>NW_001517094.1:3903366-4484529 GCF_000002715.2 Aspergillus clavatus NRRL 1 | reverse complement strand
ACGCTTTCCTTCTCAAACAGACGGTGCTCTCACTACGGGAATTCTTCATGGTGCCGTCCATTTTGCCGCGGCGGCGGAAAGCAGTGGCGCCAAACAAGCAGACTTCTTCATTGAACACGGAGGAAACTGGACTGCGGATGCATACACACTTCCTGGGGTGCTGGAGATGGAAGGGAATATTGCGGGGAAGCTCTGTCATGGGATGACGCCAACAGAAATAACAGACTGGATGCTTGATTTCTCCAACAGGTATAAGTCCCGAACAGGCAGGCCTCCGATTTTGTTCCTCTCAGCGGGCTGGTGGGCGAAGTGCGCCGACAACAATGCGACATTTGGAGCGGACCATGCGTTGTGGCTAGCGAATTGGGCTGAGGAGATGGGTACGTTACCAGCAGGCTGGAAGGAAGCAACATTCTGGCAATATGCTGGTTGGGATGAGAATGGGGGAGAGGCCAACGTGTTCCTTGGTAGCTCTAAGGAACTAGTAGAGTTTGCAATAGGATCTTAATAAACAACAAGGTATAATGCTTATCACCATTGCATGGAATTGAGTAATCTTTAAAATGAAGCATAAATCTCACTTCAGTTCCCATCAAAGCAGACTTCAATATCAACCACCAGAGATATTCAGCCAAGATGTCCCTATATTTCTCAAATCCTAAGATTCTTGCTGCGCTATATGCTGGAAATGGAGTATGCATACCGTGCTCAGTATATAAAGACCGCTCTGATTGAAAATTATCCCTAGTTATGGTTCACAAGGTTAAGGAAAAGGGATATACACTGATCGACGAAACCTTCTTATGCTCATTGCTGAACAACCCTCTGCTGCAAAAAATGCCTTGCTCCACTTTGGCTTCCGGCAGAAATTGATGATGCGCAGGTTGACCAAGCGGAAAACCTCGACAAATATGAATGTGCATTTACTTGCTGAGGGAGACAAATGGTAAGGCATTTGGTAAATGGAACTCATCGATTTGGGAAAGAAGCAACTTGATTCTAGTAACAGATGAACTCTATGTACCAACCGAGGAAGTTTTAAATATAACTGGTATCTAACAGAATATGTCGCTCAGCCCTATGCATGGCCCCCAGGAGTCCCATTGAACCGCACGCGCCTTAGAAATCGCTTGGGGTCCTTGATCTCCGTCCGGCAGTGGAGGAACCGTGCATTGTCCATCAGGAGAATAGAATTCTCCTTGAATATATCCTTCGAGAAGGTCTGTCCCACACTCCCCTCGCCATCCAAAACGGCATTCAACTCCATAACGGCGGCGTTGGCAATTGGATCATCACTAGGCGGATCGGCCAGGATATCACGACGGTAGCGTATAAGATACCGACCAGTATCTGGCTCGATGGACAGCAACTTATGTCTTGTCGTTGCGCTCCCCTTGTAGAACTCTGGCGGAACTTGCAGCTCAAATTCGTAGTTGAGAAGGGTCTCGATCGAGGCCGGGGAGAGGCGCTTTACGAGGTCGTCAATGGCGAGAAGGCGGAAGATGCCTCCCCCCAACTTGTCTGGATGGAGGATGTGCAGGCCGAAGTAGCGCTGCGGGCTGACCTCGAAGCACCCGTCCGTGTGCCAGGCGAATTCACCCAGACCCTGGGAAATGCTGACTACATTGCCGCCAGTTTTCTCGCTGATGACGCCACTGGGTCTGTAGGTAACGTCCCACTACGAAACATTGTTAGGAGGAATCTGCAATAGGCCGAGAACAAGAAGAGGTTCATACCAACGCGCCCTGTGTGCTGGAGTGTGTATCGGGAGTGCATCCCATTGCCTCCACGATTTCGAGCATAAACTGACTCTTGGAGTCGTCGAAGCCAAGTTCAATGGCAATGATACCATACTCTTTCAAGGCTTGTGCAAACGTGTTCTTCATATCCAGGCCGATCTCGCGTGTGGGAGCCTTGAATGTGGTACCCAACGGAAAATTGAACTCCTCGGCTTTGGGTTGTGAGGGATGAAGGAAGAAGGGCGAGGTCTTGACCAGGTTTTGGAGAAATGTGAACTCTTGAAAGGAAAATGAGGATTCCAGCCCTGATTGCTCCAGTGATGCAACGGAAGTTTTCAGTGGGGAGTGTGATTCATGAAGCAATCGTAGCATTGGTCTGGAAGCCGTCCTGACGGCAGTAAACCCATTCGAGCGGCTGGCATAGCCAGTCAGGCGTTGAAGACAAGAGCGAGGAATCTGAGAAGAAAGAGACATGGCGAAGGATTGCCAGAGGTTCCAAATAGGAAGGAGGTGTAGAAGGATTCAGTAAAAACTGTTGCTGGAGCTTGAATCTGAAGATGGTCAAACGGAGAACACGAAGGGGTTTATATATCAATACACCTCAGCTTACCGCGGGCTAGAGCGTACGAGGGCTTTGGAGAATGGCTCATTCGGAGGGCGCAAAGTACAACCCATGCATTCTCCTCATCTTCCACTACTGGGGGAGCTCCGGAGGCCGGGGAGCGACAACGTGCGCCGAATAGGTTGGACTGCAAGAAGGTGATCTTTCCAAATACTCAAGAGCGCAATGGTGCCTTCGGTTCATACATTGGCCGGCCGACTTTCCCAATTGGAATAAGTGCTTATGATCCATCGGCTTCTAATCTTCAGATGCTGTGTTCCCTGTCCCGTCGGGCAGGCCATTTGATCTCCTATCTGCAGACCAAGACCGATAGGACCATGCATGAGATGGTGGCATATGATAGGTAAAGGGGATTCTGCAATCGTGTAATAACACAAGAATCTGGCTATTCTATCAACGGTCCGGACGCTAGTTGGGGGGGGGCCGCTCCTCAATCCCTGTCATCCAAAGAGTAACGCCAAGATAGACTGATCTGCGCCAACCATTCCTTTGATTATGGCTGAGTTTTTTCACTCTCTGTGTAGGAGTAGTCAAATGTGTCATAGCGCGCTTGGTCATCCACACCGTGATTCTGATAAGGAGACAAGCCTATATCTGCGCAAATGCTTCCGTCCACAAATATATTATCGCCCTCCACAATTGGCAGCCTGTTGATTCTACAAATCGCGGTCTTTATCTACCTCATTCTGTCTCATTGGCAAGACGATATTATGTCACTGAATGGAAGGATGCCCAACGGTCACTCGCCTGAGATGTCACAGAAAAATGGTATGCGACAGCTTCAATACATCCATATCTTGCAAATCCCCATGCTTATCATTTGACCCAAAGAAGAATCTTCGGATGACTGTTCAGTAAACCGAGTTTGTGCTGGCGAGATTGGCCCTCCCTCGGTAATGCCGACGGGACAAGAGGATGCTCCCGTCGAAAAGCCATCCCGGCGGTGGCTTATGCGAGTCCTGCTTGGCATTGGGGAGTTGGCAATGGACCAATGGTTTCTGATCGTCATGGGCATCCTGATTGCGTTTTCTTCGCAGGTCCAGGTGCCGCGAGCTCATCAGGAACTGAAACAGACGATGATCAACTACATGTCCGTGGCCATCATCTTTTTGATCAACGGCTGCACGCTGCCCACCACGGTTCTGGTCGAGAACCTTGGCAGGTGGAAGATCCATATCTTCGTGCAGGTGCAATGTTACCTTTTGACCTCAGCGACCAGCTACGGGGTCGTTAGTGCCGCGGCGGCCAATCCCAGATTCATGGACCCTGCTCTGCTGGTGGGCATTGTCATCATGGGCTGTCTTCCTACCGCGTATGCACCCTTGTCTTACCAATCTGAAATTGATAAGGACTCACGTTCACTAATGAGAAACAACGGTAGCATTGCATTCAATACGATCATGACTAGAAAGGCCAATGGAAATGCTGCCCTGACTGTGGCGCAATCCACCATAGGGAATCTTCTGGGTCCCTTCGTGACCACTGCGCTGATCAAGCTGTACACCAGTACAGATGTGTGGTATGTGGGCATTTTACCAGAGTCGCAGGGATTTGGTGAGACTTATCGGTATGTCTTCAAGCAACTGGGACTCTCGGTGTTTGTTCCATTGGTGCGTCTTTCTTCCCATTCCCTGCGCATTCTGACGGATTTGTTTTCGATTGACATGTCATGGACCTCTAGGCAGTGGGCCAACTAGTAGTCAAACTGTTCCCTAACCTGGTGAGAAAAGTTCTCGTGGAATGGAAAGTGAGCAAAATCAGCTCTTGCGCCTTGCTGGTGCTTATCTGGAGCACCTATGATGGGGCATTTGCTTCTAATGCCTTCGGTAACATCCCCTCGAACAACATGATCTTCACCGTGTTCATTCTCGTCGCCCTTTTCTTTGTCTGGATCACTATCGCCTTTGTGGTATCCCAAATCTGGCTTTCTCGCGAGGATACAATTGCGGTAGCATACTTGGTCTCCACAAAGACCCCTGCGATGGGTGTGCCATTGACTACGATTATGTTCGCGGGCCTGACTGCTGCAGAGCAATCTCGGACGCGACTTCCCATGGTGATCTTCCAGGCTATCCAGATATCTGGCAGTAGCGTGTTGACGATATTGCTACGCAAATGGCAAGCGCGGGGGAAGGTTGACCGGACAGAGGAGGACGATTGACCACCAGAGGGTATTTTGCTCCTGGAAGGCCAATGGTCTAGATTGTGTATGAAGCCCAACATTCTCGCAGTATCCCGAGTTATCGGACCAAAAGTTCCTATCGAAGGATCAACATCCTGGTCCTCCACCATCGCATCATTCCGACAGTGCCTGAGACAATCTTTGTTATCTAGATGATCCATAGAAAGAAATGGCATACGTTCCTCGTTCAAGGCGCCTATAAGCATTATCGCAGGGTGGAGAGTGGCTGCATCCAACAAGAGCTATTAAAAAAATCCTGTGTCAACCTGTCGAGTTGAAACCATTTATCCTGCGCTAACTCCAAAAAATATGAACTCTTTTTTTTTTTCGAGAATTTAAAATTCTCTTCATTAAAATAGCTACTTAGGCCCTACTCCAAACGAATGAGCGCTGATCTTGGCTTGGCGCCATGGTAGTCAAGGGTTTGGAATTATCGTCCGGCGTGTTTCGGTGCCGATGCTGATGAACGACTTCTGATAGCTACACAACTCCCTCTTGGCCTACAGTGGGATTTCGTGGGATGCGTCAGCATGCATCTTCTATCACTTAGTCACACAGTGGATGTAAATCTGCCAAGAGAAGCCCCTTCCAGATGTTTTATTTCCTCGTGGCCTAGCATATAGAATTATGTACCTACTACTAGACGGTAACATCGTTGTCCATTTTCTTGGCCTACAGCCACACACAGGTGTTGGAGCTAGTCAACTGAGATGCGATGATGTATTTATGACCACTTGCTCTGACTCTATAATCCCAGATAAGGGTTATGAACAATATCTTCAACTCTCCGCGGCTTATCTTGACGGTAACAGCAGGAGCATCAACCTCCGACTCCACTGCCATGAACAGACTAACCAGTGCTGCCTAGGCGGCAGTGGAGGGAACAGACCCACCACCAATCCAGCCGAAGAGGAGGAGACTGAATGTCTGCCCGAAGCTGTCCATGGCGTGCGTGGGCCCGAAGAGGTCCCAGGTTGTAGTGTGATGTACCGACCTGGGATGGTTGGTGCATTGGCAATTACCCGGCGTATGAGCTTGCGCCGCTCCCAACCGGGAAAGGTCGGTATCTGAATGAAGACGGCCCAGTGAGCGATCCAACTAGTCAATACAGTTGTACAGACAGTCGTAAAAGCTCAGTCTGGGAATTCATGGAGTATGGGGAGCCTTGCTCTTCATTCCAGGTGATATCACTGGCCTTTCTCTACTCAATCCTGCCCAAGGTCACAATGCCAAGCACTTGAGTTGTCCACAGATAGTCGAGTCTCGCTTGAGGTGTCGAGAAGATGATGGGGTGGATTGCCCCATCTGCGTATGTCTGTGCGTGTGCTCGGTTAGGGACATTATCAATCATTAGACAAGATGGGGCAAGGGAACAATTACAGTTCCAGCGGTGGCAAGAAAAATAGCCGACGCCTAATGTTGCTGAACGCTCAATGGAACGAAACGAAGCTAAGGCTAGCCACATAGAGGATTACACTATCAAGAACCGAGACAGACAGCCAGTGCCAAGAGAATCCCATAGCATCGATAAGCTTTAGTTATATGGGAGTGGGGGCAGTGGATGGGAAACCTTGTAAAGCCAGTAAATCGGACGTTGCGCGCTCCAGCCAGCCAGAACAATGATTCTCTTAATCACGGATTCCTGTTGCGCCGCTACATCGTTGTAAAAGCCCAGAATCTACCCCTATGCGGCCGGGCTCTTTGGTCTTCAATACTGTTTGGAGGACTCACTACGACGATAAGAGCGGGATATCCAAATGCAACCTCTGCTCCGCTTGAGTTCTCGACCTTAGCAGTCATGTATAGATGGCATTCCTGACGTTTGATCGCTAAAGGTAAAGTATAGTCTGATTTCGAAGTCTGTCTACCTTTGCAATATCTCGATATCTGTTGGGTATTGAGTCACTCTACGACTCCACTAAGTGCTTTCAATGCTAACATCTCCTAGCTCAGCGATTGACAGAATAACCGAATGCCAGCAGCTCGGAAGATATGTACCTACTGATGGGTTTAGTATATACAGATCAGCATGCTAGGTCCGACAAGTTCTCAACCGTCTGCTTCAACAGAACCACCACGAGTCATTCATCACCATCGTCCAAGGCGAGCAAGTACATGGTACCACAAATACAGCAAGGTTAGGACTGTTCGGCCTGCAATGGTCTGAAATTTCCCTTGCTCTTTGTTTCTCAATTGTGTCAAGTCAGTTATGATCATTGACCGCCATTCAACATCCTTCCGGGAGGCAGACATTCAGGTACCAATTCGGGCCGTTCGGCAACTTTCACAGCCTTTTTTCCTTGTCTGCGACTGCTGCGACGTATGACTCGTCCGTTTGAAGGTACCCTTCTTCGCCTTCATCTTCTCCTCCGCCTTTCATACCTCCGAAAGCCAGCAACAGGAGTTCTCAGAGCGACTAGTAGCCCAATCCTATTTTGCACGAGTCAGGCGTACTCCGGTACGATGTGTTGACCGATTAATGGGCACATATGTGGGGGCTTATACTTTTGCATAAGGCCCAGGCAGAATGAAGAACTCGGTAGTGTGATTTTGGCTTCGGGAACTTCATTCAATGGGATTGCAATCATAAGTAAGGTTGCTCATGACATTAGAATAGCTTGATATCATTGAATTACATCAGAATGGAAGTCGGTTCAATGAGCGCAGGTGCCATTTGACTCTTGTATCCCGGCTGTAGGTATGCCCGAGTAGTCTCAGCTCAAGGACTCACATTCCGTCAAGATGATCAACGAAACCACCATATCTTCTGTCGAGGAATATGCTAAAGCCTCGATCTGGGGCATCTCGGCTCGGGTATTTCTGATTTCGTCATGACAACTCCAATGGAAAAGAGCAGTATGCACAGGCTATCTATCCACAAGACCATGCAACATTTCAATTATGAACAGGAAAGTGATTGAATTAAGCTATTGTGGAGCCTGACAGCAAGATATATATATTAGGTATTAACATATTTCTTGGCTGTTGATAAACAGACTGACGGGATTAATTAAAATGTTGTCTTGCGTCATCCTGCGAAATGTCGGCGTAGGGAAAAAAAAAAAAAAAAAAAAAAAAAAAAAAAAAATCAATTAATGATTTTGAGAGGTTTTTAATATTCAACTGGTCATTCTAGTATACTAAAATCTAGGTGAAATTTGAGAGGATCCTGACTGAGAGGTATAGAGGGACGTAGAATGAAGATATATATATTGTAGCTGCAACAGGAACATTCCTGGGTAGATTCGAACTGACGACTTACCGTGCTTAGGTCAGGTGATCTAAATATACCTAAAACACTAGGCTATTCGATAAATTAGAGAGGAATCTGTTCTTTAGGGACCGATTTTGATGGACACAAGCCCAGGCATTATACCAGAAAGAATGATCAGTTTCCTGCCCCTCTGCCAAGACCGGGTGCTGCAAAGATAACCGAACCTTGTTAGAATTCAATTTATAAACGGGGAACATAACCCAGATAAGCCACCCGAGTCCGTGTGGATGGGGATACGGATCACGGAGTATATCTAGTCTGATTCCCCACGGGTTCGGGATGAAGTAAGTCACTTTCACTTTGGCTTACTTCCTTGTCCAAGTTGACTACTCTGTACTTACTCCTCCTCGCCATTTTCAAGGCAGATAACCAGAACCCCCTCCAAAGAAGCCGCGCGAAGAGGAGACAACCTTGGCAAAATACATCTCTCGGAGTTTTCCCGCCTTCGTTGATCCACATCGTCGGTCGCATCCGACACCGATTTCGGTCAACGCCGGGAATTCCTTGGGGACCACAGTGACCGCAGTGTCCGGGAGGATTTCACATTTAATCGACTAGACACTCAGCTCTGACTTGGTCACAGCTTCTGCTTAAGTTAAGTCATCGGGTCCAAAACAATCACCAGATCCCTCTCGCAACGACTCACCTCGATTACCGCCATCATGGGCAACAACCAGAACCCCCGTGCCTATTATGCACCCACCGGCGGATTGCCGCCCCAGACACAGCTTCTCACCGACCGAGCGATGTTCACAGAAGCGTATGCGGTCATTCCCAAGGGCACCTTCAGCGACATCGTGACGAGCTTCTTACCCTTCTGGGAGAAGACGCGGTTGTGGGTGATTGCCCGTCCGTTGTCGGGCTTTGCCGAGACCTTTTCGCAATACATCATGGAAGTGCAACCCGGGGGCGGCAGTGACCGTGCCGAGCTCGATGACGGGGCCGAAGGCGTGCTGTTTGTGGTCGAAGGCGAGGTGACGGTGACCGTGGGAAGCGAAAAGCACACGCTCACCGAGGGCGGTTATGCCTATCTGCCGCCGAAAAGCGGATGGACTCTACGCAACGAGGGCGCCGCTACCGCCCGTTTCCATTGGATTCGCAAGGCGTATGAATATGTGAACGGGCTGGAGGCGCCGGACCCGCTGTTCCGGAACGAAAAGGAGATCGCGCCCACCGAGATGCCGAGCACCAACGGCGCCTGGGCCACCACACGGTTCGTGGACCCGAACGACCTGCGTCACGACATGCATGTTACCATCGTCACCTTCCAGCCGGGAGGTGTCATTCCTTTCGCGGAAACCCATGTGATGGAACACGGGCTTTACGTACTGGAAGGCAAAGCGGTGTACCGGTTGAATCAGGACTGGGTGGAGGTGGAAGCAGGCGACTTCATGTGGCTCCGTGCCTTCTGCCCACAGGCCTGCTACGCGGGTGGCCCCGGTAAATTCCGCTACTTGCTCTATAAGGACGTGAACCGCCACATGAAGTTGTCGCGTTCGTAATGTGCGGGGGAGGAGAATGGTAGGGAAGTGCACGCCCCACGCCACTGTACTCGCCGCGCCACCATAGTAGAGCGGCTTTAGGGAACCGGGGAATCGGGAGGTGGAGAGGAACGGGGCCAGGACTGAGGTAGAGAGATGCTGCCACACCGTCCGTCAACCTACGTTTGAGCTGGCTGTGCTCATAATCCGTAGATGGCAAGGCCTACTACGCGGGCCGACAGTCTAGATATCTCACTAGGTCCCTTATCGAATGAATCCAGATCATGAACCAAAACCAACCGACCTGTGGGAGCCGACAGAATCGACAGAACAGCTAGAGAATGGGCTTGTAGACCTCCATGCCGTAGGGCGACCAACTCTCTACATGCAGGAGAGGATATCATTTCGGACTTTGGAAATGACGTCCCCCACTTCAATCCGAGATCGAGTGGGCAAGAATCTCACTCCTCATACCTATCACCCTTGCAGACCCCCGTCTTGGCCGATATTCGGAGACCGCCAGCCAAGAGAAATGAATAGTCCTTCGGTCCTTCCCCCATTTGATCTGTTGACCCCACACAATATCCAATATCGAATAGGTGGCTTCACGTGACCATCTGGGCAAATTGCTTGAGATAGTGTCGGTCCACCGCGCCCTCCTCACCTTGCCGGCCAGCCTGCAGGACATGTACTCCCAAATGCTGCACGATCACTCGCATCTGGCCGCTGTTCTATAGCTGGTAATGCATGCCACGCGGCCTCTCTTCTAGCAATTCGTCCCAAACGGGCACGACAGGGAGAAACGCAAACGCTCCTCTTTGGGTACATCGGCGCCAGCTCCTGCGATACTGCTGAGCGCCAGAACTCCTGGGGAGTAACCGAACAGTTGAAGCGCTTCATTGAGCTTGGGGCCAGTGTGTCTGTGCCAAACAGGATATCCTGCCTTGTATCAGAAGAATGCGTTGTATATATATACACCAGTTAACCCGCCATTCCTTTTCTTCTCTCATTACTTGTGGAGTCGAATTACGTTTTCGACTTCATGTAGAGCCATCATATATAGTATGGGAGATGGCAGCTAGAACCTCTTAACAAACTATATCCAGGTGAAAGTCACAGAAGTCACCAGTCTTTCGCCACTCATCCAGGGCATTCATAAAGTCATTCAACCCATCTGGCCACGGCCCAGAAATTGCCAATCTCCTTTGCTCCTCTATTGACACGTCTTCCATGCTGCCCTCGGCGTTAAAGTATGACGGTGTGCAACCCACTACGGGCGCCCGTGCTGCAGCCCCGGCTAGGACTCGCATGCCCCAGGCAGTCTCGGCGGCCTGGGTGGGTTCAATGATCGCTTTACCGCTATTCTGATGCCGGGTGCTCTCTGATAAGATGAAAGCCACATGTTTTGCAAACGTGTCTAGCGTCGACGTGTAGGTGGGGGCCACACCCGCCTGGTTTGAACTGGAGAAGAACATGTTAGGAAAGCCATGGGTGGCGATCCCATGCAGAGTCAAAGGTTCTCGGCTCCATTTTTCGTCCAGACTCCGGCCAGCGCGTCCGAAGACCGAGATTCCAGATCGTGCCCCGGGACTATCAAGTACTCCCAGCTCAAAGCCCGTGGCAAAGATCAGCACGTCGAGATCGAACTGTGCGTTGTTGGCCACCATACCAGTGGCCGTGATAGCCTGCACACCTTTGCCGTTGGTGTCGACGAGTCTTACGTTAGGACGATTAAACACACCCAGATACTCGTCGTTGAAGCATGGGCGTTTGCACCATCCGGGATACCAGGGTTTGAGCTGTTCAGCCACCGCCCTATCGTGGACATTCTCCTGAACGCGGGTCCGGATGCGTTCAGACCGAGGCAGGTCCAGGGCATGCATCTTGGCTATATGAGCTGGGATCCCCTCCGCACTCACTGAACTGCCCCCGCCAGTGAGAACATGGAAGGTTGGGAAGCTGGTCCATGCGTCGGCGACCATATCGACAGGGGGCAGGGGCTGGGTATAGGCCGTGAAGGAGATGAAATTCTGGATTCGGTTTTGTTGCCATCCAGGTGCAGTAGCAATTCCCTGGGACCACTCCGCTAGATCCGTCTTGCGTTGACGCCGGAAATCGACTGGGGCAGGAGTCCGTTGGAAGACGTACAGTTCCCGACTCCACTTGGCCAATTGAGGCACGGCCTGAACGGCAGTCGCGCCGGTACCAATGATACCTACTCGTTTGTCCTGCAGGTTGATCAGCGCCGGCGCCTCCTGGCTACCCCCAGTCACATTATAGTCCCACCGCGAGGCGAGAAAGCTTGAGCCTTGGAATGTACTGAGACCGGGCACGTTGGCTATCTTGGGTTTGTTCAGTAGCCCGGGAGCAAGAATCACAAAGTGCGCCCGGACTGTGGCCGAGAACGGCTGTGGCCTTGTTCCATTCCTCCCAGTGGGAGGGAACTGTGTCATCTCGAGGACCCATTCTGTAGCATCGTCGCTCCAGGAACATTTATTTAGAAGTGTGCGAAACATAGCTCGGTGTTCGAGCGACCATTGCGCGGCAATGCGATTTGCATGTTCGCGGAGCTCCTCACCCGACGCGTACTTATACCTGGGGATGTATCCGGTCTCTTCGAGCAATGGCATGTAGATGTAACTTTCAACATCACACGTCAAGCCGGGATACCGATTCCAATACCATGTGCCGCCAAATCCAGCGGCCACGTCAATCAGAACGATTTCATCAGAGCGGAAGCAGCCAGTTTCGAGCAATCGGACAGCGAACAGGAGCCCACCAAAACCGGCGCCCATGATGACCACCTTGAAGCACATATCGTCCTTCAAAGTAATAGATGCAACGGAACCATCATCCCAAGGATCATCCAGAAGACGTTTCAAACGAGGGTTTCTGGAGGAGCTCGGATTGACGTACTGCAGCAGTCCATCAGCACGCTGACGTTTGCTCCGTTCGTCCGCGTACCGTTGCTGAATGCTTTGAGCCACGGATGGCGAGACCGTCTGACGGGTGGGAGCACAATTGGCATCCTTTGTGGTATTGGACGGGACCGGGGCAGAAATGCTTTCTGTCATCTGTGCCATTGCGTTCGTGTTCTGTGATACCGACGGTGATCTTGTTCCCTAAGGTCAGATTCACCAGTTTCCAACCCTTCCGACCAGAACCGACCAGGACCAAAAGCTGCCCTATTTTATGTCACCTTCAGCTCTTTCCTCGCCCACATGGAGCCCGCTTGGGTAACCGACAAACGCAAGCCTTTTGTTGAAAAGAAGAAGAGGAAGAAGGAATGCAAACAGCACTCCTCTAATCTTCAAAGGTACCTCAGGATACGGATTCCTTCGTGCTGGAGGGCAGACAAGTTGCAAATGAGTATATCGATATGATAGGAAAAGCCTGAATTCTCTCTCGCCATTAAAGGGCGGGGTCGTCGGATTATAGTCACTTCACTGCATACTTGGCACCATACGATCACAGGCACCCTTGCTGGAGACGCCATCATTCGATAGGGGCAACTCGCTGAAACTGACGTTGGCGAATCCAATGCGGAGATGGCGGTAGGAAGGCCCATCCAGGGCCATCACGATTACCAGAGTAAGTCGCATGCAGGAGATACGTACCCTAACGCCGTCGCCCATAGGCTACACTGACTCAAGGTCACAGCGTGCGTTGATTCAAAGTATCCGTATCTGCCATGGTGTTGCATTTTGCAAGGGCTCGATGTCAGCGAACGCATCTATCACTCCTAAATCGAATTCAATGATTGGCCACTACTCCAGCTAAGTATGGTAACCCTCAGAACTGTATTGTTATTGTCTTTGCACCCTCTACCGTTGGTATAAACATACTTGTTCTGATCCACTTGAGTTGGCCCCTGTAGGCCTTGGTTATCACAGTGGCCAAACGCTATTTACATTACGATCAACACCAGTTCGAACACGTCTTCTGGGTTCGCAGGACGGCAGTATCACCGACAGAACGACCGTGAGACACCTATGTAGGCAGCGTTGTATTACCTACCGATGGAATTCTCCCAATTGACATGATCAAACCCCTTCCCACTAACCTGAGTTGTGAGATTCTGCGTCACTGGCTGTCCATAACCGAACGAACGGAAGGCATGATCATACTCCTGGTCAAAGACACTCGGGTTAATGCTGTCAGACTAGCTAATCTGTTGCAGCCATGAGGGGGCATGGAAGATCATTATGACCCTGACAGCTGCAAGCTTTCCGGAGGTAAGGAGTACTTTGATTCCTTGAAAGAGAGTGCGCACGAGACATTGAAACACCCCACATACAATCTTCTCCAGAGTATGTACGCGTGGCTAGCCTTTACCAATGTGGATCATCCACTATTATTCAGACAACACATCCAATGCCACGATGTCGATTGTGTTTGTTTTTCTGCGTCACGGAGCAATATTCCGTAAACGGAGGCGCTACCCATCATCCGGAGGCTGAAAGTTGGTTGTTCTGTGTGGGCGTTGAACCATAGTGATACCGAGGTCCCATAGCGATCCCCTATGTTGAGAATAAGCCCAATATCGGATCACCCATGAAGCCGCCGAAAGACACAACAGTAGTCCGCTGTGGTTGCTGCCTGATAATGGCCCGTACGCCTGAATAAAAAGTGACCGAGTCCTGCTCAAGACCGTGCTATTGGTGCATCGGATACAGGAGCTACAAGCGAGGAGCACTAAACATCGAGTATGACTGGAACTGCTCTGACCGGGATTTAGAATATCACCTTGTCGAATGCTGCATGCAGTCCCCGAAGTTGCAACCACGCCTCCAGCGCCTGCATGTCTCCCCGATTGGCTCTGTGTCCACTCCGTTCCCCCAGGGAATCTGTGATTTCTTCCATCCCAGAGAAAGCCCGTTGCACGTTCTCTGTCTCGCGAAATCGCTCACTGACCTTCTTCTGGTGACTCGGGATATCGCCCCACGAGTGTGTCTTGATAAACTTCATATACGCATCAATCTGGGGTGATTCCCCCTCTAGGCATAATACGCCCGGTTTGCCCGCCAACACGAAACCCGTGAGACCATAGTCGGGCGCGTGATTGACTAAATCATCCCGTTTCTCCCGAGTTGAAAGAGATGGGAAATAGAACCATACCCTCACAATAGGTAGAGAAACGTGAGGGGTGGTTCCAGTGACTGGATTCTGCTGAGTTTCGAGAAAGCGAACGGCTTCTGCCTGGATGTATTCGAATGCCTCGAACACGTCGCCTGCAGGCATTCCAGCGGCCAGCTGAGCAACCTCAGATTTGGACATCCATTCAGGTTGGCGCAATGAATAACTTAGTGGCGGCGGCTGTTCCAGTTGTATATCCTCGCAGTGCAATGGAATTGATATGTTGACCTGGATGGTTTTCTCTCCGTCTCGAACTGGTAAACAAACAGCGAGCAATATACTGGAAGGGATTGCAGACGGTTCTACGGCTGGGTTCTCGCACCAGCTGCGGAGGAGTTCAATGCATTCAGCTGTCGATGCCGGGATCTCGAGCTCCCCTGGAGACGGAAACATGGCTGCCAGGAGGTCCACTATCGACAACTGTGATTCCATCAGCTCCACGGGGAGCATAGATGATTGTTTTGGCGCCATGTTGAAATTGTCTCGAGTACGCCGCACATGGATCGCTATTTTTCAGGGAATAAATGGAACTGTGGCTCTCATATAACAATACAACAGGACGTGACTGAGAGTCCTGATTAGCATTTGCATCCAGAAGATGCACAGATCTGAGACCGCAGCGTGGAGATTTGACAACAGTGGCCTCCGGTTGCGGAATATCTATCATCCACCACGATCATCCGCCGCCGATATAGGAACATAGCGCTCGGGCCAGGGCCAGCATACTCACAAACGCGCACATCGACTACGATTTCTTCTTGCTTTGAAGGATCTTCTCCTACGCACAGAATCAGGGGGATGTCGTCTGGTTTCCTCTCTCGAGATTGATATTGCGATTGACTACTGGAGTTATATACATAGAGAAGGCTATAATCAACCATCAGAAAGGTAGTACGAAGTGCGAGTTCTCTTCGGGTTGTGCTATAAACCGCCTTGAAACCAGAGTAACTCGCAGTATACTCGAGATGTCATGTGCTCATGGCTGGGCGATACATCGGAGTAGCCGAGATCCAAACTATCACTTGGTTTGTCGAGATTATCCCTCAGTGCCTCTTCCTGTATGGTGGTAAGATCCAGCTGTAGTGCGGGAGCGAGTTTCGACGCATCCTCGACCAACTGAAGAAAAAGGAACATCGCCTCCTGGTAATGCATCACGTTGTGAAAGCTGGCGCGCTTCACGACCGCAATGATCTGGATAGCCTGCGCCCAGAGGTCCTGCGCTGTCTTCGAAGCGAGAGGCCCTGGCGTGCGAAGAAGGACCCAAAGCAGGTACTCCGGGGACAGTATCTGGGGGTTTCTGGTGAACAGCTGCTCGAGTGATAATA
Source organism: Aspergillus clavatus NRRL 1 (assembly GCF_000002715.2). NCBI lineage: Eukaryota > Fungi > Ascomycota > Eurotiomycetes > Eurotiales > Aspergillaceae > Aspergillus > Aspergillus clavatus. Next base: position 4,468,770 of record NW_001517094.1, on the reverse strand, counting down.
AGAACAGCTCAGTGTGCTTAGAGAGGTCGCCGAGCTCCATGAGCACAAGGTTAATGTATATGATGCACGCTAACCTGCAGTTGTCTGTCCGGCATCGATCGCCCTGTATCTGTACAGACCGATTGTTGCTGGCGGGTTGAGGTATGAATGTGTGAGACTGCTCTGTAGTGCCTCCAGTGTAAGGTGGCTCAAGGATTTGGTGCAACACACGGCCGGTTTGGAAAGCCGATATTCGTCGAGGATATAATTCGCCCTGGAGCCGTGCTTCTGCTTCTGTGTTTGGCAGCAGTCGTAGTATAGAGGTCTTCCGCCTTGTGTAGGATTGCACAAAACTGTGACAGTTTCTGACCATGCTGTCGGAAGGAATTCGGAAGTCATAATTCCCCCCTGCAGTGTGAGTGATTTGGGGGCAATTGAAATACCCATCCCGTGCATTCAAGAGCGCGAAGCAGTTCCAAACTGCTTTGGCATACATCAGATTGTCGTCAGTGAAGGCATCCGCTCCACCTTTGGCATCGATAATGTCGTACATGGCCCTCCAGTGCATTCTAAATATGTTGACATCACCCCACATTCGCTCTGCTGCGGAGAGTAGGTATATGGCCATGATCGTCCCGTTATCGGGATACCGGCCCTGAAGTTTACCATTGCCAATTTGGCTGTTTACCTCCCGGATAGTCTTGAGTTTAAAAGTCAACGAGAGAGATTCGCCTGTGCAATCATCGTGAAGACTCTCCCTGTGACGAGCTGAATGATACAACATCCCCAGAAATGATGCAGGGTGTAGACAGTACAGGCGGAACAGATCCACAGCTGGTTGGTGTTGCTGACTGTCGGTTCGGCAGGCCATGGGTACTAGAGTGGGAATCACTCTTGTATCTGTCGGACCTTGTTAGCACCAGCCCCCTGGCTAGATCGGGGATGAAACATACAGTGATCCACAAGTAGCTGAACCTCGGGCGAAGGATGAATTGGGAGGATTTGGAAAGGATCCAGGCCGCCGAGACTGACAAAGCACGGCATGTGGTCCCCCTCAGAGGTGTCTTTTTCCGATGTGATTGCCGTAAGCTTTATTCGCTGGCCGTATTGACGCTTCTTGATGGAGACTTTGGCCAGGTCATTGGATGACTTGAAGCATCGGAAGAGATCCTTCTTCCCGCCATTGCTACACAGCCTGAGCTCACGCAATCGCTCACTTACTACATGCGAACGAGCTTTTCGTCGATGATGCCGGTCTGTGGGATCAACGAAATGATACTGTCTTTCGAAGGGCACAAGGGCATCGGTGATGAAGCTGGGTCCGGCGACCCTGGTTGGCCGAGAGTGTCCCATAGAGTCTCAGAGAGAGCATGATTCCCTGGCCAACCTGTCTGGTCGAGCAAGTGCAAGTTGAAAATCCATGTCGAAGTCGAGATAACCCGATGAAATCAGGTGATCCGCAATGTTGATGCCAAGAGATGACACTAGTCCCAATATGTGTTAGTGCAAATCTGGAATGACGTTGTGATACTTCCGAAAAGGGAAATTTCGAAATACCTCAACATCGCCGCAAACAAACCACCCACCAGCGGATAAGAAAAGGGGTTCTTTCCGATGGCTTCTCTCTCGGTCTACGCTGATAAATCAACCATAGATACTGGGATGGTCCACCGGAGAGTGAATCAGAAATAGATCAGTACCGGTCAAAGATTTGTATATATATATCACTCTCTGGCCTCTGTCCTCGAGAACAAATCATCAACACTCATCGTGTGATAGCTATATCTTCCGCCACTTTCTACTCGATACTTTCAATTTCAAGATGTCTGACTCTCAAGAGCCACATATCATCCTATACACCACTCAGACCCCGAATGGGAACAAGGCCTCTATTCTTCTGGAGGAGCTCAATATTCCATATCGAGTGTACAAACACAACTTCAGCGCTCGAACCCACAAAGAGCCATGGTACCTGGATATTAATCCCAATGGTAAGATTCCGGCCATCACCGACGTGTTCTGCGATGGCAGGGAGATACATATCTGGGAGTCGGGCAATGTCCTGAAGTACCTAGTCGAGCAGTACGACCCCGACTTCAAGCTGTGGTATCCCCACGGATCTCGCGAGAATTACGAACTCTTCAGTTGGGTAGGTCTATATAGCCCAGTTTCCAATGTGAGTAAGCAGCTGATCATTGTAGCTCTTCTTCCAGGTCAGTGGCATTGGCCCTTTCCAGGGTCAGGCCACACACTTCCTGCGGCATGTGCCGGAAAGAATCCCATATGCACTCGACAGATACCACAACGAGTCTCGACGGTTATATGCAGTGCTTGAGAAACAGCTCTCGAAGAAATCCAAGGGTTATATTGTGGGGGATAAGTTCACCATTGTGGATATTGCGTTCTGGAGTCTCGCGGCGACGGCTCCATGGGCTGGTCTTGACTTGCGCGAGTTTCCTGCAGTGCACGAGTGGTACGAAAGACTCCTGGAGAGACCGAGTATAAAGAAAGGCATGAATGTACCAGAGCCACACGGAGTCGTTGCTCTCGCCGCTGACAAGAGTGGAGAATTGACGAAGAAGTATGAAGACTTCCATCGGAAGTGGGTTATGGAGGGAATGAAGAACGACGCACACGCACTGGAGCAGCAGCGAAGGGGACAGTCTAGCTAGGCTTTGATGAATTCTCCGTAGATAAATCACCATATCCTCGGATTACTACAACCCGTGCTGAAGCTAGAAGGGCTTAGAACGGCTCAATATCATTCTGAGTAGGCTACTATTTGATTTCTTCCATACACTACATAGTGTTAAGCCGGTACAAGCATAATCCAGCTACCAATTCAGAAAATGTTTCGTTCGGGACAAGAAATATCGTCGCTCAGCGCTCTATAATGCAATGTCCACACCCAAGACCACTTTATAGCACCGGTCTGGCTCTAATCACTGCCAAGGGGTTGGGTGGCTGGCTTCGAATTTGTCAGCCCTGGGCCTGTTGGGTATAAATATGGCATCCAGTCTCTAATTTACTTCCTGCTATAGATATTTATAAAGAGATAACAATTATAGACGTAGCAGACGTCCCATTATTTCCTCTGTTGCCATCATGTCCCAGCCGAACAACGGTCCAACTTACGACAAAGAACTCGTGTCTCTTCATGGCACAGTCCATTTTAACCCAGTCACCACACTCGATGACATTCACGAACTTCGTCGGCTTACAAGATCCAGGCTCGACGGCATCCTTGAGCACCGGCAAGTGAAGCATCAGACATACATCATCCTAGGGCCGGGCGGCGATCTTCAGGTGTCGGTCTTTCGTCCGTCCATTTTGTCCCCATCCCGCTCGGGGGATACTCCAGCTATTATTTATATCCATCCGGGAGGGATGGTAGCTGGAGACCGATTCACTGGCATTGAGCTGATGCTTGAACATGTGGAACAAGAACACGTTGTTTGTATTACGGTTGAATATCGCCTTGCCCCGGAGCATCCATATCCGGCTGCTCTCGAGGACTGCTACAGCACACTTGAATGGGCAAGGGACAACGCAATCAATCTAGGTATCAGTCCATCCAAGTTCATTCTTGCCGGAATGTCCGCTGGGGGTGGGCTTGCAGCCGGTGTTGCTCTGCTCTGTCGCGATCGCGGGGGCCCATCTATTCGGGGGCAGATTTTGATTTCTCCCATGCTCGATGACCGCAATATCACCATGTCCAGCCGTCAATATACAGATAAAAGCCCCTGGCCACGAGAGAGCAATGTGTTTGCGTGGAAGTGTCTTTTAAACGGCGAACAAGGAGCAGCCACTCTCCCGGTTTATGCGGCCCCTGCGCGCGCCAGCGATCTCTCTCTCTTACCTGCGACCTACATTGAGTGTGGGTCGGCAGATGTGTTTCGGGATGAGGATGTGACCTACGCGTCTCGCCTCTGGGAATATGGTGTCCAGTCCGAGTTGCATATCTGGCCCGGTGGTTGGCATGCATTCCAGATCTACTCCCCAGAGTCGAAGTTGGCAAAAATGGCAACGGAGACACGCTCTTCGTGGCTTCACAGACAATTGACCGACATGGAAGCAGACAATGAATAACTCAATAGTGCAATCGGCCATACAGAGGGCTCCATTAGGATGATAGTTTGATGCAATGGCTGGGGGAAGATCGCCGCATGGACATCTCCTGGCCACTCACATTCGAATAAAGAGCATGACATGTACATAGACCTCTTTACTATCCATTTTTTGACTGTAATCTTCATGGGGATGAGCTGACAGCAATCCAAAATGCCTGATGTTCTTGTTCCTAGTCTATTTCTCTTTCTTCAAACCCGGAATTAATGACAATTTCTATCCCAATTTGCTCTCCAGCACGGTATAAGCTTCGTACACTATCATGTTTTTGGTTCCTTTAGAGAATGGTCTCAAAGACTATCTGGCCGTGCGTCTCGTTATACTGCTTGTCGAGTGTTTGCCATATTCGCGCGGTGGAATGTGGGTGTGGAAGCACAAACGTGACACATTGAGGCGATGTTACAACCAAGCTACTCACCACATGGTCTGGATAGCAGATCTAATATACTACGGGAAAGTAGGATCCAATCGCCTATTGCTGCTCTGATTACTGCATTATCATCGATACTATGAAGACGCCACCTGTGCGGCTGAAGCATAGCATATACGAGGTCATCCATCCAACCCACCTGGTGGAAGGCGCTATTTGAAGCCCCCCTCAACCCAAGCCTTTGATTTGCAACACAAGCTTTCTTCCTTTCGAGCTTGAAGAGTTTGCACAGTGAATATAAGGAAGGCGTCCAATCAACTGGCGCAGCATATTGATCAGCTTAGCGCCCAGCCGAAAGGGAATCCTGCCGTGTCCCACCCCGTAGGACACTCTCCACCACCTACCACCATGACTGCAGCAGCTTCAGATGGGGTAGACTGCATTGGCAGAGTGGCATTTTTAATATAGCATACTCAGTTCTTCGTTCTCAAAGCTTCCTCATCCTTCTCAATCTGCAGTCCCTGTTATCGCCGCCGTATCCTTCCAAATCATGGCCCTCAGTACGACTTCACGCCCTATCACTCTAATGATCCGGACGAGGCCTTCACTTGCGATATGTCCATTCCATCTGTCCTTGGGATTCTGTATACCCAGTGCATTCAAAGGTCAACTGTACAGCCTCTGTTGGATTTTGTCCAACTATGTACCACGCTCCATCCCTGTGATGGATCTCTCACTACCACGCCAGGTGGCTGCTATGTTGCTGCCCGTCGGGCTATCCCGGGGATGACGGTGTGTCGAACTTGCTTTGAGTGCTTTCTTCATCATACCAGATCCGAAACGAATTTCGTATTTTAATCCACCACTAGACGGCCGTGGACTTGCACCCTGTCGATGTCGTTCTTCCAGCGATTCGTTACCACTGTACTAGCTGGGTCAACAGATTTTACCGAATTCTGCGAGGAGGCGAGGACACGTCTAGAGATTCTTGTCTGCCCGGGGCGGGATCAGTCAATCACCCAGTTCTTGCCCAAGGTTCCTAGTATCATTTTCAAAGGGGAAGGGGGAAGCGGAAACATCTGTTTTGCGTGCTACTGCGATTACCTGGCAAACACATGCTTGGAGAAAACTTTTGTGCCGGCACGTCTTGCAGTGTAGTTCGGGAGATGCTCCACTCGACAGCAATGACGGGAGATCTGGGTAGATTTGCGAGATGGTGGAATGCATCTAATGAAGTTTAGCCTTCCAGTCGGCCCACCAGAGCAAACGTTCATATACCCAGCATCCGACCACAGGCAACTGATGTCCATCAGCAGCACCAGCTACGATTGAGACTAAATGAACAGCGCAACGCACTAAGTCGGATGGGTGCCGCTGGTATGGTGGGCCTGGCAAATGGAGATTCGGGAGTTTGCTGGGGGAACTCATCGGTATGCCCCTGTTAAACTCGAAAAGATTGATCTCAAACGAACTGACCCTCCAGGTTGGCTGGGGCCATTGGACTAAAGGGTCTGCTGATGCGCAACAGGACTGGCAGAACAACCGTTTTGGTAGGTAGAGGGGGTGAGATTGTCCATAGCGAGTATGATACTCTGATGAATAAACGAATTACGATGGTAAATGCTATATCTGCGCCAAATTTGGCAAGCTGAATATCTAGAATGGCCCCCGTTGTCTTATGTCTGCACCATGCACTTGGCTCGTGATTCAAAGCCCGATAGTATTCAACACACTACGTCAATCAATTCAAGCCGAGGAAGAAAGGAAGAAAGCTGGCTGAGCAGATCTGAATGGCCAACGGAGCGATGGCCACGTTGGCTGTGGAATAGGGTCCGGGGGTAATCGTCCAACCCCAGGGAGCACCCACGGCGAAGTATATCATCACTATCCCAGGTCAGTCATTGCGAATGCATATTTTCATAGACACTACACACCTCCAGCAAGGACTAGACAGATGGCCCACGTCCATTTGAACCGCCGCACCATCTTGTCCATGCCAATATAGAAACCCGTCGGTCCCATCTCTTTCGCCGTCGACGCCCATTCGAGGTTAATACTGAATGCATGGCACAGAATGGCTTTGGCACAGTTCAGACTGATCCCCCCAAAGTAAATGATCAAGAAAGGCAGCCACTTGATGGCGTCGAGGAGGGCTCGCCAGAACGTCTCCTCCTTCAGTTGATGGCGGACCATACTGAATGCGATCGAGGAGAAGCCGTTGAATACCACCACAAGTGAACACCAGATACCCCACGACGGGAGGTACAGGTGATCAATATCCGAGTCAAAGAGTCCCAGAATGACATAGTTGACTGTGGCCAAAAGCATACCAGAACCAATTGCATAGTCTATTACTGTCAGATGGATTGACAGCGAGCAGGCAGAACGCAACTCACAGGTAAAGATATACGCGATGATGGTTACTTTCGAGGTTACTGGCATATTACTCCAGAGAAATCGCAGAAATAGTCTGGTGACAGGGCCCTTGTAGACCCATTGATAACTGGCTTTGGTTAGTAACGGGTTTCTAAATCGTTCTGAGGTTAACATGACTCACAAAGGGTGAAAGACCAACTCGTTGCAACCATAGGCATATTTTTCCCACCGAGTTAGCTCGTCATAGAGAGTCAGCGACACGCCTTCTTTGAATTCGCCATTGTGGTAAGTGGCCAGTCGCACCACCATCCCCTGCATCTGCAGACGCAGACTGATGTCGAAATCTTCTGAGACGTGCGTGTCTGACCACCACTTGGTCTGGCCATCTGAGGGATCAACGAATTCAATGCTCTGTAAAGCCCTCCATCGCAGAAACGCATTGTGTCCGACAAAAGGGGAGACGTCGCCTGAGCCGACACCGTACTTGATCGCGGTATAGACAACATTGGTGAAGTACGTGACTGGGCATGTCAGGTCAGCGAGAAGAGACTGGGAAAGGAGTAGAATAGCCACTTACTTCCGTTCTCAAACACATTGTGCACCACTTGCATAACACCGGAGCCGTGCTGCAGAATGGCCACTTCGGGGCTCTCGTGCATTTCAAGGGCGCCATACAAGAGACAATCCACGGGAACACGGGTGTCGCAATCAATTCTTCCTAGTCAATGATCGCTCCTGGACGCATGCTGACTTAATAGACTTACAATAGGATCAGCTCTCCAATGCGAATGTTCCCCTCGGCCCCTGTAAGAGTGAGCATTGCCTCTAGGCTGTCCTCATATGAAGGTTGACCTACAAGTGCGCTCCTCGTCTGCAGCGAGCATGTTGTCCAATGCTTGCTGATAGAGACGATCATCATCTTCCGCTGTCAAATCATCCACAGTGCAGCCTCGTCGTTCCGTCTCAATCTGGGTGAGACGAGCTAGCTCATCTTCGACTCGAAGGGAAAAAGCCAATCCATAATTCATGTTACTCGCCTTCTTGAACTTGCCCTTGCGCTCGAAACCAATTTTGTTTGCCAGCGCCTGAGGTGTATAAGGGCCCTCTGGTTCCTCGCTATCAGCGGGCTCCGTAGTAGCGGGCTTGGACTTTCGAAACCAGCTGCCCCAGCCACCTTTCTGAACCGGACTCTTCTTGTTTGGCGGACGAGCAGTGAAGCCGATTCCATTTTCCCGGTAATATTGCTTCCTCGCTTCAGCCAGGTCCGATTGAATGACTTGCATGCCATCGTCATTGACAAATACGGATGCAGTCCCTCCTTGCTCCTCGTAGTATTGAACTGCCGCAAGGACGCTGATCATGGTCGGAACAATGACCCTATATGATGTCAGTTGCTGGTATGGTGGCAGAGAGTATTTACCAGTACCCTTTTAAGCCTTCCTTGTAGACCGGCATTTGAATCGTGATGTGAGGGAGTTCGTACTCGCCATGAGCCTTGGGGTTTGGTTTTACCGCTGAACTATCCTCAGTATCACCTGGTTGTCACTGAGGGTTGTTTACTGACCAGAGTGGAACTTGGAGTTCTTGAGACAGAAGCTCGCGGGGAGGAATAGCTGAAAGACGCTGGTGACCAGCACGATGAAGAAGAACTGCATGACTTAGCTGGGCCTCGCATAGTTGCCTTGGGACTCTCACCAGAGAAAAGAGAGCGAGTGGAGGAATAGTGACAACCTGGAGCAGCATCAGTCTACCTTGGTAATTCAACTATTCCACTGCCCGAGCTCAAGATCCATCTCACCAGCGCAAAACGGGTGTATTGACCGTCCCATTGGAATTCGTTCAAGAGCTGCGGAAAGTCAGCAGGGGCAGCTCGTTTTCAAAACACTATTAGACTTACTCTTGCGACGCCGAGAGACTGTGTGACGATGACGAGCATAATCGCCAAGCTAATCTTGACCGTATGTACCAGAAGAACCGGTCGTGGTGCCGCATTTCGCTCCAAGTCAGGCACCTCATTGTCTTCACCTTCCTCCAGAGCCACTGCCTTGCTATATATAGCCTGTTTCTCATCAAGTGCGCCTCGAACTGGTTGCAGCACGTTCGCAGGCTTTTGTAGATCATCCGTTCGATATGGATCCATCGGGGTGGAACGTCCGGAAATTCGCGGTGTGGTGGCATTGGAGATCTTTGGACTCTATCAGAAATAAGAGTTAGCGTCAGTGCGAGTTGCTGGTGCGCACTGTGTTAGCATTGCGATAGCGACGACTCACCTGGCCTCCCAGCTGCGTCTCCACGTCGTATGCCACGTTCAGAATTCCCGCGGTGTCATGCGACCACACAAGAACTATCTTCTGCTCCATCACGATGCACGCTCGGGAATAGTGCGCGAGAGTAGGCTCCACGTCGTCGAGCGTAGCAACGATAGGGATACGGGTGCTTGTACTTTCTACCAGGAAGCTCTTCTGGCCTGGAAGGATACCTGACAGTCCCTTGTCGACGACACGCGAGGATAAGGCCACGACGGCCATCTCATTGAGCCTTGTGATTGCTTTCGACAGGGCGGGAGTAATGTTGGAAGGGGAGAAGGAGTATCCATCATCTGGCAACTTCACAGCCACGCAGACGGAGGATTGGCTTTCCTGACCAGACTGGGTGGCTGCCTGGTCGAACCAGCCGAGGAGCGTTGCCCTGCGCGCCAGAGACCGGGAGAGCTTGCCTCTGTTAGTCGCATTTGGAAGACAGAGATACTCCAAGCGATCTAAGAAGATGGCCAGGTGTGGTCTGGACGTACCTGGAAAGGGTTCTCCTCTTCTGGTTCGGATCCCGGACGAGAGTACAAAACGGAAGGCGTTCTACTGTGCTGTGAGCGTGTCGAGATACTCTGTGTCTGCCGCACTGCCAAAGGCGAGAGGACTTGCGCCAGTTCAGCTGTCTGAAGCTGGGGAGTGGGCGATCTGGATGGATTATCGACAGTCTTCTCGGCTTGAGTCGACCCCTCTAGCGCGGGTGAATCGTTGCCTGGATTTTCAATGTCCTTCATTGATGCCCCTTGAGGATGGTCAGAAGTTGGCGACAGCATAGTCATGATGCTTCAGAGCTGGGAGAACGAGGAACGACGGTGGCAGGTTGAGGTAAAAGCTATATTAAGACAGGGTATCGGCAATATATGCCAATATATGCCTGCAGAGGACCACTTTCTCTCAATTCCTCTGCAGCCAACGAGGGTGGGCATGCTTCACAGAACAACAGGCAAACACATCATGAATAGTTCTACCACTCCTGAAGCCAAACAGTCCATTCCATTGGGTATCTTGCCTACGGAAAAGATAGCACTATCAACGTGGTCGTCGCTGAACATGAGGAATCACATCGAGCAGATACAGCGGTCACCCTGTGGCGCTGATGAACAAGCTGAGGTTCACACAGGAAGACATCGCCTAGAACTACTCGAGTCATTTTGGGTGAACAATATCAACAACGTCCATTTCGACCAGCTGGTTGCCAGATGCAAAGTGTCGGCCACCCCGAACCGATAGTGCGAACCAGAAGCATCAAGATGTCGTGTCCAGATAAGGCCACCGGGAGTGAAGCGAAACAAAAGGTTCTTGAATACCCATGGCAATTTGAAGCGAGACGTAGGAACCGGGCTGAATGAATAGTGTCAATGCGCAAGTCTTGTGGGCTGGATGGTGCCTTAGCATGGCGCTAGGCTGACAAGGCTCGGGCAGGACTTTCGCTTGCAACCCCAGCGTGACTATCAGGCTATAGCCTTTGAACCTTGGTAGCTGCTGGTGCAGGGGTTCTCTTAAACGAGATTCATTTGTGGCTGTTGGACCACTCCTTGGGCCGAGATCTAGAATTGCAGTCAAGAAACTCGAGTGATTAGACAGACTACGGGATGTGATTGCCTATCTTTGTTGTCATATCCAACCTTGATGGTGTACTATCCCACGAACTATATTAGTCTGCAGCCATTATATTAGATAGACAAGGAAGATGCCGCCAGGGCCTGTCCACGCCATCCCACTAGATTGCCATTCAGCGTGTCTGCCCTCTACGACAAGCAATTTTTGCCGATCAACAGGAACCCTGCTGCCACATTCTGACCGACTTGACGATCATAGCGCGACTGTGCGTATCTCCCCAAGTCGGCAGCCAGGAGCTGTTTGCCATCCAGAAATCCCGCATGGAGGTGTCACTTTTATCCATCCATGGCTTGCTGCCCACTTGGTCTCTGTCACCAGTCAACCCACCACGGTCAGCGGGGCAATTCCATCAACGACGCGGGGTGGGGGGAAATAAAGAGCACTCACGGAAAGTAGCCATTAGTCGCTCCCACTGCGACATTCAGGATCAAGTAGAATGGCTGGTCGAAGGGAGTGTTGAACACGCCAGAACTCCACGGATTATAGGGCGCGGAGCCATTGACATCGGTGCCGGCGAATTTACCATACGTCCACATGTTTTTATTCTTGGTAAAATCGAAGAACAGGACTTGCTAGCGTTCCCCACGAGTCATGATTAGCTTAATAGCTTTTTTTCGTGATCTGTCAGAGCCGCTTGGCAGCGGGAGGGGAGAAAGGGGTTGTGGACCATACCCGGAGACGCCCGTCCAGCCACGTAAAGAGATACTTTTCTGACCATTCGAGCCCAAATGTGTGGTATCCATCGGAGTATTTGGTGCGTTTGGAACCCCACTCGCCCGTACTGAGCTTATACGCATCGTTATCGTAAATGGTGCCCCAGTGCATTGACGAGCTAATGATGTTGTTCCCCAATGGGTATCGCTGTGCATCGTTGCCACGACTTTCCGCAATATCTATCTCACCACTAGCGGGCCAGGGACCATAGACGGAATCTTGGGGCATCATCCTGTCGGCTTCGTTAGCATCTAGTCTCATCTGCGGCTATAGTTAGGGTCGGCGTTAACAAATATACCAGATTGCAGGCCACAGCCAATCGCCCGCTGGCAGTTTGGCAACCACCTCGACTCGGCCGTATTTGATCATCTTCTTCCCCGCCGTGGTCAGTCGAGCCGAGCGTACGGGATTGATGATTTGTCCCGCAGTCACATTGCTGCGGATGGAACATTTGGACACGGTGGTGAGATTGGAGAGACGTTGGTCTTGGGTGGTGCAGGTGCCGGCGGCCGTGAGGTTCACAACGTGACTATCACAGGATATTAGTTCGGATGGTTTTTGAAATGCCAGAGAACGTAGCAACAAACCCATCCACCATCTGAGCCGGGGTGATATCGGTGTCTTGCAGCGTCAGGGTCGGGACGATGTGGAGTCCTTCCGCGTCGACAAAGGAATTGCGAGGGTCACTGGTGGTCCAGTCAAAGGAGCCCGTGCTGATTCAATCAGTACAGTATGCTGGTAGGGTGGCAGTAGAGAATACCCACCCCCATCCGTTCAGTTGTACTTCATGGTTCCAGGTATTGGTATCCAAGGTGGAGAAATCGTCGTCCAGAATCAGGCAGTACTACCGAAGCCATCATTAGTGTGGCTCACAGTGGGGAGAAAGGTCATGGCAATTACATCATTCTTCGGGACGCTGGCGACGGAGTGATAGCATATGAATCCGGATAACGCTGTAGCAGGGCTTGTCAGGACTGAACAGCCAGGGTGCTCTAGGCAGAGGGTCAATGATACCGAGAGCAATCCCTATAGCGCTGTAGAAGATGGTACGATCCCAGTCCCATCGTCGCTTTCCTGTCTGTAACCAAGGTTTCTCATATCTGCATCCCGGATCAGGTACTCTCATCAATAGATAGATAGATAGTTATAGGACGGGGTACGCTCACTCTCCGATTAGTCTTGAGCTTTGGAAGCGACGTCGGGGCCGAGCGGTGGCCGTAGATGATCCTGTTTCACTGGTTACCCTGATCTCAATCGGCTTTCCGAAGAGAACAAGAAGCCCTACCAGAAGGTTCAGATAGTCGTGATGACGGCGGTCGACGTGACTGCGTCGACACAGGTGGAAACGAACTGCATGCCGAAGCACCATCAGACGCTGTTTCGCTGTTTCTCTGATTCACAGTAGCTTCCATCGTTTCGGGGTGAATTTGATTTCTAGATTGACTTCAGGGGGAATAAGAAGGAGTCATCTAAAGTGCTACCATTATCCATGATATAACACTTATAGTGAATATCATCGATTACCTATCCACAGGCCCTAATAGCCTTACCTACAAGTAACAATGAGACCATGCATAACGCATTTTGAACAGGGATCTCGTCTTCTAGTGCATGATTCTCCAGGTCAATGCGTGCTGGGACAACTGATAACGGACATACAGGGGTCGAAGAAGATCAGGGTAAACCAGCCGACGGATCACTAGGGGAGTCACTCTGTTGCTATTGTTTCTCATACTGCGCCCTGCCAATCAAGATACTTCTAGTCCTTTGTCTGCCAGCAGATTGGATCACAGCCCGTCGATTCGCTCCGACACGTCGACTCCTGCCACGAGTCTTTTCACCATGCATCCCTGCGCGTTATCATAGCCCATCCAAGTAACTTGAACGCAGAAGCCATCAAGGTCGTGTATCTCCTACTCAAGTCAGATAGTATAGGCGAAGGGTTCATATTGATATCACCCAATGAGTTGTCGTGTCCGCCCGAGTCATGCAGCTGTCACCTGGTCACTCCTCTTCTCGCTGCTCCATGAAGGCACCGACTGCCCTTTGAGTTGTGGCTGCCCTATACTTGCCCGTTACTTCGCTGTCAGCCTTCCAGTTTCCTGTGGTGAGCTGAATCCAACGGGAAAGTTCAATGTGGCGCCCTGTTGTTCCCAGGCATGCCCAACTACCTCTTCCAGGGTCCTACGGTTTTCTTGTAGAGAATTTTCGCGTTGAACGAAACAGAGTGCTGGGTGGCTTTTTGGTCCTCAACACACTGTATCGGGGAGACCGAAGGTCGGTGTCCTAGGTCTGCATGCAGGGTCCCATTGCGACATTATAAATAAGGGGGCGAACTGGTGTCCCTCGTCAAGTCTTTCCCTGCTCCCCACACCAGGATCCCTCTCCGAACAGTTCATCATTCGTTCCATTTCACCAAACATGGCTGCTATCGCGCTTTTGTTCTCCACTCTGCTTGTGGCCTCTGCGAATGCCACTCCCACTAGCTTCGGGGTATGTAGTGACCCACCTTCTGTGCATCTGCCCGGGGCGTTCCACTAACCCTCAGGTCTGTCCAGAGCATCCTCATCCCCAGACAATCGGTGTCGGTTAACGGACTATGCGGGGCCTACAATGGAACTGCTACTTGTGCGGGCAGCGCCTTTGGAGACTGCTGCAGTCAGTTTGGATACTGCGGCAGCCAACCCGTCTACTGCGGCACCGGCTGCCAGACCGGCTATGGGATTTGCGGCGTCGATACTACTTTGCGCTGGAGAAGCCTAGGCTGCTACTCGGATGACACCAACCACCGAACCCTCAACACGTCCATCCTCGTGTCTGGGAATACCGTGCAGGCATGCCAAGCCACCTGTGCCCAGGCCGGCTTCACGTATGCGGGCATGGAGTTTGGCACCCAGTGCTTCTGCGGGACGGGGATCCAGAACAATGCGGGCCCCGTGGCGTCTGGATGCGACACCCCCTGTGCCGCCGACGCCTCCCAGATCTGCGGGGGTTCCAACGCGCTGAGTCTGTACGTCATCGTCCCTATCTGGCAGAGTCTGGGTTGCTATTCCGACTCGACCAAGGCGCGCACCCTCAGCACGTCGTACAACGTGGCCGGGAACACGGTGGAGAAGTGCCAAGCGGCATGCCAGGCCGGGGGATACCTGTATGCTGGCATGGAGTTCGGCAGCCAATGCTTCTGCGGGAACTCGATTGACAATGGCGGTGCTCCCACCTCTGGATGCGCCACGCCGTGTGCGGGAGACTCAAGCGAGGTCTGTGGAGGGTCGAATGCGCTGAGCATTTACTATCTGTTCCAGTAGTGTGTCTGAAGCGGGAAACGATGTGATCGTTCTAGGTGGGCAGGGGCTGTACCATTGCTTGATGGGGTGAATGATAATGACAGCGGTGGTTTTGATCATATGTACATGTGTTTAGCAGATAATTTACAACAAGAAGATGCAAGGAGTAATATCATACGGCCTCCCAATCCATGGCGTCGACGATAAAATCCCAGTCCGCATGCGAGCCATCGGCCTGCACATGGCCATTGATGGTCTGGTCAATGTTCTGGACATGTTCCTGCGCCAGGAGACAGCCGTTCTCCAGACCGACGAAAATGTCGGATAGCATCCGGTCGAAATCATAGTCCCGCAAAGGTCGCACTGCCGGTCTCTTCGGCGACCAGATGGACTCTTGCGCCCGCTCCGGCTCCGATAAATCCGCCGTCTTCCAACGGTTTCGCAGCTCCTTGGCGTTCTTCAGCTGCTCGAGCACACTCCCCCGGCCCAGCACCGAGTGCAAGGGACACGTCTCGACCTCGAGGGTGCCCAGGACATTGGCATGATAGCGGTGCGTTCGGCCTGACGCGGACGCCCCCGGGGTCTTGGTCGAAGCCGAGACGGCAATACCAAAGACGCCGAGCAGATGCACCAACGCGCGCTCCAGCAGGGCGTAGTACTCGTGGAAGTCGATCTTGAACATCACCTCCGCATGCGCGACATCGGCGCTGGAGTCTGTCTGAAAAATTGCCAGGCGGTACCCCTCTGCCAGAAAGGGGAGTTTCCATCTCAACCGAGCCACGATCTTCATGAAACGCGACAGCTCGCCGGCGGGGGACAACAACATGCGCCGCCCGGGCGCGGTGGCCGCCCGTGGCTGGTGTTGGGGCTCATCTGACTTGGGCGCCCAGCGGGATTGCGAGAGACCCGACATGTTTTCTTCAAGGCATTTTTTCGTGATACTCCAGGGGAGGGTAATGATGAGGGTGAGATGAGGTTGAGATGAGGCTGTTGATGGCAACAGTAAACATTCCGTTCTTGGAGGGGAGATTCAATGTGTGCAGAAAAAAGAGAGCCAACTAGTCTATTTTGGGCAATGGCTGTCTTTCCCAGCAGAAAAGATCAGAGAGAATCTCTCGCAGGCATTGAATAGTGGTTTATTCTGTCGATCCTTACGTGTAGCTTGTAAGATGTTATCAACCTGATAATAATACGTGAGGTCCATGACACTTTAGCCACTGTCTTCGTGATTTCGAGAAACAATGGCGGGCATGGTTGAGATAGATATGTATATATATATATATATACCAATAAATATGATCCTCACACTCATAATCTCGTTCATCAAGGCTACCTGACAAGCTAGTCGAATAAGAATTATCATCCAAATGCACAAAAACTCCCAGAACTACTCTTGAGCTGGAGTACAATACACCAAGTGATTCGGCTCTTCTCGTTCATACGGAATGATCGAGATCTTGGTCATCCCACAGAGAGCCTGCGACACCGTATACTCCAACTGCTCCGGCACCGGTCTGGGGAACCGCTCGAGTTCCCGTCCATCCTTGACCAGGAGGAGAGTGGGATCGTCGACCATCGCCTCGTCGGAGATCTCGTGGTGCTGTGCGAGGTTCACTCGGTAGAATCCGATCATGTCGTCGGCCACATCGGACGCCATGTCATTGTATGTCGGATCGAGAGAAGGGCGCCGCTCGGAGCACTCGGAAAAGTAGAGGATGGCATATTTGTCCCCCTGGAGGATATCGCGGTACTCGGTGATGCTGGTGAGATTGAATTAGTGGATGAGGTGTGAAGAATATGTTCTTGTTGCTGTCCCTTGCCTGTTGACTGGTATGGAAGACATCTTGACCCTTGAAGGATCATTACCTGCATATATACAGAGTAGATTTGAATACCCGAAGTTGTTTGGGCTGAGTACAGATGTGT
Organism: Aspergillus clavatus NRRL 1; assembly: GCF_000002715.2. Lineage (NCBI taxonomy): Eukaryota > Fungi > Ascomycota > Eurotiomycetes > Eurotiales > Aspergillaceae > Aspergillus > Aspergillus clavatus. Next base: position 4,452,067 of record NW_001517094.1, on the reverse strand, counting down.
ACAGAGACGCAAAATGCGCGCCCCCCCGGCCCTATCTATATATGACGGCAGTGCAGCTGAAGGGGGGAACGTCTCATGCTTCCGACTATCAGTCTCTGAATGGTCAGAGCTAGGTTCTAGTCGTCTTTCGAATCTCCACCGCTAGCATTTGATAAAGCCAATATCTTTGCATGCCGTTGTCGTTGGAGTGGTCATCCGTGGGATGCCTGGGCCTGACAGGTATCAATCCAGATGACGGGCAGATAGAGACAAGCAGCCGGATGGGCTGATGCAGAGGGATTACTTCATACACAACCCCAAGATTTCGCCTTGTCTGCAAATGGCATGGGGAGTGCGTCGACATTATGTATGATGGCCTCTATATGTGGGAGTCGTGACATCATGCACTCAGCTCCCCTATCATGGCTGTGGCTGCCATATGGGCGAATAACAAACGAGACCGCCAGAGAGAACGGACGCCGACAAGAAACCGCCAAGCTAGCGATGAACCGTGGTTGCAGGCTGGATCCGTAGGTGGATTCTCGCTGGCAGGGCTGCATCCGAAGCCACGTCTCGGGGGGAAATGGCGGAATAGCGCCACGCAGTATTTCTTTCTTTCGTTTTTTTCTTTTTTATTTTTATTTTTGCAAGACTACAAAAGGGCAGCTGAAGTAACAAGAAACTTGGGTTCATCTATCGTCCTTCTATGCATATATATACAAATGGTGAAATCTATTATGGACAGGATGATGCAGACCGACCCGATCATTTTCTAAAGGCTCCACGTCTGGCACATGCGACCGGACTTGTCGACGGTCCAGAAATCACTGCCAACCGCCTTGAGGGCATAGAACAGGAAGGTAGGATCCCACTTGGCCTTGACCGACAGCAGAGGGAAGAAGTTCCGGCCGAAGAAGGTCTCGCGCCAGTGGGGCTGGTTGAAGTCGGCCTCGTTCTGGTAGGTACCGCTGCCGGGGGTGACGGCCTCGAGCTGGGGCACAAACTCGTTGGTCATGCGTTGCTGATCCGCCAGCATCTGCGACCACGGCGCCGACGAGTTCCAGAGGGTGCCGATCTGCATGGTAATGGCAGCCTTGCGCAGGGCGGGGAAGACGGCGTTGGAGACGTCACCAGGGTTCGAGACGTCCATGCCAACACCGACGGCGATGACACCCTGCTCGGTGATGCTCCGCAGAACCTTGGCGAAGCCGGCCGCGTTGTTGGTGAGCACGTTACGGGGGATCAGGCGGCCGCCGTACTGGAACTCGCCGACGCCGAGGTGGCCGTAGGGGAGCGGGCCCATGTACTTCTCGTAGTGCTCATAGTAGGAGGTGGACTGGGTGTACGCGGCCTGGTAGGGGATGCCGAGCCCGTCCAGAGCCTGGACGAAGGGAGCCAGGAGGTTCTTCACGTCGTCGCTGGTCTTGCCGAACGCGGTGACGGGAACGATGGCGAAGAAGGTCGAGGTCATCTGGTAGATGACGGTGGCGCCGTGGTCGATCATGGCTGGCAGGAGGGCGTGGAACTGGGCGACGGCCTCGAAGAACTTGTCCGGGGTGGTGCTGCTGGCGACGAACTGCAGGCTGCCGCCACCAACAATCTTGTCCGGGTACGCCTTGACGGTGACCGACATCACCACACCGTAGTTGCCGGCACCACCACCGCTCAGGGCCCAGAAAAGCTCCGGGTTGACGGAGCGGGAGGCGGTAACGAGCTTGCCCGAGGCCGTCACCACCTCATACTGCAGCGCCTGATCGGCACCGAGACCGAACGAGGTGCTGAGGGCGGAGTGACCACCACCCTGGATGTAGCCACCCGCCAGACCAACGGTCGGGCACTCGCCGCCGACGACGACCAGATTCCTGGCATGAGCGGCGTTGAGCACCTGAAATCCCATGGCACCTGCCGAGACCTTGAAAGAGGGGCCCTGGTAGCGGGAATCCTTCCAGTCAACGTAGGTGACGTCGTTGAGGTGGTGCATCCAGACGGAGAGGGCACCGGCGCCGGTCGAACGGCCAAAGTAACTGGTTCATTGGATTAGCTCCCTTGCCCAAGTGATCTCCCGGGGAGACAGCCGGGGGACGTACTCATGACCGGTGTTGCGGATGACGAAACGGATATTGTTGTCCCGCGCGAAGTTGACCGCCGCAATCACGTCGTCGCTGGAGGAGACCTTGACGGCGTAGTCGACGTAGTTCCCCATGGTGCACGGGGTGGACTTGGAGGTGAAGGGATCACAGCTCTGGTTGGCAAAGTAGGTCTGCATGATCGAGGAGGACGAGGAAAGGCTGGTGCCGATCGCGGTTAGCAAATGTCCCGGGGGATTGGAGGCAGATACCCCATATGGTAGACGCACTGAGTCTCGGGAAGATTCCAGTCCGCCTGCAACGCCTTACAGGCGTCGGCATCGTAGGTGGGATCGTGACAAGGCGATCCGAGGGGGACTGTCGCAATCAAGCGACCGCCCACAGTGCTGTTGAGCGCATCCCAGGACGACTGCGAGGGCCAGCAGCTATCACCAGGCAGGCAGCGACATCTGGGGGTGCCCCAAGCGGCTGCGGTGGAGGACAGCGCCGCGACGGCGGTGGCCAACGTCCATGAGATCTTCATGGTGAGGCGGGGGGGGGGGGGGGCTCCCAAGGGCTTCACAGGAAAGAAAAAAAAAAAGATCGTCGGTTGATCCTGCCGATCTCCTGAGCCTGTTCAGGAGGGTTATATTTTATAGTGGCTGGTGGGGAAAAGGGAGAGAGGGAGAGAGAGATGGCGAGATGAGGAACAGAAGGTCAGAACCGAGTCCAGGAGTCTCAAGGACTTGGGATTCAGGGACCGGAACCCAGATTATGAACTCGGCATCTATCCGCATTCCGCTAGAGTTCCGGATTTGGGTTCATCAAGCAACGGAAACGAATCGTGGGAAGAGCATTGGTGGTTCTGGCTCAGTTGAGGCGATGGGGTTTCTATTCCCAGGATGGTTGGAATGGCCCAGTGGGAGACGACCAGCCCCGTTTGGGCAATACGGCCGGGCCTAAACTGCCGCGGTGGAATGTGGAATGGAATGGGCACATCGATAGTCGCGTTCGGGGGAGATTGGAACGACATGGATTTGCACTGCCTGTCAGGCTGCAGGCAATGTGCATCTCTGGAGTCTGGATTGGATTGGATTGTAGACTTTTGGCGGCAGGAATGGCAATCATCTTCATCGGCAATTCCCCGGGATGGCGAACGAGCAACTACACCGTAATCAATCAATCAATCAATCAATTGATCAACAAACGGTCGACCACATGGCAATGGAGTCCCACGTGTGCACTAGATAGCCATGGCGTCGATGATGTTGGATCATGGTTAACTAGTTGATGGATATCCAGTCCGCACGGGGTCGAAGTTGTTGTCAATGGAATCATCTCCTGCAGGCTGCACAGGCACCGGTTCGTCCGAATCTGGCCCGACACCGCCACTACTGAGTAGGATTGCAGTGCTCGAGTCGTCATAGATCGTTTGCACTTGTACACTGACCAGTCGGCAAGTCCGGCGTCGAGGTTACATCTGAGAGTGATGATAGTGTCATGGAAGTCATGGAGGAATGACAGACTGATGGATTCTTGTACATCTATCTATCTATCTATCTATCTATCTATCTACATTAGTGACCATCTATCTCTTCAAGGGTAGTGATGGACAGTTGGTCACCATGCGCGAGAAGATCAGCCGAAGGATTCTGGCGTTAAGACGAGAGGAAGCGGCAGTCTGCAGTCTACAAGATTCTCACTACTGAGGCACTAGGAAACGTGCGCCCCTTTAATTAATCCTGACGCATGGCCTTTCCTCCCCCGGCAGACTAGCTATTTGGTTTATATTGACAATGAGACCGTCGGCATAAGAGTCTTGTGTACACTGTCCTCCCTTGGATAAAGGGTGCAATCCTTCATCCTCATCGCCTATCTTGTCCACATCCCGGTGTATCAATCCGGATTGTTCTGAGACCCCACTGGAAGGGGAGTCCCAAGAGAGTCCAGATCTCAATTTCATCGGACGGAGTTGGTTAGTGGTTAGGAGATACTTACTGTAGTACCTTACCACTACCAGAGGTACTCCGTAGGTACTCCGTCGCGCGCTGAATTTTCCCGCGTACCGACGACAAGCTGATTGGAGAAGAACCTGGGTCACCGGCTCCACTCCTTCTGGTTGAATCGGGTCTAGCCTGGCCCATGCAACCCAGCTGGGATCCACTAGTGGAGTTCTTCACATTCTGGAATCCTGAGCGCCCGGGTGCGGCGGCCAATCAGCAACCCGTGCTTGGATATAGAGTTTATCACTGACTCCACACTCTCCAATCGCTGCATTGCGTTTCCTCGACCCAAGGGATGGAAAGGGTCTCGTCTGTTTCGCCGGGTTAGGAGCGAAGAATCAGTCAAAGTTTCTCATAGTCATAACTCATACTCCGTACTACTCAGTCGATATGACTTAGTAGTTTACGGGTGGAAACTGTCGAGTACAGAGTACAAGATTAAGACTAATCATTCCCATGTCTCAGCTCAACGTTTCCCCCCCCTGATGCCGCCCATGCAATTACCATCGCATCATCATCCGACTCAGACTCATAGTAGTACGGAGTACTTACCCTGACGCATGCAGCCACTTCAACTACAGTGAACTACTCCAAGAGTCCTGGATAAATAGCCAGGACACACACACACACACACACACACACCCCCCCATCCTCCCTCTCGTCCCGTCAAACCCACCCGAGGAGGGGAAGAGACCCGACCACTGTCGAATCCTCTCTCGTTCGAACCATCCAAACCACGGTTCGTCTGCGATCTATTGTCCGCTGGGGCCGCCGTAGTTGGCGACTATCACGCCTTCAACCTGTCATCGAGTACCGGACCCCCTTTTATGTCTCTCTCTTGCCCCGCGCTCGACGGTGTTGTCTCCGTAGCTCACTTGCGTGCAACCTCCCAACTTTCGATGGGCTCTACTAACAAACCCTAAACAGTAAACGGATTCCTCCCTAAAGTATAATATCGCTGAGGAGCCCATAATAATACCTGACTCAAACCCCCCCCCCCCCGGGTGTTCCTAGATACGATCTCCTTGCCCGTGGTTGATTGCCTTCCTAATAAGCCATGTCCTTTTCCTGACGGCGGCAATCAGTGGTATCTCTCCGCATTCAAAAATGCTTGAAACGCCTGTAGTGTGATCACTCATCTTTCTTCCGTTTGTTGGTTTTTTTTCTTCTCTTCCGGCGACTCTTTTCCCGCACGCACTGCTTGCTCGAGATCTCCTCCAGACCACCCGGTGGAGTCCAGCAGAGTCGAATACCACCCAGAACAATCATGGCTCAGGACTCACAGACCACAGTCAATCACGGCCCGTCCCTGGAAAGGGGCCTCTGGGCCGCTGTGATCATCGCCGCCGTGATCGTCATTCTGCGTGTCTTTGCCAAAATCAAGATCGGTCAGTTCCGCGCCGACGATATCTTGATGATCATCGCCATCGTATGTCTCTCTCTCTCTCTCTCTCTCTCTCTCGTAGTTGGCGGGAACACGGTCCAGGACCAGATCACTCATCCGTCCGCTCCTAGCTCCTGTCCATCGTTTCGACCGTCTTTCTCAGTCTCTGCGTGAAGAATGGCTTCGGGAAAAATCTGAATGTGGTCAAAGAGACCGATCCGCACGGCGTCATGCTGGTCCTGAAGTACCTCACCGTCCAGGTGTCGGCCATCACCTTCAGCACCACCATCGCCCGCTGTTCCTTCATCCTGTATCTGCTGGCCATTCTCGGTAACAACCGAAAATACCAGATTGCCCTGTGGGTCGCCATGCTGCTGCAGCTCGCGGGCAACATTGTCTCGGCCCTGCTTCCCCTGACCATCTGTCGCGATGTGCGGATCCTCTGGGATGAAACCGTCCAGACCACGTGTGGCAATGGCGTGGCCGTCGTTCGGTTCGCCTACTACTCCAACAGTGCGTTTGGATCGGCTCCTATCTGGGTGAAGTCCCCCCGCTGATCATTTCGTAGGTGCCAACTCGGCGTGCGATCTGTTCCTGGCCGTGTTTCCCACCATCATCTTCTGGAATCTCAACTTGAAATTGAGCGTCAAGATCGGCTTGATCACCCTCCTCAGTCTGGGCATCGTGTACGTTGGATCATCGTCTCGCCGCGTGGCTCCCCCCCCCCCGCCTTTCCACTGACCTTGCTCTCCAGGGCCATGGTCGCCTCCATTATCAAAACGACCAAACTGGACGATGTCCCCAGCGTGACCAAGGTAAGCGCCGATGGCTCGGTCGAACTGATCCGCTGGGGCTACGTCGAGAACGCCATCATCATCATCACCTCGTCCGTCCCCTGCATCCGTCCGTTGATCATGTCCTCCGTGCGCAAGTTCTCCAGCCGGGGCTACTCGCGCTCCTACGAGCTCACCGGGCCCATGAGTGCCCAGCGCCGTACCGATGGCGGCAACGACACCGCCCTTTCCCGGCGGGGACGCCGCTGCAACAAGGGCGACGACGACGACAGCATTGAGCGGATTCTCGATCCCCATAACCGTCACCATACGCAAACCAACACCACGGTCAGTGGCCGCCGGGACTCGCCGACGAACCTGGAGCAGGGAATCACCAAACAGGTGGAGATTTCGGTGATCTCGACGGATCAGCTGGATCGACATATTCCTTGATGATGGCCGTGGTTCTATGAATCTTTTTTTTTTATGTTTATTTTTATTTATGTATTTTTTTTTTCCTTTCATTTTTTTCCTATGTCAAAGTTTCCACTGTATGAATACACAGAGCCCCGAATGCCCCGGATTATCATAATGAACGAATGCTGTATGTACAAAACAAAACTACGGAAGGGTGATCGATCGCAATAGGCAGACGCGGGTCATGTGGGGATTGGTGCCTGAATCGCCTGGCGTTTAATTTCTCCGCGACTGGCGAGAGAATAAAATAAATACCAGACAATCCGCCGATGTATCGACGATCTCGATCTGTAGGCGTCAATGATTCAACCAGTGTGATAGAACCGACAGTGTGATCTGATTCTATCGCCATGGGGGGCTGGGAAATCTTCTGCGCCATCTGCGGGGGCACGTTCTTCAGCTCGGTGGACATCGATTGCGAGAACACGGACGAGTACGCCTATCGCGACACGGTCCTCGGAGAGAGCGACGTGTCCTGGCTGGGCAGGGTTCGCGGGCTTGGCATGAATGACAGTGCTCCAGGAAACGACCGATCGTATTTGACGGGCGTGGGCCGTTACTGGGATTATGTGAGGTCTCTTGTATATATACAGGGTATACCGGCCTCCACTCTCTGACAACCCGCATAGGGACAGTTGGTGGTTCCTCCGGATCATCGTATGCATTGCGCACGGGGACTGCAGTCGAGAATCTACTGACAAGCGGAAAAAGACCCCAATTCCCCCTTTCACAACCAAGAAGGTCATCCCACCGGGTATGTCTTGCTCTTGAACCCGGTTTCATCCGGTTAACCTCGCTAGATACTATGACCACTCCGACATAGGGCTCCCCCATATCTTCCCCTTTCATTCCCTCTGCTACGAGGATATCCTCCAGAGATGCATCCAGCAAGCCCGGCCGGGGCCCATCCGAACGGATGTTCTATTCCAGCTCTTTGAAGGGTTGAACACGACCTGGCACCACGTGAGGTTGAATCTCCACTACGGGGCGCCCGATCCGCCGTGTGAGCAGACCTGGGACTGTATCCAGGGCCAAGAAGTAGGGGATTGTGGATCATTTTCGGATTATATCAATACTGAGTGACGAACAGATCCTAGTCGCCAATCCGGTCCAGATCCCGCGGCTGGTCTCCACGCTTTCTCCGATCATGGACTTCGATCGCAAGTCGGATGCGACACACGATCCACCGACGCGAGATATCTTCTATGAAATTCCTTTCGAGCTGCGACACGAGATCATGAAGTATCTCCCCGTGGCATCCATCTTAGCCCTCAAGGCTGCATCCCGGCCCATGCACGCCACGCCCATCTCCGGTGATGCATGGCGGCAAAGACTACAGGACGAGCTACCCTGGCTGTGGGAAGTTCACGAGGTGGATCTTTTCCAATCGCGCGCAATGGAAGGACGAGCAGCAGGGGCTCTCATGGACATTGACGAAAAAAGTCGGTATACGCCGGCGAACGATGAGTACATTCTGGGACTGGCAAATCGGAGACGGATCTGGGGGGTGTGCGAGGAGATTCGAGCGTTGTATCTCGAACAAGTGGATGGTTTGTGAGATGAATGCGAGATGTATTATCGTTTGACTTGGGAAAAGGGCTTGCAGTTAGGTTGACTCTGGGACTTGCTCGAAGACGAGGGATCAATAAGAATAGAGAACATCCATGCATATTTGCATTCTCATTAGTCAAGATCTATTCTGGCTGTTAGTGTCAGCGTTCTGCGTCAGCGTGAGGAGAATGATTGAACGCCAGACTCTATACAAATATTCCCGCCAATTTGGCAACTGGACTAGATATGATTCATCTACTCCTACCTTGATGGTTGCTGTCAACTCCATCCTTCTTAGGTTCACCACAAAGCATTCCTTTAATAGAATGACGCTGTTTTTTGACAGACGAAACTTGGCCTGATGCAACCGCCACTGATTGGCTGATGACGAGATCCAATCATGGATAAGGTTATCTCCACCAATCATCAATTCTCCTGGGCTCCACCATGACGCCCCTGACGTCAGGGCCACGCTCCTCCTACGCCATTTGGAACCTGAGGCAGCCAGGCAACCCCCCCATCCAGCATCAGGGAATATCTATTCTTCATGGCAGCCTGCAGTCGGTTGTTTTCACTTTACTTCAATTCACTTCCCCTTCCCTTGCGGATCGTCCCCACTGCTCTCGGTCTACTGTCTCACTATCTATTTTTTGCGATTCTCTGATCTATCATCCAACTGCCACTACACATCTCCAACATGGCCGACGAGCAGACACCATCCACGGAGCAGACAGCCCCTACCGCCGAAGCCCAGAAGAAGAAGCCCCGCAAGCTGAACAAGAAGCCAGCAGAGGAGCCCACAGAAGAGCCAGAGAAGCAGCCCGACGACTCGACTGATGCTCCCGAGCCATCAAAGCCCGAAGACAGCACGCCACAGACGGAAGCCGAACCAAAGCCCGCGAAGGAAAGACAGCGCCGCAACCGTCGCTCTCGACGGCCGTTCCGCGACGAGGACGAATCCGAAGCCAGCGAGCAGGTCGAGCGCCCCCGTCGGCGCCGTCCACGCACCCAGCGCCAATTCCAGGCGCCGGATGAGACCTCTGGAAGGGAAGTAGGCCGGCCCCGACCGGACCCGTCGAACTCCTTCTTCAGCGATTCACCACAGCAGCCCTTCTGGGGAAACCAACAGCAAACCCAGCCCGCCGCTGAAAAGCAGGAGAAGGGCCAGGATAATACCCTGAGCTTGCGGTTGGAGTTGAACTTGGAAATCGAAGTGCAATTGAAGGCGAGGATCCACGGTGATTTGATGCTGGCATTAATGTGAGTTTATTGTCTCGTGATTGATGCTCCCGGGGGGGGGACAATTTTCACTAACAGTCTGTATAGGAGCTAGATTGACTCGAGGAAGTGCGATGGGCATCCGGGGTTGTCGTTCTACTGTCTTCTCTTGCTTGTTATCGTATAATTCGGTTCCTGGGCGTTGTCGGAGTTGTGAGATCTTTTCATGAACACGTACATAAGGGCCATTATCTATGAGATCATGAAATCATTCATCATCTTCGTATCGCTAACGTACAACGGAACAAACCAGACCACGCTTGACCAAACCCCTTGGGGCGTCCAACATCCCAGACTCCTCAACTATCCTTCTTCTCTTCCTGCTTCTCACTCCTCCCCTCACGCTTAGCATTCTTCAGCTTCTCGGGCTTTCCTTGCCGCTTCTCACTCTTCCCCTGCGACGCACTCTCGCCGCCGTCCGATTGCGGTGCGTTGGAAAGCCAAAACCGCATGATCATGCCGCCCAGGAATCGCTGATCAACCCACTTAACCAAGCCGTAGAGAACCCAACCCCATCCCCAAAGCGATATCCCCATCATACTCGCCACCAGCAGGATGGGCCCGACGATCAACAACGACAGCACAGCCCACAGTAGGATCGCGACAGCGGCAAAGACAAACACGCCCGCCAGGAACACCAGCAGCGGGACGCCGCAGCAGACGGCCTGGCAGACGAGAAACGTCGACGCGATGGGCCGCTTCAGCGCGGCCTCGTACAGCTGCGCCTGCCGCGGCGGCGGGAGCAGCCACATCACCCAACCCTTGACCCAGTTCTCGAAGCGGTCCATCAGGTTCGGGAAGAAGGAGGCGATCCAGCCCGTGAAGGCAGACCAGATGGCCGAGAGGGAGATCTCCGGCGCGGGTTGTTTGTCATCTTTGCGATCGTCCGACGGAAATGCACCGGGGAGGGAGGTATCGGTGACGTCCTTGGTGGTCTTGTTGACCTGGTCGGTTGTTTTGTTGACGGTTCCTGCGGTCAGGTTGTCGACGGATTTGGTGGGCAGGCCTTTGTCGAGGCCGCCGGTGACGGTATTGAGAGACATCCTGCGTAAGGACAACTAGCAGGATCCTAGTTGTTCAAGGGCTCGGTGGCAGGGAGGTTGAGGAGAGAGAGGGGGGAAAAAATAAATAAGTAAACAATACAAAATAAAGTGAACTCCATGTGTTGATCAAAATTGAGAACAAAACCAGCTTACAAGGCAATGACGTAGTGGGCGCAGCATTACCGACTTGCCAGTTGGTGGACTGGAAGTGACAGCATCGTGAGGGAGACGAAGGGAATGTGGAAGCATGACACTTCTGTCAAAGTCGCACATACATGGTTGTTGGAACACTCATATGTTAAGAGTATAACTACAGCTAGATGGGTATGCCGCAGTTCAACATGTGCAAACCAATACTGGGACGAATCAATACCAGCGGACATGCACCTACTGCTATCACCAGAATCAACATACCAGACGAGAGTCGATTGAATGTGAACCAAGGTGGATGAACGTCTATCTATGACTCCAAACGCCTGGGAGATAGATGTAATAGAACAAGGGCATGAACAGAGGACAGATGCAAGCTGGGAAAAAAAAAAAAAACAAACAGACAAAAGAAGCATTAGCAGCCCCACGACAGCATCCACCCAGCCCAGTGGTTCTTACAACCTTTCCACGTCCCGATGAAATAATGCTTGACCAGCACATCTGGCAAGCTATGATCTTCCCCTTGGGTGATCGCAAACGATCGCTTGGGGAGAATCATGACATCCCGGATTCGGATGGGGTCTTTCAAGTCACGGAGGTTCTTCACCTGCTCTTCTGTGCAGCCCAAGTAGTCCAGCACAGTGTCTGTCCAGACACTCGGACCCGTCCAGTCCATCACATTGACGTCTGTATCGCCTTCGAGAGCATGCGTTTGGTGCACAAAATCCGGCGTCCGGTCTGCGATGCGACGGAGAAGATCCCGGAACATGGGATGCATGGGCGCCGAGGCCATCGTCCACTGGACAAATTGCGGCGATCGGGGGAGACCCTGCGTGGATGCGTCTCCCTCTAATCCAATGATCACCGCGGGCGGCCCATCGTTGTGATTCCCGGACGGACCCATGACATTCCAGGGCAGCGGCTGCACCAGGTGAACATCCAGATCGTTGTACACGCCTCCTCGACCGAACAGGACCAGGTAGCGACAGAAATCCGCCTTCAGCACCGCAAAGGGCAGCTTTTCAAAGGCCGTGGCGAAGAAATCAGACGCGTCCACTTCGCGCGCCAGCTGCAGACAAGCTTCTTCACTCCAATACTCGACCTTCCAGCCGGATTGCTGCCAGGATATCACGTGGTCGTTGGGCTTAAAGTGCGAGACCGGATGATCAGGCATCGACAGGAGAAGCTGGTGGATAGTTTTTGGAATAGCGATCTCCTTGACCGCGGAGGCCTCCATCACCGCGAGTAAATGGCTGTGCTGGTCATGGTAGCGGTATAATAACCACAGGACGCTAAAAAAGATTATTGCCTGAACGGCAATAAGGGGACGCATCAGGATCGCTGTGTTCTATTGTATCTTATCTTGTTGTCGGCAGGATCCGACCATGGGACTGCCAGAATCTCGAGATTTCTTCCGTGGAGCAGCCGATACAAGCCTAACGAACGACGTACCTACTTAGCGAGGATCTTTCTGCGAACCGTGTCCGGATTCAGGACTTAGGAACATCGCGATTCGTGAGGCGGTTGGCCGGACTAGGAGGAGTTCGGCTCCAGTTAATGTGTGGTTGCCTGTTTAGGCGATGGTGTTGGGGGCAGTCTAAACACTATACCGGATTGGGCTTAGTCCACACACACTCACTATGCCTGAAAGAAATTAGGCACCCAGATAATCATTCCTCAGGCTTTCTCCGGAAACTGCACACACGACATCATCGGGCGTCTTTCCAGGAGTGCATCCATTTTACGTGATATGGACTCCATACGCCATTTGCGGTGTATCAAGTACAGTGTCCATGTCACGGGGAGAGAAGGCATACGACTCGATGAGAAAGTAGCATCAGGCCCCCTGCGGCACAGATCCTCCTCAAATGAGCAACTTCTGACTCGACGAACGCAAATGCAACTCGGTCAGCGGTAATAATGAAAATAGGACTGTACAACCTCCATCTGAGTAAGAGCTGAACTCGACCGTGTCGATCATACCAAGCAGGGCTACAGGAAAGCATGCTGGACGCCTTATGCCGCGCAACACCATCTGAAGATCTGAGGCAGACAGGATCGAAATGCATAAAGTCTCACGGATCCCACGTTGAACCTGTGCGGGTTGACCAGCATCTACATTATCGTCTACTCATTTCGAACGGGTTTCAACTCTCGAATTCACCGAACATGCAGCACCTCACCCTCACCACGCTCCTCCTCTCCCTCTCCGGCTCGCTTACCGCCGCCTGGAATGTGACTGCCTATCGCAACAACGACTGTACAGGACAGTTGACCTCCCTCGGCGGGAATCAGAGCTATGGCTGTTATTTCCTGCCCACCAGCGAGCCGATCAAGTCCTTCGGGGTAGAAAATCTCCCAGAAGGATGGAGATTTATCGGATCGAGCGGTCCTGCCTGTGACACCTGGCATCAGAGTGGAGAGAATGGGTGCTTTACTCAAAGCCAGGGATTCCAGTCCTTTCAGTTGATCGGACCTTCCAACTGATTGAGGTATGAAGGATGATCGATGATTTGGGATAATCTAACTCCCGCTAGACAAGCTTATCGGTTAGGAGGTAGACTTACATGCAATGAGACCAGAGGGGTATAATAACGGTGACTCACGGCATGATGGATTAAGCTCTGCTCTACACCCGGGAGTGATGCAGCTGTGTCGAAAGCCGCTATTTTCTGTTGGCTATATATGATGGGTTTAGGATAGAATTTTATTTATATAGTATTTGGGGCCCTCTTATCGTGCTGCCGAGGTACTTTCACTCTAAGCATAAGTAAGGGGTTAAAGGCTGGTGCTACATACAGCATTGTTGAGCGTCAGCAGTCAACATTTGGGCATGAAGAAGCCCCGTATTTGATGGTCTTCTCATCCTATCATTTCGGGATATGTTGAAATCTCCATAATCAATCCCTTCTGCCTCAATCATGGCATTTCCCTTCCGTGTGCTGGAGCATGTCATTTCCGGACAACATATTCGTGAACATCCGCACGCACTTAAGGAGAACCAGGAAGCCGCGCTGAAGATTGCAATCAAACAGTATATCCCTCTAGACCAAACTCAACCCGTTTCAGAAAATGCGGTGACTATCATTGGTACGCAGGGGAATGGCTTCCCGAAGGTGAGTGAAAGGATACAAGGATACTCGTTCAATCTACAATGTCACTGAGAGTCCTTCGAGGAAACATATGAGCCGCTTTGGCAGGACATGTTTCTCTATCTCAAGCAGCGTGGAATTCCCGTCCGAGGTATCTGGATGGCGGATGCCACGAATCAAGGAGCAAGTGGTGTACTGAATGAGCATGTTCAGGGCGACATGAGTAAGAGATTCTACGTCCTAGTTGGATGGTGGTATTTGCTGAGCGTGATAGCCAACTGGTTTGATCACTCTAGAGACCTCCTACATATGGTGAACCACTTTCGTAGTGAGATCCGTCGTCCCATCATTGGAATAGGGCACAGTATGGGATGTGCAGAGATGTCGGTCCTCCTCGCCTACGGACGACGTGCATCGCTAATGGCAGGCAGAATCGAATTATCCATCATCCACCCCCGATTGCTGTCTACCATCATTCTCTACGAGCCTGTCGTTCTCCAGACTTTAATGAAAGGCCCCAACCCGGCGATCATGGCGACATCCCGGCGCGATCTCTGGCCCTCCCGAGAGAAGGCCGAGTCTGCCTTGCGAAAGGGGTTCGCCAACTTCGATCCTCGTGCTATCGATCGTTACCTCCAATACGGTCTACGGGCTGTTCCCACCAGGCTATATGATCCGGGAAACGATCCCAGCATCCCCGCGACGGCTGTAACCTTAACCACAAGCAAGCACCAAGAAGCATGGACATTAGCAGTACCCAACCTAGAGCCTAAATCGGCAGGACTGGACGATCTGCTTCTTTTCGACTGGGATCCCGCAATCGAGCGTTCGTTAGCCTCTTCTCGTCCAGAGCCCTGGGCGGCCATGCGGAACTTGCCCCATGTGCGACCGAGCGTGCTATGCGTATACGGCGCGCGCAGTTCTCTTTCTCAACCAGAAGCTCAGGACTTAAGGCTAAGTATGACCGGTAAAGGAGTTGGAGGCAGTGGAGGTTTATCCCGGGGGATGGTCGACAAGGCGGTCTCACCGCAGGGCACACATCTGGTGGTCTTCGAAGATGTAGACTGGTGCGCTCAGGTTGCAGCGGATTGGATTGGAAGATGGTCCCAGCGATACTTGCAAGAAGAAAAGTTTTGGCGAAGCTATCGAAGCAAGAAGTCGGATGCTGATATGCTGCGAAGCAGCGAGGCAGCTTTAGCGGTGGCGAAGCTGATGTTGGGCGCGTCACGAAAGGAAATCATTACAAGCAAGTTATAGATATCCTTTTCCGCTGAGATTAGGTGAATGTAAAAGATATTCGACTGTCTGAACAGGATTATTTGATCTTTCATTTTTTTTTTTCCTTCGTCCAGTGACAAGTTGTCATGCAAAGACTTGTATTAATATCAGCTGAGCTGAGTGTATATAAATTCATCTCCCGTGGTATCAGTAAGTCATAACCCCAACTCCGAGTATAAACACAAATTAGTGACATGACACATTACTGCTTCTCCAGCCGATCTGAATCACGTATCTCCTCCTCAGTAGACTCAGATGAGTATCCCTTCTCGCTGTCTCCAATCTTGTTCATACTTTCTTCCATTTTGTTGTATTTACCAAAACAACAGTAGAAGAGCAGCGCGGTGGCGAACATCGCGATGCTGAGAGAGACATACTCCACCAGCACTTTCGGATCCACCGAGACTGGTGACAAGGTAATCCCCAGGGTTGAGCCAATGGTGCAGGTCAGAAGGAAGAGCGAAGAGACAATACTCCGCATCGATTTGGGAGCCTTGGTGTAGGCGTATTCCATGCCGGACAGAGTCGAGAAGAACTCGGACAGTCCGATGAGGGAGAAGACCGGGACCTGCAAGAAGATGCTGACATGGGATGGAGGGGACATATATATCACTATATTGATTAGGTACGTCAGGTAAATTGTGGTCAAGATCTGGAGGAGGGAGACGGCTCACGTTGTTGAATGCCAGCAGCAATGGCAATGGCGCACGCCTTAGCGACGAACCCGGTGGTCATACGGCTAATAGGTCTGAATGGGATCCCATACCGTCGGAGAGCCGGATTGATGACGCATTCACTGTGCGGTTAGTATAGATTGGCAATTGTAATAGGGCAACTTACAAGAGAGGAATAGCGATCAGGATCGTGACGGGGTTGAATAGTCCCACTGTATACATTAGTCATTGTGATAGAGGATTCAGGATATGGTACCCATACTCATATCATGGGGCATTCCGTAGGTTTTGAGAGATGAAGCCTGGCTGACCAGGTTGTTGTTTGCTTGCCCGTTGCACAGCCAGAAGATAGGACTGGCAAGTTAGCCATGGCCAGCGCACCGATCAGTTACAGACTCACTATAGAAGACTGGAGAAATATTAGCAATGCTCTCTTATCAAGACACGGTTCTGTACTTACAAAACCCGACAAGCAACCAGTGCTCGCTTCAACTCATCGACGAACGTGTCATCCCACGAAATAGAGGCACCACGCTCCTCCATCGCAAATGATTTTGCTGCATCCATGTTGCCATTATTCTTCATGCTGATCCATAGAATCCGGGCTGCTTTTGTAATGGCACATCCATGAGGTTGTTGCACAACTAGTAGCCTTGATTAGCGTTATCCAGGCCAGTGAAAGTCTCTGGATATACCGTATTTCCGTCGTCCATAGACCAACGCAAGAACGGCTAACAGCCATAGGGCAAAGGGCAACATAAAGGCGGCCCAAAAGTCAACTTTGAGTTCCAGCCACTGCGACGGTCAGTTCCGATCAATGCCACGAACGATGGGTTTACGCACCGAGGCAGGTATGATGGAGAGAGCCCCCACGTTCGTGATCCTGATATCATGTTAGTCGGACGACAGCACTCTCGAGGCTTCGAGACAAGACAGTACCAATAATATCGAGCATAGATAGTTTGTACCGTCACATTAGGATCAACAATGACCCTTTCTCCGCTATCCAACGTCTTGATCCGCTGTGACCGCATGGAGTACTGCTCTGCGATCAATGGGCCGACATTGCTTTTGATTCCACCACAGCTGTAATCATTAGGGCTCTGATTTCCTCATGCATGGGAAAGACACGTACCCTAGGCCGATCAGTATCAAAGCAAGCATGAGGCCCGGTAACCCTCCGCCATGATCAAGACTGGTCGGAAGGGAGGTGATGAATAGAATCAGGACCCCGCACATCGATAATCTATGCTTCATTAGCCACACGTGGGTATAAACTATCAGTAACGCTTGGATGCGTCGGAGGGGTGGCAACATACCCTGTTCCCAAGAAAATTGTCTTAAATCGACCAAGATAGCTATCTGCCACGATGGCCCCGAATATAGGAGCCAGATAACACCATCCCACGAAGAAGTAGCTAATCCCCGTTGCCACTTTTTGTCCCTGGTTCTATCAGTTGATGTCTTTCTAGAGGGTGACAGAAGCAGTTACCATTCCTAATGCGCCATGATGGAGTGGGTCATCGCGACCATTCTGGATATAGTTTTCTAGACAATCTGTCAGAGATACAATTTTCCATCTTAGAGGAGACACTCACGCATGGGCGCTGTTATTGACCGATATGTGAAACGCTCGGCTAATTCGGCCACTGCCACGAGGAAGATATCCAAGGAGATATCATCGCACACCCGCCTCAGAGTCCCTCGATCAGGCTCAGAGACATCACCGGACACACACTCCAGGGATTTTATCTGTTCCACTTTGCCCAAAGCCATTATGTCGATCAAAAAGAGCATTGATAGCTCTTGGCTCGCTTGACTCAGGAGATGATCATGATTTGATACCGAGCTGATCTGGCCAAAACGCCAGGAATATATAGTACACAGGAAACCCAAAACGCCGCCATGATATCGATTCAGGGCCTTCTTTCTAGTAGTGGGAATGCAGTGGCCGCGTAGAGGGCGATCTAAGTGCAAGGGGTATCTTTCAATTCGAGGGTGTATGACCATAGGTTGTATAGCCTCATTGGGCAGAAAGAACGTGCTGATCTTCTGATATCCGATCCATGAGGCAGGGTGGACGGTCGATTACGTGGGCCGTCACTACATGACGATAGAGCCGGCATTTTGGCTTGACAAGCATAGCGCATGTTCAGCCTATTCCTTGATGGATGTTGGAAATCCCATATCGGGGCAGACTCAGGAACTCGAGGGAATCCACTGAGATTCTTTGCCGCGTATACCAACTCCAATGACTGGGTGTCCATAGTCTCCCAAGAGCCCTCTGTCTATAAGGAGATATTATGACGTCAAAGCATGAGCCTACACAGTATAAAACATATCATTGTGGAATTGAACTGAAACCTCATCCGGTTGAGGAATGTAGATGGTGCAAGGGATAGGTAACGGCATGCCCTTGTTAGGAACTCGACATTGCCTTTGCGTTTTGATTTCTAGTTTCTACTCCATGCCTCTTTTAATATGCATCAAAGACACAATGTATCTTAAGGATAATTATGTACAGCGTAGCAAAATTGCCCTTGCACCGGCGAAGAAGCAAAGATTCTGCAGTGAGATCAGTGTAGGGAGCATGACGGGAGTAAGAAGCTTAGCCCAGCCACAAAGTCTACTTCACGGCCTATCTAAATCTAATACGCAGGATCACCCCGGGAATGTTTGAGTGCCGGCTTCTTGTATATGTTTCGTGTATCTCATTCTTTGCTTCGGCTTCGTTTATGTTCGTGTGTGACCAGATAAACGCTGACGCGGCTATGTAGATAGGATGCACGCGGCCTCTACGGAATTCATGTACAACCTTGTTGCTATCTAAAAGGCGGATAATCCATGGAAGCCCCGCGTCAGTGGCTCTCCAGACAGCTGAAACAACGAGATGGGCTTCTCTATCGTCGAGAAGCCATGACCCTAGACGGCATAGACGAGATACTTCTAGTGGAATCAGTCCTAGTCGCCAGTCCTCAAATGCCGTCAAACCGGGGATTACGCACTACTTAATGCTGTCCAACAGACTGTCCTGGTTAAGATCCGTTCCTCTACTACGTAACCATTCTCTAGAAGAAAGGGAAGAAGGAAAAGGATCAAGAGCCTTGAGATGGCTATGCAATCATTCTGCTGTAGCACTAGTGAGCACTACTCCTAAGAATCCCGTCATCTTGGTTTCAAGCCTCTGCCAAAGGGTCGATAAGCTGCCAGTGCTTGTAGGGAGTCTAGGGACATATGTATATTGATTGGAGGCAGAATACACTGACCACCAAGGCTATACCGCCCCCACCATGGTTGAGCTAGAGAATCGACCCGTCCATGCTTATATTAGTATATAAGTCATAACTGGATTGGACATACAGGCAGGATTGCGAGCTATATAGTTTGAATAATAGCTCATAAGATTCTGCAGGCTCAAAGGTAGCTGGCTAGCTAACTGCGTTGTAATGTTTATGTATAAGCCACTGATGACAGCATAAATCACAGGTTATGCCGTGCTTAGGTAATAATCACCCTCTTCTCTTTCCCAGCACTCGTGATCCTGTTCCAATCTCAGTTTCCATCCCCAACATCGCAGTCATCGTATCTCAACGTGCTCAATCCCAACGATGAGTTTTATCATTTCTTGAACCGTTATCATCAAACTTATACGCTTACTTGCTCCATGAACCTTCTCGACGATCAGATCCGCTGCAGCAGTGGATTCAACTCTTCGTTGACAGCTCGATCTTGCAACGGACCGTCTGGATGTCCGCTGATCATCCCTATTGCAATATGGAACTTCCCAGAGGATCGAGGCTACCGATAAAATTGCGGATGCGGCAAAACCAATGTTTCTGATTCCTGAAATTATTTGACTATTGATGATCCCGATCATGCCGTTTGGCTTGATAGACAAGCCAACTGTGTAGTCCTCAGTGGCTGTAGCCATCTCCACCCAGGCAGGCATGCCATACAATCAAGTTGATGTCACTTGCTGGCGTCTTTTGGTCATCACAACAACTTTTGACAAGGCTATTGAGGTTTGTCTATGATGCTTCGGACCCCACGGAGTGAATTCTTGTAAGTGTAACCTTGTCCCAGCATAATGGGCGGGAATGACACCACCACTGTGGTTGTGGGGCCGAGTTTATTTACATGAACTGGTGTGTGATGTCCCTCAGCCCGGACGAGGAGTTGTGTTGTGTCAATACACAATAGTGTTGGAGATAGTCGATATTGATTCAACATCCAATGTTTCAATGGCCATTGCTCCATCATTTTCGCCCATGTTATGAGTCCGTCGAATGTTGCCCGACTTCTCATACTTGCAAGGGAATACTTAGCACAAGCCAAGATATACCGACCGCCTGATGAATTGACTTCGATGACACCCAAGGTTAGATCATCATATCACCCGGGGTTCGCCTCCCATATGATGCGATGGACTTCAAATGGAAAGATACGAGCTCTCCGTGCATTCTCCAGTCAGTTTACGGTATCCCCTCATGACTTCATGATTTCGGCATGGCACAGCTGTAAGCTTCTGAGCCAGCAGACATATAATATCACAAGTAGCTTGCCAGGCTACCTTCTTCTCTATGACGATATGACAATTTCTTGTGCATATATTACTGTAAATCCGATGTGAAAACAACCATTTTATCGACGTTCCCCCAAAACAAACTATACACACTCGATTAACTACGGAATATGGCTTCCAAACGAGCAAAAGGATTGAACAATGCTCAAGGGAGCGCTAGAGGGGCTTCAGTGCTCCGTGGAATGGTTCAGACAGTTTCCCAGGAGTGCAAGCCACGTCTTGGATTCTCCGCCAGTGACATCGAGGCAAAGGCTCCCACCGTGGATGTTTTCTTCGATGCGATCGCCGCGGAACGCCTGAGGCGCATGCCACCCGACGGAAGTCGACTCGATGGTGCTCTGAGACGTGCCTCTAGACTCTCCTTCGCTGTAGCCTCTTTGCGCGATGCGGTCGTTTCATTCATGGACGGGGCCAATGACGCCTCCAAATTAATCTGGGGCAGCACCCTACTTCTGCTAGAGGTATGTCAATCCGTGGTCATACCAATGCAATGACTGACAACCTTAGAATGGCATCGAGCATGTGGATGTCTTGGACAGTGTCTTTGGCCGGTATGGAAGCGTGACATTGCAGATCTCCCTCCTGCTCCAACAGGAGGGTCACTTCAGAGATTCCAATGAATTGCAAACGGAGGTGGCCAGGATTTATGCGAGCCTTTTGCAGTTGGTTCTGCATGTTACCATGGAGCACAGTGCCGCCTCACGGACCCAAGATTGGGTGACCATGGGTGAGAACGTGGATGCTTCCTTCTTCCGATTCCATAACAGCTTCAACACCAACTGCCGGAAGATGTCGGAACTGTCCTTGTCCAAAAGAACGAGTATCGATATCGCTGCCGTCTATCAGTTCCTTGATCTACAAGACCGCCCATTGCAGATGATTCTCGAGGGCCACAATCATTCCCTGGCGGATGGCTCCTTTGGGTGGTTCGATCCTCACCTCACCACTTTTACTCTTAGCAATCGTGAGGCGATGATGGTCACTGGGGACCCAGGAGCCGGAAAAAGTGCGCTGGCGCAGTGGACAATCGAGCGTCTCCAGGTCTCATCTGAATATGACAGTTGGAATGTTATCCCATATTGGGTCCGGGATGATGTGCCCATCACTACTTTGACTCTTACAGTTCTCAAAGGATTGCTTCTGCAGATGCTCGACAGATGTGTCAGTTCCTGGAAAACCCAGGAGGCTATTATTGCGTCGTGCCAGGAGGCTGCGCATATGGCCTCCAGGGGTGGTACCGACTCGCAGGTGGAGGATGTCCTCTGGTCAGCCATTCACACAGCATTGCAGTCCCACATGCATTTCATGGTAGTCCTGGACGGGCTGGACCAGATTCAAAACTCCAATACTTCGATGGCCAGGTTCCTCAGCCGCCTTCAAAGTGCCATCTCAGGTACGCCGTCCAAACTTATTATCTTCTCCAGGAACCTTCCAGCCCAGCAACAGATCGGTAGAACCACGCAGCATCTCTCTATGACACCTGCCTTGACCGAGAATGATATGCTGGCCGCTGTTGCCGAATCAATCGGATCGGACGGCGAGTTCTACGGCCTAGACGCTGAACAGATTGATTCACTGGCTGGATCCATCGTCACTCGTGCACGAGGGTCCTTTGTGTGGGCCCAACTCACGCTCGAGTACATGAGGCGTGAATCTACATTCAAAGGAATGTTGAAAGCAATCCAGCAGGCGCCAACGGACGTTGGTGACCTGATTGACAGCCACCTGAATACTCTGGATCTCTCGCGGCTCGACACTCGCTCTCTCCTCGCCTGGCTTGTAGCTGCCGAGCGTCCACTGCGTATTCGGGAGGTCGATGAGCTACTCAAGGTAGACCCGCAGACGCTCAAATTTGGGTCTCGCCCAGCTGGGCCTGACAGAGCCATATATAAACCTTTGGGTCGCCTTGTAATGGTTCGTGATGGATTTGTCGCCTTCCGCCACCCCATGATCCGAGAAGATCTCAGGCTACGCGCCGAGTCTGCAGACAGTAATTATTCCAGCAATCGTGGGTTCCCCTTCAACCTAGAGGAGGCCCATTACGATATCTTGACTCGTTCTCTGGCCTGGACGCGTCTTTCTGTGAAACAGGAGGTTGACGTCTCCATGGATAAGCTCCCCGTCCAACAGCGGGACGCTCTTTTCGACTCGTATATTCTCTTGGAATACACTTCGCGCTACTGGTTCTCCCACCTTCTTTCATCTCCCATGACTACACCCGACCACGAGTTCGCCTTCACCCCCCTCTTTAAGAAGTCGCTGCCGGAATCCGTCCTCTTCACACAGATTGAACTTACCAGTCGTGAAGCAGAATTCAGCCGATCCAGCATTCTCGAGCTTTACCGCCTCTCGGTTGCAGTGCGTCGCGCAATTTTGGGCGAAAAATCCAAGGCTTTCCTCCAGAGTCTCATCCTGAGTGCTCGTGCATCCGACTTGGCCGAGACCAACTGGGCAAATGATCACATGTACGAAGCATGGAATTTGAGCCGTTCGCAGCTTGGCCACTCCTCTCCCATCACCACTCAACTGGAACAGCTCTTGGTCAATTCCCCTCGGCGTGCGAATCGTGGAGACCAAATTGTTGGCATGAAAGCTGATGCCATTCGGGATATGGCCATGTCAGATTGGGATTCCAATGATCTCAGTTTCAAACGTCGCCTGGAGTATCTCGGAACCTTGATCCAGATGTACCAAAGTAACAATCAGAACGAGGAGGCATATTCTGTTTCCAAGCAGTTTTATCGCCAGACCCTTAATCGTTATGGTAGCCACTCGAAAGAGAGTGCACAGGCAGCCGACTTCCTGACACAGCACTTCCAGATCTCGCCTTCCGACGATCTGTCGCTAGAGATTTCTCATCTCAAGTATGAGAACATGATGCGATCCATGGATGCCACGGACGCCCGGCGCATTGCATATTCTCTGTATCTCGCCCAGCTGTACGAAGAGAACGGCAAGTCCAAGCAAGCTGAGTCTATCTTGACAAGCCTATGGGCAGGTGTCTCTTCACATGACCTGGACACCCAGGCTACCTGGGAGAAGAAGACAAAGGTTGCCTTCGTGTACTACCAATTCCTGCGTCGTCACGGCCGCTATGAAGAGGCTAAGCTGGTACTGCGTGAACTCTCTTCGGATCTGGAGTCTGACGGTATACACACTGATGAGATGGCCGATCGTGCCAAGGAACTCAGCAGCGAAGCACATGAGTTGGGCCTTATCGACATGGAACGGACGCTCGATACTTTGGTGTGGAAGTACTACGTCAGTTCCGGCAAGCAGTACTCCAGCGACGCTGTGACCTTGGCCCGAAATCTCTCTGCCGTCGAGATGTCCCGGTATACGACGGTGGACGACCTGGCCGCGGTGTCCGAAGATGAACGCTTGTTCCTCCGCAGCCTTATGGACACATTGGCTTCGTCGGGTAGTGGTAGCCAGTCTACCTCGCTCCTGACCCTTTGTCACAACCTCTGTAGCGTTTACATTACCAAAGCGGAGTGGAAGGAAGGCAGCGATTGCGCATGGTCTGTGTTGAAGCACGAATGGCCAGACGTGCATGAGCCCACATCTGAATCCAGGTTCCGTTCCGATCGCGCTCCTTTGATCGCCAATGTTGCCTTGGACTATGCCTTCTGTCTCTTCCGACGCTTGGATGTGCAGACCGCTACTGCTGTATACGGAAATGCATTCAAGGCCTCTATCACGGCCGAGAAGGTGGCTATCCCTCACATCACCGCTGTTGTCAAGACCGTGGTTGAGTTTTATGAGACCACTTTCCAATTTTCCAAAGCCCTTGTACTCCTGCACCAAGTCAGTGAATTTTTTATCTCCCGCCTCGGAGATTCCGACAAGCACACCATCGATACACTGTACTACGAAGGTGACCTAGCTGCCCGCCTCGATCGTCAGAATGAGGCTGAAGCGGCGTACCGTCATATTTACAAGGCGAGCATCCATGGTGCTACAATTAGCTCGACTGGAGTACCCGCGGCCGTGGCTCTTGTGGGCATATATGAAAAACAGAACAATGCCACTTCTGCCTTAGATGTGTACCGCCACCTTTGGCCCACAATGATCCGGTCTGACAAAGTCAATGATTCTGACCGTTCCCCTGTGGGAAGCTCCTTGGACAAGACTTATACCGGGTACATGTCCACGCTCGGAAGTGGTGCTGAAGCTGGCGGATATACTGAGCGCTACACCATCGCATCTCAGTACCTGGCCATGTGCCAAAAAGTTCACGGCAGATCTAGCAATATCACTCGTGATGCCACCATCAATCTAGCGGACATTTGTGCGGACAGTGAAAGTCACATTGACCAAGCGATTTCTCTCTATCATAGTGTTCTCACTACGGACGCATGGGTGCCTCAGTCTCAAGCCTCACTACCGCTACCTGATATGACCGATACTTTGGGCATCAGCATTAAGCATAAGTTGGCCGAAATGTACCTTCGGAAGAAGAGCACTTCCAGCGAAGCGTACTCCTTGTACATGGAGGAGCTCACCATGGCCAAGCAGCAGCACGGATTGTCTTCCTCCTATGCGCTGGTGTGGCTGCGCCAGATTGCTCTGCTCTACGCTGCGAAGGGCACAGTTGAATCACGCAGACAAGGCTCGAAAGTCCTGCATGACTATGTCGACGAAACTATCCACATCACAGCCGGCCAGGATACGTTGGTGGAACGTGCCCACCGACTTGGAGAGACCTATCTGTCATCTGGCTACACAGATGCCGGTAATGAGTTGATTGATGAGCTCCACCAGCAGGTGATCCATGAGACCCCTGCTGCCCAGCGATCCTCGCTTAGCGAGCATCGTCCCGCAGTCTTTGTTGCCGCATTCGAGGAGGTATTCCGCAAGAAGTTGTCTTACGGCCAGATCCTGGATCAACTATCTCAGGAGAGTCGCGTAGTCAGCGACTTCCAGAAGAGTCTGTCGGGCCATGATCTAATGCCTACCCTTGTGGCTGGCGACCGACTCAGTCGCCTGCAGAGCGATCAGAAGCGCACTTCGGCCGCTAAGACGACACAGGACAGTTTATATGAGTACTTCTGCAACACACTTTCCATCTCCCCCAGCCTGCGCTCCAAGAACGTGGTTCGCCAATTCTATTACCTATGCTGCCGCGAAGCCTCGAACCCTGATTACAGTATCAACATTACCACGGCAACCACGGGCATGGTTCGCGATCTCTGTAACAAGTCACTCTTCCAGGAGGCGGCAGACCTGACGGGTGTGTTCCATTCGTTTGCGCACTTGACTGACGGTCTGCGTTCCCACGAGGCAATCTTCACTGCCATCAAGCTCTGTTTGTACTTGAATGGATACCAGACGAACAAGTGCTCAGACCCCGGTATTGCCAAAAACATGGGCTTTGAGTCCCAGATGCTCCTGGAAGAGATCCTGAATAATGCCCGTGAGCTCAAGATAGAGTTCTCTGATCTACCGTTCGGAGAGCTGAATGATCTCGTGACTGTGCTCGGGGAGCACGAGATGTTTGACGATCTCGAGGTAAGTAATTCCAACCCAAACTGCGTCTCCCTTTACTGACTGATTATCCAAGGCCATCCTCACTGATCTCTGGACCTCGCGCATTGTCCAGAAGACATGGTCGCTCAACGTGGTCGTGTGGATCGGACGGCGCCTGGTTGAAACACGCTTCTGCCGTGGCCGCGTCCACGGCGCGACCCGGCTTGGCAAGGACATCTGCTACAACTTGCGCCAGGTCTGGGGCAACTGCGATCCGGTGACCCTGGAGATGAACAAGCTGCTCTCCGGCCTGTACACCGCGTCGGGTAACTACCTCGCGGCCGTGGCCTTGCACGAAACGGCCCTGTACGAGCTGCTCAATGACCCCGATGTTGACAAAACCCACGCAGCCGACACCGTCAGCCAACATCTACAGCTGCTCAAGCACGCACAAACCCGGTTGAGCCGGGAGGGTAGCCACGATGTAGACGAGAGCGCATATGACGAGCTGGTGCAGCTGATCGCCACCAAGTTCGGCATCAGACAGGAAAGTCTACAGCACGGCGACTATGATGACGATGTCGGTATGTGGCAGCGTCCGCGCCGGTTCAGCCTGGATGTGGAGGAGCAGCAGATGCACTCGAACCATCTGCGCAACAGCAGCGGATCGGCATTACTGAATGGCAACGCGGGGGCCAAGAGGATCTCGATCACCGCGCTGTAATTTGTATCTTCTAATGATTTGTATGATCAGAATGCCTGTGGGTCTCTAGCAAAGAAAAGTAGTAGTTTAATAATAATAATATCATGTTGGTTGTTTTCAGTCTTGCTGCTCCTCTCTGCCTTCCTCTGCGCTGAGTATCTACTCACAACCATGATCTACTCTCAACAGCCTAGAACACAAAATACGGTCTAATCGATCTCGTTTCCTTTTCTCAGCCATGGAACCCGGTGAAAGCATGGTGCCGGCAGCGATCCAACGTCATCTCCTTAATCTTCGGACGAAGGGCCGCAAGCGGACTTAAAAGCCTCTTGCCCCGGTGGCTCCTAACTCCGCTATGCCCGAAGGAAGTTAAATAGCACTGCAATTCTGCCCTCATTATGGCCCTGTAGAATGAGCTATTGTCTATCCAATCTGATACCAAAATCACAACAAAAATGGGCTTCCTCTACTCGCAGCTGTGCATTACACCCGCATATCCGACTGCTTCGTTCACGGGCCAAACAATCATCGTCACCGGCTCCAATGTCGGCCTCGGCCTCGAAGCTGCCCGTCACTTTGTTCGCCTAGATGCCGCGAAAGTCATCCTCGCTGTCCGCAATCGAACAGCCGGAGAGGCGGCGAAGAAGAGCATTGAAGAGTCTACGCAGCGCCAGGGGGTCGTGGAGGTGTGGGACCTGGATCTAGCCAGCTATGCCTCCGTGCTGGCCTTCGCAGAGAAAGCAAAGCAGTTAGCCCGATTGGATGTCCTGCTGTGCAACGCGTCCATCGCCACAGAAAACTTCCGGCTGGTGGAAGGCCACGAGAGCAGTATCACCGTGAATGTGCTCGGAACCCTGCTGCTGGAGATCCTGATGCTGCCGGTTCTGCGGCGCAGCGCAAGGGCGTACGGGACGCGGCCGCGGTTGACCACGGTGGTCAGTGAGGTACACGCCTGGTCGAAATTTCCTGAGTGGAAAGCAGAGAACACATTCACCGCACTGGACGATGAGAAGCACACGAGCATGGGCGAGCGGTATGCGACGACGAAGTTGTTGCAGGTGTTGGCGCTCCGCGAGATGGTCGCGCGCATGGAGAAGGATGAGGCGGTCATTATGAATATGGTGAATCCCGGCCTATGCCACTCGCAGCTCGGTCGGGAGGCTGGGATTGGCCTGGCGCTGCTGAAGATGGCCCTGGCACGGACGACGGAGGTGGGTAGTCGGACGCTGGTTGCTGGTGCGGCGGCGGGGGAGAACAGCCATGGGGCGTATATGACGGACGGGCTGGTGGATAACAATGCCTTGTCGCCGTTTGTGCGCAGTGAAGACGGGAAACAAGCGCAGGAGAAGGTATGGAGGGAACTGGGGGGGATTCTGGAGGAGATCCAGCCGGGGGTGATGAGCAATTTGTAGGAGATGCCAGAGACAATGTATATGAATTCAGTGAGACTTGTTGTATATACCCTAATTAATACCTTTAGTGATACAAGACACGCAGAATATCTATTTCCAATGTCCTGCTCGAATTAGATTCCTCGGTGTCTTCAATGCTCACTGCTATGCAACAGCTGATTTATCATTGGTACCAACACTCCTCAAGCTTCATTTACAGACAGTACCTCTCTCCCAGAGAAGTGGTAACAGTCTGGTCAAATCGCCACACTATGTTTGAATGAGAGCTTAGATAGCAACGACATCGACCCAGAAGCGGGTGTCATCTTTCTGGTACTTGGAATCACTCTCAATCTGCTTCTGGATCCACTGGATAGCGGATTTGTAGTCTAGTCCCGTCAGTGATCTTAAGACTCTTGGTCGGCACAGTGAAGGAACATACTCTTGATATCCTGCGTGCCTGGGTTCTTCAGCCCGGAGACTCCATTGCGATGGCCAGAAATCCAGGTGTCAAAGCCATAATGCTTCTCGCTCTCCTGGCGAGCCCGAACATCCTTTTTAAGGTCGGTGCTACTTCTGTTAGCACACCAGAGGGACTCGACGGGGAAGCCGAGACAGACTTCAGGATAGCACCATTTTTGACATTAGCGGCGGTCTGGCCGCTGAACTCACTGGTGGAGGTACGCAGCATCATCCAATTCTGTTTGAAGATGCCAAAGTTGGTGGCGTCACCGGTCTTGCCGTCACCTGCGTGGATGAGCATTGGTCATGTTGAGGGGGTCAAAGCCATACCGTAGGTATAGTCAGTTCCCATCTTCTCACTGGCTCGGATCAGTCTGATATACTATTATGACATTATGAATGCAAGGAAAGCTGACTCACGCCTCGAGCATGGCAATGGCCAGGTCCAGGGTGCTTCCACCGGCACCAAGGACGGCCTGCTTGCGCTGACCAAGTCCACTGACGGTATACTTGCCACGATCTGCGGCGCAGAGGCCGAGCTGGGTGAGACCGCAGAGGGTGATGAGGGTGGTGAACTTCATTTTGATAGAGCTTGTTGTTATCGCTGCTGCTGGGAGTATTGCTGGTGTTGTTGATGTTCATTCTCCAGCCGGGGTTCTTGAGGTTTATGTACTTGAGGAAGGACAAAGAAACTGGCAAATAATCCGCTCGCTTCATACAATCGTATCCATTCCTTTCTTGACAATGACGGCCCTCGTCTCGGACAATATCCACTTCGTCAGGGGTAAGTTTTGTTACTGCCGATCAGACGGCCGTTTCCTTTTGGGTCACGGATGGTCCGTTAATTTGGCTGCAGATCAATTGAGATTGGTGTCGACAGGACGGTCTGAACTATATGAAAGCGGGAGACATGGACGGAACATGCGCCAAAGATCCGAAAACCTGATGTTTCAAGGTACTATAGTTAGAAGATAGTCGACTCTGTAGGTTAGGGTTGGACTCTTCAACGCGATATAGGGCCCCTTCCAGCTTGTTTCGGATGGTTTGATGGAAGTTAAGAGAGTGGATCTTGTGTCAGACATTGACGACAATCCCACTTGGTAGGCTAGCTGGGAGGTGAGATATATTCCCTGGTGCTTATCTCAACCGTGCTGACTGCTGTCTCCAGATTGAAGCTATTCAGCCTCGTATTCACAATGCAATGCAACGTTGTGCTGACGCGGTGACTCACCATGTCGACATAAAAACCAAACGCGTCTTCATCGCAAGATCAACAAACTACATTTCTCCTCAGGAGGTCGAAATAGAAGCTGAGATTGCCGTCATGCTATCTCCAACCGACAAACATTACGTGGAAACCGTCTCCACACGGCCCAACAAGCTCATTGAGATCGTGGACTACAATCCACTATGGCCCGCTCATTTCTCTGGCATCGCTGACCGCATCCG
Source organism: Aspergillus clavatus NRRL 1 (assembly GCF_000002715.2). NCBI lineage: Eukaryota > Fungi > Ascomycota > Eurotiomycetes > Eurotiales > Aspergillaceae > Aspergillus > Aspergillus clavatus. The sequence continues at coordinate 4,422,263 of NW_001517094.1, read as the reverse complement.
AGCCGCTCTGCCATCAGTCTTGGCCATTCATCATGTCGGATCGACCAGCGTCTTCGGCTTACCGGCCAAAGCAGTCATTGACATCGACCTCGTCGTGCGTGATCCCACTGCTGAGGCCGAGTTCGTTCCCGCACTGCAGGCGGCGGGATTCCAGTTCCTTTTCCGGGAACCCAACTGGCACCAGCATCGGTTCTTCGGGCTGGAGGAGCCGTACGCCAACGTGCATGTCTGGGGCCCCGATGCCGTCAAGTTGATTCGCCATCAGCGATTCCGAGAGTGGTTGTGCGCCCATCCGGACGACCAGGAGAGATATGTGCAGGCCAAACGAGCGGCGGCGCAGGCGAGTCGGGCAGCAGGAGAGTCGGTGATGCAGTATAATCTCCGCAAGGAGCCCGTGATTGAGGATATTCTGGAGAAGGCGGGTGTGTTACACTTGGGTGCTGTGCCGGAACAGGAGGGATAGTCTCTTGGTTCTATATGTGGTCCTGCTGAGTTGCTCTACACAACGGGGGAATATATCAAATGGTGACAAGCGACTTGCAAATTCTACCCTTAGGATTGTATCCTAATCGCACCTTACAATTGACACATAATCTGCTCAGTCTCTTGCGTCTCATATTCCACCCCCCGGGCCATCATATCCAGCGATCCTCCTGACATGTTGGCGATCAACGGATGGAAATGCCGTTTCACATACTCCAGCACCATGTCCATGCCTTCATCTGTTAGCATCGTCCTTCACGAAGGATAGAGAACAGCTCACCCGCTACCGCACCGCCGCTGGTCCAGAACTCTACATGTCCTCGTTGGTCCACCACCCAGCGCTGATCCTTCCAGTGGACACTCGGGTAGCTATCACGGGCCGACTGGAGCAATCCTCGGTTCGTGGTGGCGTTGAGACCATCCAGGATGCCTGAATCAGCGACCCAGGCGCCGCCAGTGCAGACGGTCATGATGACCTTGGGTTTTGGATCCGCGTAGACGGCGCGCATGTACTGTAGACTATCCTCGTTGTGGGTAAGCGAGCCTCCGACGAAGACCATGTCGACATCGACGGGAGCCTCCGCGTAGGTCGTGTTCGGGACACAGGTGAGTCCAATGGTCATAGGCGATGGGGCGGACCCGGACGAAAGGTAGATATACTCCATCTCAACGGCATATGGGAGGAGGGCCGCAAAGGCGGGGACACTAGCGAGAGAGGAGATGTACTCTTTGCCGCAGTTGCCGAGGACATCGAGGCAGGCGACGTCGAGGGTCTGGCAGTTCTCGAACAGGACTGCGATCTTCATTTTCGTTGTGGATGGATGTGATTGATTTCCAGAACCCGGGTGCATCGCAACATATTTATATTATCGATAACTCCCCATGATCTATCCAAGTATTGAGGAAATTCGCGCAAATGTCCTCACCTGCAGCACGGGACCCATCGCCGCTGCAGCCACCCGCACGATTCACACCGGCAGTAGATCACAGCGTCACGGCAAAATCTAGATCAAGCCATAGATGAAGCCCAATTGATCCATCTCATCGCCATCCTGCCCATAAAAGCCTACGATTTGCCACCCCTCGGGCGCCACAAACTCCCTGCAATCGTCCGTCGCCGTGCCTGCTCTGACGCTGCGGCCCGCGCTGGTCGTTGCCAGCAGGTAGAAATTGCGCGTGCGGTCATTGTACTTCGCCTGGCACAGTCTGGCGCGTGTCCAGTGCTCGCCATCCTGCAGGATCAGCTCGGACAGCGTGCCTCCCGTGCCGCCGTGGTTGTAGCTCTTCCCGGAGGCCAGCGCGAGACCGACGCTGTCCAACCGCTTCGAGCCGCGGAGGGAGATTTTGGTGGGTTTGTTCGCGCCCGTGGAGGTGCTGGGAATGGATTCAATATCATTGAACCAGGTTCTGAAGAGTTAGCTGTGCTCGCCGCTGAGGATTTCGACAGGAATCAGAGGCCTACCCATGGGGTCCGCCCCAGAGGTCACTCTGGCGGATGGAATCCGACAGCGTCCAGGTGAAGTTGGAAGTGACGGGATTGTGATCGGACAGGATCGTCCCACTCTCGCTCAGGAACTTGCTACTCTCATAGTTCCAGAAAGTGGCCTGCAGATCGATCGCACGGCTCCCGCGATAGCTGTCTGGTCAGTTGATGATGAAAATGATCTAGAGAGGTCTTACAAGATCTTGTCCACTGTCTCACAGGTGTTGACCGTGCTGGGATTCTCGCACAAGAGTGGATCCGTCCCTTCCTTTGGCTCGTCACCGTTCAACACGAGCTGCACCCACGGGTTGGTCATGCCATTCTCTGTCTGGAAGACGCGAATCTTCTCGCCGGACGAGGTGTACCGTGCGTTGGTGTCGCCAAAGACCACGACCGCGTTGCCGACCGAGTAGGTCCTGATATAATCCGCGACTTGCTGCAGGTTGGCGCCGCGAGCAGCGACATCTTCAGTCTTGGAGCTGATCGATGTCAGATTTCAACCGAGCAGAACAGCCGGTTCGGTGGACTCACCCGGCATCCGTGTGCATATTGTAGAAATCCACATACACGCCCTCCGCCACCCTCACGCGCATCGAGGTGAAGCCTTTGGGCGTGAGGCAATCCGCGCCGGACGCATTCGAGCACGTCGCCCATTTCGTGCGCGCGAAATTCAGGAATTCAAAATTGGACAGCGTATTGAGACCAGATCCGATCGCTGCACCGCCCGAGGTTGGGGTCCGGTAGGGGTGATTGTCAGTCTCGTAGATGGCGGCGTGGTAATTGAAGTCCTCCCTCGTTAGTTTGACAAAGAGGGGCCAGAGGACACTCAACAAAGACGAACCTCCTGCACATGGATCACGTCGTAGCCATACTCAGCAAACTTCTTCCCGATCAGCCGCGAATTCTCGGTTTTGTCGCCAGGCACGTCGTTGCCGTTGAAGATCGGTGGGAGACCCGCGACGTTGAGCGTGAGGACATTGAACTCGCCTCCGATCGCAGCCAAGGCTGATGGCAGACCTGCAAGGAGGAAGTAGGTCGATCGCATTATAGCGGATGCTCTCTAAGTACTCCGTAGTGGATACACTCTGTCCTTCTAAAACGCCTGGCTGGACTGCGCAGCGGCCGGCGATATTTATACCACTGGTTTTTCACACACTGGGACGCCGATCGTCACAGGCTAATCCATCGGGTTCCAAGGCGAAAGGGCAATCCCTCGGAGGAATTCAGGGGGAAATGACCAGATGGATATTGAGGATAGATTGCTTCGGCAGAGACATAGCGTCATTTAGGCTCTATATAGTGCTCTAGCAGACTTGGCGCAATGTCGCTATAGAAGAAGGGGACTTCGGGGCGAAGATTCGACATATTAGAGAATCGCATGATGGGATGTCGACGATTGTGATGACGAGCAGGTACTGGGACAGTCTGAATGTCAGCATATATGACACTCTACCAATGCCTCGGTGGGAATAGGTTAGAGGAGAACGGAGAGATGACTTTGTGGCCGGAGAAAGGCGTAGTCCAGGCAGCATCATCTCTATCTATCTATCTATCTATCTATCTATTTCTATCTCGAACAACAGGCTATGGCTTCTCATTCAGCCCTACAGGGAAAAAAAAAAGACTACAATGTACGCTGACGACCCACACAGATGACTCGAATTGTGCCACCCTCCGTTACTACTCATGCATGCATGTCCCAACATCGGTCCATCTGCCATAACCATCGCATAATCTTGACTAACGCATTTTCCCCCAAGGCAAACGGCAGAGGCAACGGACTTCGGAACGCCCGTCCCAGCCCCTCACGAATCTGCATTTCCACCACTTTTCGCCAATCCACCTGGTGCGCGAAATGAAATGGAAAGTGGTGCTGGCTCAGCGTCTTGACCGTGCAATCGATCATCGGCTGGCCCTGTAGCTCGATCTGCGGCTGCAGGATGCACGGCTGAAGGCCCTGGCAGTCGATTTCCAGTCGAATCACCCCGGCCCCGACAAACTCTCGAACTTGGACTTCAAGGTCATGGTTCTGGTTCTTTCGACCGGCAGACTGCAGAACCGTCAAATCGATCAGGGGTTCCGTAATCCGCTCCACGAGATGGAAGCCCGGCGCCTGGAATGGTCGGATTTCCACGACAAATTCACCCTCCAAAATCATATTTCCTGGTTTTCCGTAGTGTGAGATCCTCACCCGGTTTAGCCGCAGCGGTCGCTCAACGGATGCCAAAGAGCGAAGGACCACCCGCTGACCCGGCGGTAGCCCTGCGTTCACCTGCCGCACAATGTGTTCGCAGATGGGCCGTTCGTAGAGATGCCACACTTTGTCGAGGACGTGGTTCACCCAGTGTACCGTCTCGCCGCGGCCAAGGATCTTCTGTGCATGGTAGCGGCGCGACTCATCGCGAATGCTGCGTTGGGCGCGTTGGATAGATAGTTGATAGGCGGTGCGACAAATGCCGAGGAGAAGAAACAGCCAGATGGAACTGAAATGGAGGCGACAAAGGGTCCAAGAGGTAAGGCAGGCGACAATAATGATCTTGGATTCGGCGTACGTTTGCTCGAGGATGAAGAGGATGGAGGATATTTCGGGGGTTGCTTTGGCGGTAGATTTGCCCATTCTGATCTGAACCCGGGGTACATGATGTGTCTGGAGTTGAAATCAAGAGAGAATCTATGTCGAAGAGAAAACCCGGGGTTAAGCATTTGTTGCAGCCTAGAGGAAAGGGATAGCATCACCTCCATTGGCTAGTCGATCCACTGTTCAATAATAATTTCCTAAATTAGCTTGCATGCTTGGTATTGGACGCCCCACTGACTATTATTGATATGTGAAATCTCATCTGCAGCCTTATAATAGATGCTCCAATGTCATGCCGGAGATGTGCCAATACCTATCTCCCCATCCTTGGCAATGTCCATCCCCCCAGAATAAACGTGTCAAGCTCCTCGCCTGCCACACCAGGTTGGTATCAGCAATGACAGCTGTATCTATGCGTATGCGAGGCAGTGCTAACCTATGAGGACGTGGCTGGTATGGTTAGGATATGATAATATGAAGACAAGACGCAACCCAAGCAGAGAGCTCAGCTATGAAGGCTGCCAAAAGCGTCCTCATTGTGCTGCATCCTGTGCTTCTAGTATGCATCCCCTTTCTCCATGGACGCCGACGGTCAAGTGTGAAGGGTTTTCTCGCATGAAAATGACGTCGGAGATTATGCGGGTCTTATTCCTGAGGATGTGTGTTGCAAGTATCGATTGTGATGAGACAGAGCAGATTCGAGAACTTGAGTGTCATCACATCCAGATCGTGGGTCTGAGGTACTGACAGGTTTTCCAGAAGAGAAATGTGAACAATTTCAGAGCAATCCAGTCCAGAGCGATGGGGATAACACGAAAGTAAGCGTTCCATCCGATCCGATACTCATTCTCGCACATCATCTGGACACCCGGTTGCTTGAAGCTTGGACTTCTGCTAAAATCGCTCATGCAATTAGCAGCAAAGTAAATGATGACCGGGTTTATCTCCCTAGGCTTGGTATTCTTCGTGTCGCTTCATGCTGTGTTCCATTCGAAATAGCTTCAGTTGCGATCTCTTCTCGCTCGGTAGCTGGGAAGTGATGGACGCAGGACCACAAGCACTGCGCCAGCTGTGCTATGCGTAGGGTGGAAAGATATAAGAGATGAAGTGACGGAGGTAAATCGGACAGCAGGTGATGACCCCGTGACCTGCGCTGTCCTGGCCTCAGATTAGTTCTTCTCCCATCTTCAGCTGCCAGTTCCTCGACTACCTTCATCATTCGTCTATCATCTCTCAATCGAGACTTGGTCTTTCATCTCTCTGGTTGCGGAACCAAGATCTGTATTGCGAAGGACGTCTCAGCTGCACACTAAATCACTCATCTCAGCTCAACAAAAAGCCTCGCATAAGGATTGGAATCGCAATACGGAGTAGATTCTGTGAAATGCCCGGTTGATCAAACTTTAGCATCGCTGGGCCATCATTCCGTTCAAAGAAGAAGATGGCATCCGATTAACTTGATAGATCATTCTGAAGCAACGCTTTCAACGCTCTTCCAGACAGGGATTGATACTGCTGTAGCGCGCCATCTCCTTGCACCTGTTCAAGAAGAGATCCAATTACGACATATGCAGCGATATGATGAACCCCTTTACCACAAACCACACAATATTCAGTATCCGTCCAAGGCAGCATAACATCAAGAACCAAACTCAAGAGGTGGGTGGGATACCATGATCGACGGACCGACTCGCTCATTGCCTCATTCAGCAACTTGCATCAAGGAGCCTGGCTCGCTAAAGGTACGTCGGCTAAAGGCTGTGGGGTTGTGGATCAAGATCATACGACAATTGCTTGAGTTGACAAATGCTAAATAATATATATTGACTTCAACCAAGCTAAGATCGCGCGTGTAAATCCAGCATTCGAATCAAACGCCCTGAGGAGTGAAGACATACAACGTCCAATAATACCGCTCGAGACCACCATTTTGTCCCTGAATTGTCAATACCACGCAGCTACATGTTGAGAATGTCAGGATTACCATCAAATTAGGGAATTCAGTTCGCTGATCGCTGCATATTACCTCAATGATCAATCCGGGAAAAGCGCCCACTAGTCTGGAAGAGGAATGTTGGACAAGACGCAGTGGAACACGCCGTCCAACAGTCATCCGCACCTGTGATTCACCCGTTACTCAAAGTCTCAGATGGGTACCACTGGAGTTGACAGTTCTATTCAATACTCGGTATCGGCCTTCTTGACTGATAACCCTGATTCAAGAGCATTCGAGTTGCTCTTCACAGCATCGCTTCTGACCTTGATCACCCCTGGTTGAGGAATCAGACCCGTATCCAAACGTTTCGTTGGGAACCACACTTACCATTGCAATCGACCAGTCATCCGTGAGACTGATCACAAGCCAATACTGAGCACTGCACCTGTCCCGTGCCCAGCCGAGTAAGCCACCCTGGACAACTGCTTTACTCAAGCCTCTGTTGCAATGATGAGCGGCAGGAGTGGTGGACAGTGAAACCGTCTTTGTCCAGGATTCCTATCAAGTGTTCTTCGCCATCCCACCCAAATCGAACAGGGTTGAAATTCCAGATAACGATTCAGTCCCGATTACGCAGGTCTCAGAACTTTGTCAAGGCCCGTGTCCACCGCACTGACACACTTGAATTGCAATCACAATCATTGGCTCAGGTGTTCAGGAGTCAGCACCAGAAAATTTCTCATAGGCAAAGCTCACACAATTAAGCCTCTTAAGCAAACCTAAAGGCCTACGGCCGCCCGACCGGCAAACGGGATTTGGGGCCCCGTGCTTAGTGTCGCCCACCTCAGTAAGCGAATCCACAATGCTATTGTCTCTCAATGGCCACCCCTCTGGTTGTTTTCCCCACGACCAGGCCTTGGCCGCTGTCGTTGCCAGTCGCCACTCATACTTAATCACCACTAACTCTACTAGCACCCAGCACCTCTTGCCCCGTGCTTCGTTTCTGCAACTTGAACTGTTGAACAAGACGGAGCTGGCGCTTGCTACGACGTATCTCCGCGCCGTCAGGTTAAGCTTGTGCTCATTCGATGAGTACTGGCAATCTGACAATGAGCGAATCCGAGAGGAACCAACAGCAACAGGACGTGCCCGCTTCTTCGGTGATAGCAAAGGCGGGCACACGCAAGAAGATCCGACCCACTTACTCATGCTTGAATTGCCACAAACGCAAAGTTAAGGTACGGTAGATGCACGTTCTTCATCCTCCTCCATCGATCACCAAAATGTCGCGCATTCAGCCTAACTAATTCTTATTGAAACATTCAGTGTGACAGGGTGAAGCCCTGTGGGGCCTGTTGTCTGCGAGGAACTCCGTCCGAATGTGAATATGGCACTAGCAAACGAGACCGTCACTATATCCAGCAGTCGGCCTTGATAGAGAATCTCATGCAAACATGCGAAGACCTCAAGACGCAGCTAGCGGAAGCTCGTGCCTTGGCCAATCTTCCACCCCTTAAGGAAGAGGACGCAGCATCAGTTTCATCGCCCAGCAGCCATTCCTTGGCCCGGTCGGAAAAGACAACGTTTTATGAGGAAGACGACCGGGGAGAAGTCGTGGGTCCGCACATAACACCGAGCATCAAACAACCGTCTAGTTTATTGAAGGAATTACCTTCGAAAGAGAGTGAAGAGTTGTCTTCCTGGAAAGCATGTATGTCTCTTTTCTTTTGCCCGTTTAGCAGCTGACTGGCTCTCTGCAGATGCCTTATCTGGAGAGGGTAGGCCTGACCGTGTAGCAGATCAAATGTCGCGATCTCCATCTCATGATAAGAAGGTACTGACAGATCCAGCGCTTGCCAATTCACTCATAGAACTCTTTGTTGAACGTCTCATCGACAACTTCAGCCCACAGCCAGCCGAGGTGTATGGCGGTACCATAGCTTTACGGGAGGCGTCTGGAATGCGAGTTTTCTCCCCGTTATTGTGCAGTGCTTTTGAAGCTGCATGTCTGACGTTCGCGGGCCGACGTCATCAAATCCGAGAAGTCGAGACCGTGGGCCACGCACGATATGTTCGTGTCCTTCGATTGCTCCAGACCGCTTTGAATGACCCCAAACAAAGCAAGTCGACAGAGGTGCTGGTAGTTGTGTTGCTATTCACCATCATCGAGGTAATCCCAGTCCTACCATCCTACGCTTTTCAGGCTGCTGAACGTTATCAGGCATTCAAACAAAGTTCCAAAGACTCGCTTTTGAATCATCAACTAGGCGGACTGCAACTGCTACAGTCACGGACACCGTATCGACACCGCTATGGAATTGAACGGTCTCTTTATGTCGATCTTCGACTCTACTGGGTATGGACTGATGTCTTGCCCTTTTTTTAATCAGCACAGCTGACCTTGGCTAGGTGACTGCGGCGCTAGTCAAGCGGAAACCCACCTTCCTAGCGAGTAAGGAGTGGCTTACGGTCCCATGGCCGGGAGACGCTCCATCAAAGGACATTCAGCATCGACTCTTGGACATTGCTGTGGACATCCCAGCTTATTTGGCCCAGGTTGATGAGTTCGCCGACGCGCTCAAGTCCGGCACAACATCTTCCTCCGAGCTGGTATCAATACAATCGTCCATTTGGGAGCGGGCAGCAGAGCTTCACTCCCGTTTGCGGTTATGGAAAAGCATGTTCGCAGACACAGATCCCCATGGACAGCCATGGGAAGAGTCCAACACCAATAGCGAGAGTGACTTCCCAATCTTCCGGTGTCGAAACCCCACGACCATGGAAGTGGTGACGGCCCAGTTGCTCATGTATCCCAACGCCATGGCAGCCACCTGCATGACATATTACTGGGCGCTGGATCTCATCATATCTACCCCCGATAGCGGGCTGGCGAGCATGCTCAGTCCGCAGGAACGATACCAGCGCGCGTGCAACATCTGCCGCAGCATGAAGTACTATTGTGAGAGCGTTCCGGGATACCTGGTCTCACGCATCATGTTCGTCCTACGGACGGCATTTGACGCATTTTCCGATGGCATGATTGAAAAGCAATTTGCTGCAGATGTATTTCGGTACATTGGCGACAAATTCCAGTTCGCAGTCTTTTCAAACCATTGCGCTTCTTCGTCTGTCAAGAGCTAGTTTTATGTCCGGCAGTTGTGGTTCTCGTATGCAATCAAACCCCTCACTCCGGGGACTGATTCGCCTAAAGGTTTCTTCAACATTACAAGCATTCGTTCGGCGCATGGTGGATTGGGACATGGATTTTGGTATCATCAGTCATTAACTTAGAGTATTATATATACTATAGACATTATATGTGTCACGAGGCAACCGGTACAGTAGTGCAATTTCATCTTCATAACCTGTACCCCGTAGTGCAGAAGTCCGAGCTTTACGGCCGGTTGATAGTTCTGGTAATTTGGAGCAGCATGCTCGGCCGGCTTATGCGGTGCCTTCCAGACACCCACTCACCTGCGCGCGATAAACATCGCCAATGCCCGTTAACACAAGGCCGACCATATTTCGTGTCGGGTGGTGAGCGGTGGCCTGTGACAGTGGTCCGGAAGTTGGCCGAGCGCCAGAGGTTTATGAATTATGATTCTGGCGAGGGAGGAGAAGGTATGGCACCATGCAGTCAGTGCTCCGCAGTTGCGCCCGTTTGCGGCCCGAGCGTGAGGGGAAAGAGGGAAACAGTCCTATCGACACAATGATTCTCTCACACCGGCATCATGATAAACGCCTCCTTGCTGAACTCCACAGGCATGGGATCGTATCTGTAGCCATGCGCCTGGGGAGCATCGCGACCATAGTCGAATCCCGCGCGGGATTGCCCGCGCGTCATCGCTGAGGCTGGCGACACAGACTCAGTCCCGATGGTGAAGCCTCCCTGCGGGTCGACGGGCAGCCAGTTAGCCGTGAAGCGGATACTGCCATCGGGCATTTCGAGCGGCGTGAGCTCTTCTTCGGCGTCCCAGTTTCTCGGTGGGGGAGTCTCGCTGTGCACTCGGGCCGGTTTGTGAGGGAAGCCAGATTGGTACTCGGACCGGGCGAATGGTGGGGTCTCGGGCAGTCCATAGAAATGGTGGATCTCGCGATCCCAGTCGTCTTCGCTGTGGCTGGGCGTTGTCCCTGGAGAGCTGCAATCCAAGATAGGAGATTGGTAGTGGGGGAGGTGAGAGGCGGGCGATGCCGACGATGCTGATGGTGAGGTAATGCCGGCGGTGGGTACTGTTGATGGGATAGTCATGAAGAGCGCTCGTTCGGTTGCATTCTGCGAGGTGGAGCGGAGAAAGGTGAAATCGGATGAGAATGGTCGGTTGTTATTAGTGTTGGTGTTGTTGGCACCGGTGACTGGTGTGCAGGGCTTTTTGCCGTGTCTGTGAACACTTTTTCTTGTGTCAGTTACTTTCGTACTTTTATTACTTCGCGATGTATGTTGTCCAAACAACACAATTCAGACCAGACCAGACCAGACCAGAGTGGAGGTACTCACGTAAACGGATCCACAAAGTCCAGCTCGTGATTCGCAAACCCCAGTCCCGTATCGATGTCCAGCATCTCCATGGGGGCCGCATCCGAATGCGACTGTGACGCATAAACAAAGCTCGTCCCCATCTTTGCCGAAGTTCCTCCGCGCAAATCGTGTGGTGGGCAATTATCCGACCCCAGCCCCAGCAGCATCTCCCCCTCTGCGCTGTGCGGGGGGAAGTCGAAGGGAGCGATGCAGAAGTCTTCATCCATTCCTGCGAATTGTGTCTGCTGTCCCAAGGTGTCGTAGAATTGCCAACTGCTGTAGTCGTAGGGGGTTGAATCCGCCATTTTTGAATATGTCTCCTTGTGCTGCGAGTGATTTGGTAAGGCGTATGGATTAACTGCTCATCCCGTTGTCGCAGACAATGCCGTCAAGTGTCAAGTGTTGTAGTCGTGATTGTGGGTAGCACTGATCCGATGGTTCTGCAACAAGCAGACAACCGCATCGCATGTATATATATCAAGTGAAAGGGAGGACAAGAAATCGGGGTCATCGCTCTTAATAAAGCAGTCCCATGACCAAAAAGGAATCAAGAATAAAAACTTGAAGCTCCATAGCTCGCCCAAGTTCCATTTAGGACTCGCAAACAGACATGTCATCGGCAACGAAACTGTCAGGCATCGCGAACATAGCTCGGTAAAATTGAATCGACGCGATTTGGATAGCCCAATGCTCTCCACAATTCGACACGGTGGCCTCCAACGGTCCAGCCATGCTGCAAGGTTGGACCTCCTAGGAGATCGTCACGCTGGCCATGTGCTTGGAGCGGTCCCAGACCAAGCAATGGAAATTAACCGAGCCCTCTTCCCCGGATTTCGAAGTTAACGAAACCTTCAAGAGCCGGTCAATCAGGAGCATGTCGACACAGACAGGCGCCTGGAACACAGACCACCTCTTAGCCTCGTCTTGTTAAAAGCCTGAGCCATCTCCCAGTCTCGTGGCTTACCACTTTCTCCGCATCGGTTGATATGTCGGTAAGTTTCTATTTAACCGAGTTCTCTTGTAAATCTGAGCCGGTGCTCGGTCCATGTTAAGAGTTTTAACCGAGTCATCTGGGAACAGGCTCATTCAACCGGTCGTGAGTTGGGACGATTGGTCTGAATATACGGGGTAATTGTCCGAGATGAAGAAGCGGCAGGATAGATTGTGCCTCAACCGCTGCTGCTGGGTTAAAGCCTGTGCGAAGATCTTGATTTCGCTTGGATTAAAAGTGTTCGCTTCAAGATATATACCAAAACTAAAGGTTGAGTGAAAAGGACATGGCACCCAAAAAAATATATCCTCTACATCGTAGGTATCACGCCAAAAAAGCACTATCTTGCTTGATATAGCCCAAAAGAAAAATAAAAAATTGAAGCTCCCTTTATTGAACTCACAAAACGCCCCGAAAATTTACAGGACAAGTAGTATAACAGACAATAGCTGCCAGACATATAACTACCCCGACCGAACCTCCGACTAGGGGAGTCCGGAGACACGGGGTATGCTCATTCTCGAGCACTCTGCAGAGCGCAGATAGCGCAAGATCTGCGCTGGAGTTAGACCCAAATGCCTAGCGACTCTTGTAAGATGGTCGAATTACCTGTTCCAGACCAATTCTTACTCCGAATCAAGGAGCTTGCCAAGACTGGGGGATCCGATGCACCTAAATTCAAAGAGCCAACCCGGTGCCGTTCCTCGTCCACCGGTACAGAGCCAATACGGCTTTGCGTCGATGGCGGATCTCGCTATGATTGACAGGACGTCCGCGCGCCTGTGCAACCGCGCTCCGCATGACTTGGCGGAAATTTCGCTGGTATTCGGTGTTGAGTGTGACGACGCAGGACTCAGTCGCGCGAATCATCACCTCGCAAGCGTTGAGAATGCCTTCACCGGCCTCTTTCTGGAGCCGCTCTACAATAAGAAGGAGGAGGAAACTGCCTTGCAAGAGCTGGATACCAAAGAAATAGGGCATGAAGCTGACATCCGGGTCATACCGAAGAATCTGGTTGACCGAGTCGGCCGCATCCAAGGCATGCGAGATTGTCGAGGCAAAGGCCGGAGAGGATGTCCAGAAGTCTTTGTCTTCGATCAGCGAGACGGGGTCCCACTTCCCGACCAGTAGGATGTGTAACACATGAACCAGGTACGATGCATATGCTATGACGGTTTGGGTATGCCATGAAAAGGCTTGGGAAAGGGAGGTTTCAGTAGAGGGGTCGGGAGATGAGTGACCGTACGTGGTGGGAAGGGGGCCGTCAGGGACGATCGCAGTTGTCGCAAAAGTGGTGAGGCTGGCCTTGTAGATCTCGAGCTGTCGCAGCACCTCCCTGAGATGCGCATCCCAGGCGTTCTTTCCATTCAATCGGGACCCCAGCATGGGGTGGTTCCGTGCCTGGTTGAGGTCGATCAGCTCACCAGTAATAGTCATCAGCGGTAAGAAGAAGCCGAAAATAGAGTGGTCATGGCATGTGAAATCGGGAAAGACTCGGCGTTTGGTCTTGTCGCCAGCAATAGAGCACTGAGGCCCGTCCGGCTTGGGACTGTTACTATGCACATTTCCAGCCTGCCACAGCCCCTCATCTAGTGGCAGCAACAGGTCTTCGCTTTCCGCATCGAGCAAGGCCAAAGGCCGGTTGTAGCACAGCGCCAGATGACGATCCATGATATATAACAGCCACCATGTCCGGCGGCGCTCCTCGCGATGCTCCTCGGTGATGGGAACATGTGGGTCATGACTGCGATCGCAGACGCAGTTCAGGCTCGGTCGCGTCGGATTCGAATAGTCAAAGAAAGCACCAGTATCAACGCCGCTCCACCCAGGCAAGGAATAATCGAATGCGGGACTAGAACCTTCGGGTTGACCCTCCACGTTGGGCATCATTTCGATCTCCTGGTTCAATTTCAGTTCTCGCGCCAGGGTAAAAGCAGCATGCCACCTGAATCAGTTAGCAGGGATCTCAGGTCTGGAAGAAACACAAGAACAAACCATCGCATACTAGCCGCCTTCTGTTCACTCGACGAAATGATAGAGGCGACATGAATATAGGTGATCACATCATCCAATGAGCCGGCAGGACCGACCAAGCCACGATCGTCACCACTCGATTCAAACGGATGATGCCCAGTTGTCGGCGGGCAGTCTGGACCGACGCCAGGAAATGGAGGGTCACCGGCGGCCGGGCCTCCTTCCTCCTTGAACGACACATGAATTAATGGTCGAAGTAATCGAATGGTTAAAGCGCACAAAAACTGGCAGATCTTCTTTCGCTGCGGCGGGGATATCGACAGGGCAAATGCCCGATCGTCCAACGCGGCGACCCAGAGCATGCTTGCTAGTAGAGCGGGACTGCTGGGACGCGGGTCCTCTTTGCTCAGAAAGGAGGCCTTACGGAGAACATAGCAGTGGATGTGGTGACAAACAGGGTGCATGTGTGTTGAGAAGGCGCTGGTGAAGTACAATTCGAGGAGATCAAAGACTAGCCTCCTAGGAAGGTTCGCCTCGAGGAACGGCATGAGGGGCTGCAAGACGGGATATTTCAAATCTGGCGCCGATGCACTAGATGTCTTGGTGGTACTCGCCGTCTTGGATCCTTGAGCAGTAGGAGCACCGTAGCCGACCAAGTCTACCCCGTTCCAGATGTCCAGCACCCGTGGCAGTGGGCCGTCTGCCCAGCCTGCACCGCTCAAGACCTCGTGGGATTCAGGGGATACATGCGCTGCAGACAACCACTCCTCCGTCACATTTCCATTGGGCCCTGGTCTGCGTGGTGGTAGCGACAGCTCAGCCTGTGAGCGTCGCCCATCTATGCTAGGAGCGGATGCGCTCGTGACATTTGTCGCTGGAGAACGGTGCGGGAACGGCATAGTCGGCGATGCATGGTTTATGACCGGAGTTCCTGCCGGGTCTGCTGTCGCGGGGGCCGCGGGCCTCTTCTCGACCGTATCTTCATTCGTCGCCGGTGGCACCTGTTTTGACCGAGCAATGCGTCCTCGTTTTCGCCTTTCGCGCGTGAATTCACAGTGTATCTCACTCCGAAGACAACGAGAGCACGGAAATGCCCGGTCGCATCGTACCCGGCGCGAGTGGCAGGAATCGCAGGCTATGCGGTTCCGTCTCCATCGGCGCTTTGCAGCGGTAGCAGACTCTTCGCCCGTCGCTGTGATGTTGTCTGGTTGTGCATCCCCCAACTGGGTCGAATCCATTTTAGACCGACATTGACAGATGAGATGGAAACAAGGATGAATCGAAGCTCTAATCTGGAAAGAAGAAAGGGAAGAAAAACCCGTCAGCAGTAGGCCAAGTAGGTAGTGGCAGCAGAACTCGAAGTTTGGGGTAGTGTGGTACCGAGGCGCACGGAGGGTGCAGAGAAGCCAGTTAGACGGGGCGTTGTGTCAACGGCAGAGAGTCATCAGAGATACTCCGAGAAACGACGATGGAGACATATCCGGAGAAGAGAGATGAAGGAGCCGTACTGAATTGACAGTTTAACGGGGTGTGCCGATGGTCTTGATGGGAGCTGAGATAGGCCCAACTTCGGCCACGAGAGAGAACAAAAGGTGACCGAGCCGATCGCGGGGGAAGAAATCGAACTGGAGCGCAACTCCGCATCGAAGCATCGGCTGACTTTCGAAAGATTAAATAATAGTGCTCTTGGCGCATCCAGAGTGGGGATTTCTATCACCAAATCGACCAGCGTTTGAGTGTGAGAAATGAGAAGAGTGAAGAGTGAATGAGTGAATGAGTGGAATTGGAAAGGGAGAGAGGAGAGGAAGGAGGATCGTTAGCGAGGAAGAAAGTCAAGAAACTGCCCACGTCTGCCTCTGGTCGCGCATAACCAGCGCGACTGAATCAACGCTATATGACTACCTATTCTATGTTTCCGTGTATGATTTCTGGTATATATATTAGATCAGAAATCTGCGAGCTGTCCAGATTTTGCCTTCCCCAGACTGCAGGGTCTCACCCTCAGGAATGGCAATACAGCATGTGAATATACTATATAGGTCATTCTACGGAGTACCCCGGACTGGTTAAAGTAGCAAGGATGCACGCACTGGCCACTGATTCTTGCCACGGCGTGTTCGTTCCTACAGGAGGGAAATCTCCCCATGAAATACAATGGGAGACTGAAGGGGAATGCCTTGAATACCAGACACTCCGAGTCAGCGTGATCGTCCATAAGCGACCATCAAGGACCATTCTCGCTCGCTCTCTTAAATCGCTCCAATGCTTGGGCTCGACTCTTGGAATGCTCAAGTATCGGTCGCGGATATCCGTTCTTCTCTGCCGTGGCTCCTGCTCCCCGAGCGTAGGGCTCATGCACGGCCGACCCTTTGATACCACGCAGCTCTGGCAGCCATTTTCGGATATACTCTCCATCCGGATCAAACCGTTCACTCTGGCGAAGAGGGTTGAAGATCCGGAAGTAGGGCTGCGGATCGACGCCCGTACTGGAGCCAAAACCCCATCCCCCGTGGTTGGAAGCAAAGTCGCCATCGATGAGATGTTCCATGAAATACCGCTCACCACGGCGCCAGTCAATGAGGAGGTCCTTGGAGAGGAAGGAGGCGACGATCATGCGCGCGCGGTTATGCATCCAGGCGTCGTGCTTCATCTGTCGCATCGCCGCGTCCACGATGGGGAAGCCAGTTTTCCCTTCGCACCAGGCAGCGAACTTGTTCTCGTCGTACTCCCATTCTAAGTTGGTGAATTCAGGCTTGAAACATTTATTCATGCTGGAGTGGGTTAGCCAGGTCCTTCAGAGGTGTTGGTATGACTCTCACCAGATAAACGGCCAGTGGACGAGGACGTGCTTGTAGAAGTCCCGCCAGGCCACTTCACTGATCCACGAAGCCAGACCGGGATCACCACGATCCAAAGAGCCCTTGTTGGCCTTGCGCGCATGCACAACAGCCGTCCTGGCGCTGAGCGACCCAGATGCAAAGTAAGGGCTGAGGATCGAGGTCGTCTGGCCGAACATCATGTTCCGGGCATCCGCGTAATCCTTCACCCTCTCTTCTACAAACTTCTCCAACCTATCAAGTGCCTCATGTTCGCCTGCGGGGTATAGTTGACCGAAATACTTCCTCTGCTCGTCCGACAGTCGCTTGTTTTCTGGGGCGGCGGGCACCTCGCTCTCAAACAACTTCGCGAAATGCTTCCGCGCATTGCCCGGATTTGACCCTGGTTCCTCGGATAGCTCCAGGCAGTCTGGATTCTCCCTCAAGTGCACCAGCCACGCACGATACCACGGACTGTACACGGCATATTGCTTGCCTTGCTGGCTGGCGACCGCTCCGGGAGTCACGACACAAGCATCGTGGGCGGTCTCAAACTTGATCCCATTCTGAGCACACATCCTGACCAGTTTCGCCTCGCGCCGCAGCTCATCGACCTCGTACTCCAGATTCGCAAAGATATTATTGACGCCCCATTCCTGGCACAAGTCTATGATCCGCTGCGGGATGTCCTTGCGCGTCTCCTGCGTCTCCATATACAAAGGGATATCCAGCTCGTTCAAGTCGCGCTTCAACTGATCCAGTGTGCGCAAGGTGAGATCCACTCGCGCAGGACTCGACAGGTGCGCTGTCAGATCCTGCGGCGACAGGATATACAGCCCGATGAGAGGGATGTTGTGTTCCTTGGCGGTCTGGTAGGCCATTTGCAGGGCGCGATTGTCGTGGAGTCGTAGATCGGACTTGAACCAGTGCACGACAGCATTATTAGGTTTGATGACCTTGCGCTGGTTCTGTGTTTCCTCGTACGCCTTTTGCCGTGCCTCAATCGGCCGTTCCAAGGTTCCGTCGTTGTATGCGGCGCAGCGCGCATTGCTCATCTCCGCGGGATAAAACTCGCGCAACACGATGCCAAAATCCTCGGACTGTTGCGCGTTGGGATGCGGTTGGGATAAATCGGGCTTGCTGCGTTTGCTCGCCTGCGCGGTGCCATTGCTGCGTGCGCCTGTTGAGCTGGACGTCGTCTTCCGTTTGGGAGCCATTACAACGTGAGGATGGGGGAATCGAGGTGAGAGCACAGATATGCGAGGGTGCAGTGTGCACAGTCTGTAGAAGGATCTCATACGGTTGTCAGCCTGGGAAGAAATTCAATTCACCTTGGATCGCCCACCCCTGGCTTGATGCGATTCGGCCATTAAGAGCGATCTGGTGAAGGTCGATCTGATCGATGAGCCCGATTTCTCGATCTCCTCTGACGTCAGTTCCTGTGATCGGGGAGTTTGAGTAGAGTTTATGGACTATTCAGTAATTCATTGAGGAAGACTTAAGTTATGCTGGAATGTTGCTAGGAGGATACGTTGCTGAATTACCCCTGGTTCGATAGAGTAGTAAGTCCAGCAGAGGTCTACTATCCCAGTGATCCTACCATAGCAACATTCTGGGTCACTATCCAAAAACTACAGCATAAAACACCACCATTCTTTCATAGACTCCAGAGAGTATTTATCAGTTGATTCAATAGTATACATCTCTACGCATGAGGGGAAGAATAAAGAACTTTTCATCGTAGGTTCAATGGTAGATATAATTACATACCTTATATACCAGGTATGTTCTCTTCCATCGAACATCATTTTCTTAAGAATCTAAGAATCAACTCTGTTTGGAACAAAAGAAACCACCTGTTCAAACAAACATCTAGATCGACAGGAGAGACAGCTGCTCCAAGTCAAACAGTTGAGAGAAGTTGACTCGTTTTCGGAGACGCCGTAGAGGGGTGGATGCCCCAACATTGACCAGTCAATTCTCCATGGTACAGGAAATCCTCTGCATGAATGAAGGGTAGATCTCATGCATGCTGCCGTTGACAGCTCTCAAGCAATGATGATCTCGCTCACATTGATCATCTCCATGTACTGAGCCCGAGGAAAAAGTCGGAAGATGAGTCACCAGCAAGGTTATCCTGTGAAGTCTAATTTGAAACATCGCCAGAAGCACCAAAGGCACTTATGCGGCGATGACCACGATCAATAGGCGTAGAGGATCCAGGACACTCGGTGACAGAGTTTCCAACCTCGTCATCGATCACTCGAAGGTATGCCCGAATCTTGGGGAGAATGGTGTCCATGGTTCGCAGGTAACGCCGAATCCGACATCGCCGTTGGCAACTCCTGGGGAAAACCGGGGAAGTCTAAATACCCCACGGGCGCCTGCTTGCCGGTCAATCCGCTTGGTTCTCTTTTCATATATGTATTAAAGGCATTCATTATCACGGTGGACGGCAACAGCTGGCAAGGTGACGAGGAGGAAGACTGTTCCCTCACAACCACACACTCCCCTGACATCCCATCTCTATGGAGTGAGATAGAAAACGGAGAAAGTCCCATCATGGACTCAGAATCGCACACATGTCGTCCAATATACTCACAGACTTCCCCTCCGGCTCCATCCTAGGCGACATCCATATTGACCAGACACAGAAATACGTCATCGCGGCCTTTGGTGCGGTGGTCTGGTACAACTCAATTGAGCTCATCGTCCTCTGTTTGACCACCTTCAAGCGATATCATGGTTGCTACTTCTGGTCCCTCTTCATTGCCTCTATCAATCTTATCCCGCACGTCCTCGGCTTCTTCCTTCTCTTCTTATTCCCCGGCAACTCGTCACCGTATATCGCTGTGAGTCTGATCATACCCAGCTGGTACGCCATGGTGACGGGTAATTCGCTTGTGCTCTGGTCACGGCTGCATCTCGTCATACAGAGACCCAAGGTGCTCCGCGGCATTCTTGCCATGATCATCATCGATGCAGTGATACTCCACATCCCTACCACGGTGCTCTTGTACGGCGCTGTCTCGCCCCATCCCGCTAGATTCACCAAGGGATATGACATTATGGAGCGTATCCAGCTCATTGGCTTCGCGATCCAAGAGTCTATCATCTCTGGAATCTACATCTTCGAGACGGTCAAGATCCTCCGGCTACGGCAGGCGACGGCCATCCACCGCCGGATCTTCCTACAGCTCCTCGCCATCAATGTCATGATCATGATCCTAGATCTAGCAGTCGTCGGAACGGAGTATGCCGGGTACTACGCGGTGCAGGTCATGTTCAAACCGGTGTCGTACAGTGTCAAGTTCAAACTCGAGTATGCGATTCTCGGGCGGCTGATCCAGATCGCCCAGGGAGTGAACTCCGAAGGGGCGCCGGTAGCCTCTGACCTGCAGAAATTCCACTCAGACCCGTTCCATTCAAACCCGTCCGAGCATGCTGTTGACTCGGGGGAACTGGGGCATCGGGGGAGTGTGAGTGGAATGCCCCATCTTCAGGAGGTAGATACATATGCATCGATGCGGTTTTGCGAACGACACAGTCTTTGATAACTTAATCATGGCTCCGTGGGATGCAGACGTCCTATTATCAGATGAAATAGTTAGATGATTTAGTTTAGAAGAATGAAAACATGTCGGATAGCCACCGTACACCTGCAAAATATTTTTAAGGTTACCATGGTTTTGTCCTCTTCTGTCGATAACGCGAAGCATTCAATGCCATTCTTGCCCATCTCATACGAATTGGCTGAGATAGAGGCGAGATATATCGATTTAATATTGATGCATCTCATGGAAGGCGTCCGGATGTCCCCTCCGTGGCAGGGATCAGTGCATTGAGGTGCATCAGTAAGACTCCACGATCAGTAGTGAGTTTTGGTGACAGGGAACAAGTGTGTTGGTATGAGATAGATCGAATTACCCGTAGTAAACAGAGAGGTTTGTTATGGAGGCGGATTGTCTGGAGTCTTGCGTGTCAAGAGCGATGGTTTGTGTTGGGAGGTTTTTCCCATCGACTGGGAGGCCCTCGACAGCAGTTGTCAATTTCACGTTCATCATGTCAATTGCATCAACACTACCCATATTTCCATTCGCGTGCTGTGAGACTTCGAACCCACGATAAAAGCAGAGAACAGAAAAAGAAAAGTGAAGTGAATCGACGAGTGTTCAACTCCAATCGTCATTGCATCCCCGTACTTCTTCGTTGATAGATCACATTCACGAGGATTGTCCATCAGCCATGCCTCGTCCTGTATTTATGTCCCTCTCCAACCACTCTCTTTCTTCAGTTCCTAACAACAATCTCATTCTCTTGAACTGAACATTCAAAATGACTCCTGATCTTTGTTGCGCCATCTGCGGCGTCGGCTTTAGGAACTTTCGGATCGGGTCCAAATCGCGCGGGGCCTTGAGACGCCGAGATAGACAGCTAGAAAAGAGAAACAAGATACGAAGAGAGGGAAGATCGGAAGTTGAGTTGTCCGACGATGAGTTCAGCGCCGGCGAGGAAGGAGACGACGAGGAGTCGGACCAAGTGATCCATGTGAGACGTCTGGAGGATAGTTACGAAGAAGACGACCCGTATCTACAGCCAGATGAGAGAGATGATGAGGTGGAGGAAGAGGACGAGATTGATCGTACGGCGGGATATGACCCGCGACTGCTCGGACGCGCGGACTTGCGTTGGCTCCAGGACGTGTACTGCCTGGGTTGTCATCGGAGTACACCAGATGGGAACAGGAAGTAAGTCTTTGGGATGCATTCGTTACATTTGACTGTCGCGATTCTGACTTGAATTACGCTACAGAGCTTTTATGATTGGGCCAGGACGTGTTTTGGATCATGTAAGTGCAATAACAATGGCCTCCAGGTTGATAGTGATTGACTGACTCTGCCAAGGGAGAGATAGAGGTTCATGAAGGAGACGGTATGGATTTCCCCTGTATGAGTCTGTGTCAAGATCATCATGAAGCTAATCATTTTACAGACGAGAACAGACCAGATCGCCATATCTTCAAATGGTTCGAATCCCTCTGCCGTGGTTGATTAGATGCTTATACTCCCCAGCTACGATGACACGGATTTCAAATCCGTGATCCCTTTTCACGAGTCCTGCTGGGATGTCCTGATTCAAAAGCTCACCTTGGCTTGTGGGAGTGGCAACATCAACCGGGAGATGTTGTTTGGCGTAATGATGGAACTGTGCCGTGACGATCACGCCGCCCTGGATTTGCCTTATGGCCCAGAGGTTGAAGCATCTCAAGACCAGTTCTGGAAGTGTATCCCAGGCACTGAAGTAAGCGCATGCCCCAGCAATGGCCACAATCAGGTTACCAAACAGGCACTGACGGTATCAAAGTACTGCACCGCAGATCCCTTGGAATCCTTGTATCTGCTTGACAGTATCCTGCAAATGTTTCATCCCGACGACAAAGAAGTAAGCAACAAACCAAGCAGAGAGCTTCTGATACAAGCGCTCCAAGTACGCAGTGATCCATTCTCCAGGCTGCCCCGCGAGCTTACGACCACAATATGCCGGCATCTGCATCCAATAGACCTTAACAGCTTTATGATCTCCTCTCCGTGGGCCAGACTTGCGACCATGCACAATTCATTCTGGAAGGATTCCATCTATCGAGACTTCCCATGGTTCTGGGAATACGCCGAGCACTACGACCAGGGTCAGCTTCCAAACACACTAGATTACATGGCTTTGCATCGCCTTCTCCTAGACACTTCGGCCGGCTATCATCTCAACCAGCAGGAAGTCCTGTCGCTCGCGAACCGCTTTCGGATCTGGAATAGCTGCTCACCGATCGTCCGCTTCTATCTCAACAACATGAGGCATCTCACAGAAGCACATGTATGCAGGCCCACAATCCCTGCTGATTGCCTGCCAGATTTAGCGCTACCGATGACAGCCATTGCGCATCCACAGCCGCAAAAAGGGCTCCGCACAGTGGCAGCAATCTGGGTTCCGCACTGGGGCGACATGCACAATACACCCGCAAATTTTGTAATCTATCGGAATGCGAAGCGAGAGCTCATTGGCATGGCCGTGATCCGTGAGGGGGAGAAGAGCCCTTTTGGAAGCTGCAACGAGGATAAGATGGCTGGGAAAAAGATCACTCGAGACGCAGCATTGATTCAGCAGGGAGATTGGATTGACCGGCTTCTCCTGCACATTCCCACCGAGCACCGATTCAGCAGCGCAGATCAGGCTACTGCTGTGAAGGGAGTTACTGTAAGTGTCTTTGTGATACCGTCGTATACCGGCCGCTTTCCTGAGTGACTAATGGACAACCAGATTTTCACAAGGATAGGCCGGTGTTTTACCCTGGGAGATGGCAACCCATCGTACAGTGTGAAGCTGCTCATACCAAAGAAAAGGTGTGCCTTGATCGGTCTACAAGGTCAACAAGCAGCGGTATGATTCTTTCCCTTGCTCATGTCATTCACCTCCGCTGATGTCAATGCACACTGCTAGGATGGTACGATCGTGCGTGTTGGTACTGTGGAAGCCCTCGACCCTTATTACGACGACATGTTTCCGGATGAGGATGAGATGATCCCGCGCAAGTCGCGACCCTCCATGGCCGAGAATGTCTTCACCGCGCAAGCTGTCTGGTCTGTCGAGGCCATGGCCATCAACATCCGAGGCACCGGCCGATGCTGCCTGCCCATCTGGCGCCATCCCTCCGTACGGGTGCTACCGTTGCAGGATGAACAGAGCGACGAGGATATGATGATGCCATGGCAGATTCTTCACTGGTCATACGACACAGACGAAGTCCGCGCCGTGAAGAGGATCAGTGCCTGGGTGCACAACGAGGAAGTGGTGCTGCCGGACACAGGCAAGAAGGGACGCGTGGCCCGCGTGCTGGGTATGACCACCCAGTATCACCAGCGATACTCAGAGCCGGCGCGGCACTTTGGCATGAACCGGCGCGCAGCGCAGACCAAAGACACCAAGTTCTTCAAGAAACTGCGGCACTTTGACATCGATGGTCGCAAGGGCGAGTATGTGACCGAAGTGGGCGTTGCCACGAAAGAATCATGGTCAGCTGTCAAGGTACGTAAGCCTCATTCTAAATATCTGATCCAGTTTCTGACCATCCTCCTATTAGATTCAAACCAACTGGGGCCGAGAGGTTGTTTTCGGCCAGCAAGGCGTCCCGATCACCGACGTCAAGACTGCGCCGGACGGACACATGATTGTTGGACTGGCTGCGCAATTTGTCAACCAACCTGACCAGAAGAAAAAGCCAGGATTTGAGGTGAGTTGCAGCGAGTCTCTACTTGGAATGACGCTCTGACACCTGTACAGAAATGGATGCAGCTTTCGTCGATGGCCCTGTTGACCAAGGAGATGAAAATGGACTAGGTTAGCTAGGCTTTCTAGGTGCTATTGTTAGTTACTCTGTATTCGGGACATAGTTCATGCTTGATTCACAAAGAAATGGTCTTTCTGCCTATGGCTCAATTCTCTATGGGTATAGTGGTGAGGAGTGAGCGGTAAGCACCCAACTCGAAGACACCAATGCAAGGATCCTTACCTATAATCAGTTGTCAAGGCAGCAGAGGACTGTTTGATTCCTCATATCAGGCTAGATACTTTAGACTGGCGCGACGCTAAAATTTTAGAGCGTCTGAAGTCTGAACTACAGCCCATCCCGATTCCTCCGTCCCGAGTCTCTTCGGGCTTCTTAATGTCCCGTTAACTCCAACCTCATTTAGCCTTATACTGTAATGTCGGTTCTCGGAGCCTAAGTCCGTTAATCCCGGTTCAACTCACGTCAGATCCGAATTGAAGGATCAATAACTTTGTCTCCAGCAGAGGGCAGTTCTATAGTCTTTTATCGGAATTAAGCCTGATCTCCCCTTTCGCTATCTCCGCAAGAACATTGGGGGCCGAGCGCACTGTTGAGTAGACGATGGAAACGGTATATATTCACGGACAGAGCATGTCGTCGAGCAGACAGTTGAATCAAAAGCCAAAGTGGTAAACAAGACAAAGCTGAAGATGTCACCCAAATACGCCAAAGACCAGCCTGAGGGCTTCACCAACCGCATTGAGCGTGTTGCCATCGTCGGCGTAGGTACACCCTTTTCTTTCAAAGGACCTCCACTAACATATGCCAGGCCGGCGGCTCAGTCGGCAAACACATCGCACGCGAACTCCTCCAGACGGGCAAACACACCGTGACAGCGCTGACCCGCGCCGACAGTTCCAACGTCCTCCCTGAGGGCGTGCATGCCGTCCAGGTCGACTACAACGACGAGTCGACGCTCGTTTCCGCACTGCAGAACCAGCAGTTCCTCATCATTACGATGAACGTCATGGCGCCCCCAGACACGCAATCCAAGCTGATCCAGGCGGCGGCCAAGGCCGGCGTGCCGTACGTCATGCCCAACAGCTACGGCGTAGACGTCACCAATAACACTCTGTCGCTGGAGTCGATGACTGGCGAGCCGATTCGACGGGCATGTGCCGAGATCGAAGCGGCGGGGGTGTCGAAGTGGATGGCGTTGGTGTGCGGATTCTGGTATGAGTTCAGCATGGTCACCGGGGCGGAGTGGTTCGGATTCGATTTTGCGGCGCGGAAGATGACCTTCTATGACGACGGGGAGACGAAAATCAACGTGAGCACTTGGGAGCAGTGCGGACGGGCTCTGGCAGGGCTTCTGAGCCTCAAGGAGCTACCGGATGACGAAAACGACCGCAGCCACACTGTGAGTGGGTGGTCGAACAAGCCGGTTTTCATCGCGAGCTTTCTCGTCAGCCAGAAGGATATGTTTGAGAGCTGGAAGAGGGTCACCGGGGAGAGCGACGCGGACTGGAAGATCGAGTATGAGCCCACGGCTGAGAGGTACAAACGCGGCCTCGAGAGGATGCAGCAGGGTGATCGTAGAGGATTCGCACAGGCAATGTATGCGCGCGTCTTTTACCCCAGCGATCCTGGAAACCATGAGCGTGTCCATGGCCTTGATAATGAGGCGCTTGGACTGCTCCGGGAGGACCTGGATGAGTGTACCAAGAATGCGAAGACGATGCTCGAGAGTGGTTATTCCTATTTCTGATTCCACCGGATATGAGATAGGATGGTGTTTGCAACCCGAGAAGGGTACATCGAAATCAGCCATATGGGAAATGTATTTTTGCATTATCAGTTGGCAGTTTTGAACAGAGAGAGGCATGGTTTTAGAAGCTAAGAAGTAGCATAAGACTGTACAGGAAGAAGACCTCTTCATTTACTGGCCACAGGCCCTTGACGATGTCGTAGATAACAAGAGCCTCCTGGTATCCCGGGTCATACAACATACAAGATGGGCAACCACTTTCACTATGGCCTGCTTTTGCACCTCTCCTGTGACTTCCTCCACTTTGACTGCTCGTCTGAGCCCACACCCCAACCATGTTCAACGGACAAGGAAGAAGATACCTCAGAGGACCGCTACAGAAACCTCCAAAGGAAGGAGCTGTAGGCTTCTCGACCGATGAACTGTCTGCTCCGAAGTGACGAGATTCCATATACCGATGGCAACCTGTTCATTTGGTAGCAGCATTGGAGGAAATGTGAGTGTTGCTTGGGTTGAAGGTGTGAAGCTATTCACAGATAAGGTTATTGGTACTGGTCCCAATCAGGAATGTCAGGCAAGCTGGGAGTGCCTCAGGCAGCATTGGGTGCCTTACCAATTACCTCTGTTGACTACTCTGTACTCTGAGAGTCTCTTTCAGGACCTCCCACCATCCCAACAGTGATACATTCTTGAGTAACTTCATAGTGAGTTATTTCTACAGTCCTGGAAAATCATTACTATGGTCTTTCGCGTTTGAGGATACGGTTGCCCCCCCCCCCCAATCAGCCAACAGCCAAGACACCAACGGTCTGCTCTAACTATGATCTATAGACTCACGAACGATCTGCGGGATGATACGAGCGCCGGATCAACCATGAACCACCCCTCAATAACGGCACGAGGAGTGACTAGTTAGCGAGACATGGCGTAGGTGCCTAGATCACCCGAGTTGCTCCACTCCGGGGACTCACTTGGTCTTAAGTTCCTTCTGGTAGCCAGCCCAGTCCAGTCCAGTGCAGTCCAACCCTGTGTTTACATCGAACTGAACGAAGCATAGCAAGATGCAATCCATCAAGGTCTTTATCCGCTGGCGTCCTCTGTCAACAGCCGAATCGGCTGCTCCAGAAATCGACCGAACACAGCAGTGTCATCCCTCCAACAAAAAGGCCTCTCTCGCAGTCACTCCACCCCCGTCTCACAAGCTTGCCCGCCCCTGGAAGAGTGATTCTGCATTCACTCGTATTTTCGACGCATCCGATACCAACAAAGCTGTCTTTGATGCTGTCGTGGGGCCCACCCTCCCGCGTGTGCTGAACGGGGGGTCATGCAATTTTTTCGCCTATGGACACTCAGGGAGCGGCAAGTCACACACGATCATTGGATATGACTTTGAACACTCTGATGAGTTCGGGCTGTGTCTATCCGCTGCCCGCGCCCTGTACGAGCATCTGAACGAGATCAATAATGGTCTAGAAGAAAAGGGGGGGTTTATGCTTGGATTGTGCATGTACGAACTACGCAAGAACGTTGCTTTTGACTTGCTCAATGACAGGTGCAAGTGCCACATTCGAGAGGGCTCTGATGGCAAAACTCACATACGGGGTGAGACCGAGACGTTGGAGGATGGGAAAGTCCGAGTTCGTCCGATTGCCACGAAGGCAGGCCGAACCTTTGACGAGTTTCATGCTGAGTTGCTGGGTGGAATTCAACGCAGAGCCACCGGAACTTCCACCGTACATGACCAGAGTTCACGAACTCATGCGGTGTTTGAGATTGAGATTCTCACAGAAGAACTATTGGAAGCGCGCGATGCTGTCGTTGAGCGGCAGTCCGAGCTCGTCCCTGTGGCCAAACGAGCGACGGATATCTATCTAGAGGAGAACACGAAAGCATTCATCCTGACACCTGAAGGGAAATACGCACCCAACCCAGACTATCAGATCAACCAGCGAGTCATCGATGAAGCAGAGGCCAAGAAAGCGGAATTTGAGTCTTATGTCCAAAAGGCAGAGGACCATGTTTCAGACATCATGAAATCATCGCCGCATGCCTGTCTTGGTGGGAAGCTCGTATTTGTCGATCTGGCTGGGTCGGAATACTACCATGACAAGAGCACGCCTTCCACCCCTCGGCCAAAACAGTCGCCTCAGGAGCAACAAGAAGGGCGACAGATCAACACCGATCTACTGTCGCTGAAGGAGGTGATCCGTGCCAGGGCGCAGGGACAGACTCGCATTCCTTTCCGCTCGTCGCCCCTGACCATGGTCCTGCGCGAGCACTTCTTGGCCCGTGATGGAGATGACAGTGTCTCGGCAATGATTCTGACTGCATCACCATCTTCGCAGCAGTTCACCGCGACCATTGATACTCTGAAATATGGGAATCTGATCGGTGTGGCCGGGGACAAGGCGACGGGTCGTAAGTAGGTGAACTTGAGACAGGGAAAGAAGTTTTAGCCATCTTTCGACCATCATCTTGTCTGAGGAGCTACTAGGGTGTCATTATTCGTTATTTGTCTACCAAGATCAGCCAACCGTTGGTGGTGCAATGTGCTATAACTGCAAAGTGACCAAGTATATAGTGGACCACCAATAGAACTCCTCTTCATTCTTCAGCCCTGATCCATTAGTTGTACAGGTAAAATGAATACTTACGAAGTCACCAGCAGAAGTGCAAGATACGCCACGTCCCTACTACAAGCTACGGCGAGGGTGGCTATCGGAGTTCTGTTCCGCATGTTTGACATCTCGCTGGTCATCTTGCCACTGACTGATATACTCAAGCGCAACTGTTGTTCATCGGGATCCTTCATTCTCTCTATCAATCCCAACGATTACTACACTACAATTCTGAACGATCGCATTCACAGCCTTCTTCTCCCGATTAAGCCGACAAGATGACAACAACAACTCCCAGGTAAGCAAACTTCACCCATCTACTTCGGCGGAGAAATACTGATTTCCAGACCAATGGCCATGCCGAGCACGCTCCCCAAGCCTCACCCCAATGAGAAGATGAAAGCCGCGCAGTGGATGGGCACGCGTACCGTCCATCTGAGCACCGTCGCCAAACCGACCATCACCGACCCAGGCGACGCGATTGTCCACATCACCCACTGCACCATCGGCGGCGCGGATTTACATCTCTACAACGGCGAGCTCAGTGACTCCATCCACAAAGGCGACATCCTCGGCCACGAAGCCATTGGGGTCGTGGAGGAGACCGGGCCGGAAGTGCATAGTCTCTCGCCCGGGGATCGCGTCATGGTGCTCCCGATCATCGCGTGCGGGAAGTGCGATTACTGCCAGCGGCAGGAATACGCGCTGTGCGATGCGACCAACCCTTCGCGTGAGATGGAGGCGGCGTACGGACACCGCATGGCGAGTATTTTGGGATACACACGGTTGCATGGCGGATACCCCGGCGTGCAGGCGGAGTACTGCCGAGTCCCCAATGCAGACATGACCTGCGCCAAAGTACCGGCTGATGCCGAGGCAAAGAAGCTACTGGGGCTGGCGCATGTGACCACGGCTGCGTGGCATGGCTGTGAACTTGCCGGGGTTAGCAACGGGGATATCGTGGGCGTCTGGGGCTGTGGGCCGGTTGGACTGTCCGTCCAGCGGCTGACGATGCTTCGGGGTGCGAAAAAGGTCTATGCCGTGGACAAAGACGCCACTCGACTGCAGATTGCTGAAGGGTTCGGGATGATCCCGGTGGATGTATCGGCGCATCCGGAGGTGGGCGACTACCTGCTGTCGATGGAGCCGAAGGGGCTGGACTGTTCAATCGAGGCGAGTGGCTTTCGCAGTACGCAGAAGCCGCAGCATGCAGCCATGCGAGCGATTGGACTGGAGCATGACAGTGGTGATACGGTGTCGGCAATGATCAAGGCGACGCGAAAGGGTGGGCATCTGGCCCTGATCGGCGACTTTTTCTACAACACGAATGACTTCCCCATTGGACCGTTGATGGAGAAGGGGCTGACCCTTCGGGGAGGCCAAGTCAATTCGCAAAAGGTAAGTTCCTTTTTTTTTTTTTTTTTTTTCCCCTTGTGTGATGGAAGGTATTGACTTGTCGTCCAGTATCACCCGCTTCTGCTGGATCTGGTAGCACAGGGCAAGTATGACCCCTCGTGGGTGTTTACACATGAGGGTATGTCTCTGAACGAATCCATCGCATGCGCCAAGCTAATGAAACAGACGACTTCGAGAATATCGCCGAGGACTATCGCCGATTTGCGCGGCATGAGATTCCAGGAGGGCTGAAGGTGTGTTTGGTGACTGAATTTGGCCGCCGGCAGTCTGGTTGATGTGAATCTATCTATGTATACTTCCGTTCTGTCTGTAGAAGAGACATGAGGATAGAAAATTGGGTAAACTTGACAAGAGCATGACTCATTCTGACCTCAGCTGCACCACTTTGTCTGCTGTGCTTGTTGTTGTTGTTGCCATTCAGCTTACTACTGAGTTTGTTGTCGTTGTCATCACGACTTGTTACCCCTCATAATGCCTCATCTCTCTCTACTTCTCTTCTTCTCTTCTTCTCTTCTTCCCTTCATCCCCCAAACTTTCCTCTTTGTTTCTGCAACCTTCATCAAATCCATCTCTTCTAACTATCCCATTGACTAGCATTACTAGCATTACTAGCATTACTACGCAAACATGGCATCCTTTCCTCCTCCGCCCGTCGACTCCATCGACTGGTCCAACGTCGGCTTCAAAGTCCGCGACGGTACCTCGCCCCTCTTCCCTCCACGACCCCCACTAATGATACCCTCGTAGTGAACGGCCATGTCGAATGCACTTTCTCCTCCAGCACCGGTGGCACATGGTCGCGCCCGAAATTCGTCGCCTCTCCGTTCATTCCCCTCCACGGCATGGCCCCCGGCCTGAATTACGGCCAGCAAGCCTACGAGGGTCTCAAAGCCTTCCGCCACCCCTCCGGCGCCATCTCCATCTTCCGCCCGGACCGCAACGCCGCGCGTCTCCGCCGCTCCGCCGAGTTCATCTCGGTCCCGCCTGTCCCGGAAGATCTCTTCATCGAGAGCGTGCGACTAGCCGTCGCCGCCAACGCGGAGTTCGTGCCGCCGCACGAGACCGGCGCCGCGATGTACATCCGGCCGCTGGTGTTCGGGTCGTCGGCGCAGCTGGGGCTCAGCCCGCCGGACGAGTACACGTTCGTGGTGTTTGTGATGCCGACGGGCGTGTACCACGGGGTGCACGCGGTGGACGCGCTGATCCTGGAGGACTTCGACCGGGCGGCGCCGGAGGGGACGGGCTCGGCCAAGGTCGGGGGCAACTATGCGCCGGTGCTGCGGCACAGTGCGCGGGCGCACGCGGAGGGGTTCGGCATCACGCTGCATCTGGACAGCGCGACGCGGTCGGAGATCGACGAGTTCTCGACGTCGGCGTTCATCGGGGTGCGGAAGGACGGGGCCGGCGCGGTGACGCTGGTGCAGCCGGACAGCAAGAACGTGATTGACTCGGTGACGGCGGCGTCGGTGTGCGAGATCGGGCGGCGGGTGTTTGGCTGGAAGGTCGAGCGGCGGCGCATCGCGTACGAGGAGATCGGCGAGTTCAAGGAGGTGATTGCGGCGGGGACGGCAGCGGCGCTGGTGCCCATCCGCAGCATCACGATGCGGTCCAAGGGGGACAAGTTCGAGTTTGAGTGCGGCGGGGGCACTGGGGGCGAGGCGTGCGTGAAGCTGCTGCAGACGCTCAAGGGCATCCAGGCGGGCACGATCGACGATCCGTTTGGCTGGAATTCCATGGTGGACAAGGCACCGCCGCAGGCCTGGCTGGACGGTGCCGGTGGCCATGATGAAGGGGATGACGGCATCAACGTTCCATAGATGTCATTACTCAACTGGATTTTCCCCAATTCATTTCATTATCATACATGCAGCAGAAGGAAGAGAAAAACAAAAACACCCTTCCCCCCCCCCCCCCATAACCTACTCCCTCAGACTCACTTTCACCCCATTCCTCGACGACAGCGTCAAGGCCAAGCTCTCCTCCCACGGGCCGGGATCCCGACTCTCCAGCACAGAGAACCGCTGCGCCAGGCGCACGGTCACATATCCAGCCTCCGTCAGCGCATACTGTTGCCCCACGCAGATGCGCGGGCCACCGTTGAAGGGCAGGTACTCCCAGCCGGGGCGGAGATCCGCCCAGCGCTCCGGGCGAAACTCCTCCGCGTCCGGGCCGTAGAATTCCTCCCGGCGGTGCATGGCAAACGGGCTGTAGACGACGACGGTGCCCTTGGCGACGAAGACGGGGGCCTGGCCGTCCGGGCCGCCGCCGAGGGGGAGGACGGTGTCGGTGTTGGCGAAGCGGGCGTTTCCGGGGACGACGGGGTGGATGCGCAGAGCTAGCAGCATTTAGCACGCGGGGGGGTCTCTAAACAGCGCGAGTGGGGAGGGGGTAGGAACAAACATACATTCATTGAGGCAGTATTTGACATAGGTCAGGGCGCGCAGCTGCTCGTAGGTGGGCGGGCGGCCGTCCAGGGTTGCGATCTCGGCGCGCAGGCGGGCCCAGACGCGCGGATGCTTGGCCAGCATGAAGAAGAGGTTACTCAGCAGCGAGGCGGTGGTGTCGCGGCCGGCGAGAAGCACGTTCATGAGCTCGTCGCGGATGCGGCGGCGGTCGCCGGTCTGCTGCGCCAGGCCGTCGAGGAAGACATAGCGTTTCTTCTCGGCTGCGGGGGGCTGGGCTTTCTCCTCGTCGGGGGTGGCGCGCACGGCCAGCGCTTTGTCGACGAACTGCTCGACGAGCGCGTGGCAGACGCGGCGGGCGGCCTCGGCGCGACGGTCGGGGAAGAGGAAGCGTAGCGGGCCGAGGCGGTTGCCGTTGACGATGGCCTGCTGGGCGCAGTTGAAGGCGGCGGCGAAGTCGTCCTCGCTGCCGGCGTCGCGGCCGCCGGCGCGACGCTTCTTGAGGCTCTGCACGCTGTGGCCGAAGAGGAACTCGGTGGCGGAGTCGATGGTGTAGCTGAAGAAGAGGTCCTGGAGGTCGACGGTGGCGGCGTCGGCGGGGATGAGGGCGAGGAAGTCGACGAGGAGGGACTCGAAGACGTGCAGGTCGGCGACCTGCTCACGGACGAAGTTGGGGCGGATCATGGCGCGCGACTGGGCCCAGTGGTCGCCGTCGGTGGTGAAGATGCCATGGCCGAGCAAGGGGCCGAAGGTGTTAATGCGGCGGCCGAGGCCGTAGTCGCGGAAGCGCAGGGAGAGGACGGTCTTGACGTTCTGGGGCTCACGGGTGAAGATCATGCGGGTGGCGAAGCGCCGGGTGGCGATGGTGTTGCCGTACGTGTCGAAGCGGCGGACGGTGCGCTCGAGGGATTTGTGCTCGCGGCTGTTGCGGATGGCCTGTAGCATGAGATCGAGGCCGAAGAACGGGTCCTTGAGCGGAAGACGCACGGGGGGCTGGCAGCCGTGGGCGCGGGCGAAGCGATACTGGGTCCATTTGCGGTGGAGGACGGAGAGGATGTAGACGGCGAGGAGGACGGCGACGAGGAGGAGGCTGAAGCGATGCGAGGCCATTGTAATTCTGTCGTTGAATAGATGACAAAATCCACTTCCTCTGCAATCGAAAAAACCCGCCCGTTAATAAATACCTAAACAAGTTCATCAAGAAGCATCCCTGGATTATTTAACACTCACCCCGAATCCACGGGGCAACCATCTCTCCGACTCTCTCTTTCCCTCCCCGGAAAGACGGAGACACAAGCCTCAACCGGCCGCTTCGGCGCAAGACGCGCCCGAGCCGTGGTTATGCTTCTGCCTGGATGCAAGGTCCTGACTTGTCATGACTTGTCTTGTGTTGTGTTGTGTTGTGATGGATCTGGGATCTGGGGCGGATGCGATGCGCGTGGTGGATCAAGCCATCAGTGGAGATGGGATGATGCTGCTCAGCCACTCCACGGCCAGCTATTGATTCATTTTGCTTCCCATTGGGATCGGACTGTATTGGGATCCACTATTAAGTGTCGGGTACTCTGTACGGAATACATGGACCGATCTTGTACTCCGTAGGATGGGTCTTAATGTGTGTAGCTTGGAGAGTGTTGAAGACCCGATACTGGTTGACTGTGACTGGTGGCAGTGAGTTGCCCGTATCTCATCGCCCAAGCAGCGCAGCAGTAGACCAGAGTAGCTACAGAGGACAATGAAGCATAGGATAATCAAAAAAAAACGATGGATACGCACTCATGGGCAAACTACATACATACATACATCACCATCCCGGCGAAGACAGACCATCGCGATCGGTACGGCAAGGACAAATCCCAACCCGCAACACCAAAGTGCGCTTGAACGCAGAGACAGGCTGAACAAAGGACGAACGACGAACGACAAAAGGACCACAATATCCCCTACTTCTTGCGCGCAGGACGCAGCTTCCCCACCGTCCCGCTAGACATGATATCCCCCTCGTCGTCGGCGCTGCTGTCGCTATCGTCCGAGCTCGAGCTCGAACTCGAACTCTCGCTCTCGCTCTCATCCTCCGAGTCGTCATCCGAAGGCGGCGAGAAGATGTCGCGCTGGCGCTTGGGCGCAGTGAGCGACCGCTTCGCCTGCTGCGCCTTGGCTTCCTGCTCCTTCTTCTTGTCCACCAGAAGCGACTTGAGCGTGGCGCGGCTGCGGGCGGCGTTGATGGGCTGGCCCCACGACTGGGACTGGGATGCAGATGGTTGCGACGCGGCGGGCGATTTCATGCTGGCTTGGGAGGGTGTGGCGCTGCCGCGACGGAGGAGCTCGGCCTTGCTCCGGGCAGGCGTGACGTTCTTGTCTTCGACATCGCTCTCGTCTTCCGACTCGAAGGAAGAAGACGAACTCTCCTCTTCCTCTTCCGACTCGGAGGATGTTACTTCCACAGGTTCGGCGGGCGAGGGTTTCTTGGCGGTCTGGCTTGGGGCCGATGTGCCGTTCGTCTTCGGAAGGTCAGCCCGCTGAATCTTGGGGACAGGAGGTAGCTTGGCGTCTTCCGACGAGCTCGGCGGGGGTTCGTTCGGGGTACTCTTCGGCTCCTCGCCGGGGGTGCGAGTCTTTGCCGCGGAAGCTGGGGGCGTTGGTTGGGCGCTGGTGGGAGTGGCGGCCGGCTCTGCAGACTTCGATACCGAGCCCTTGCGGTCAGCCGATGGCGTCGGCTTCTTTGCGCTGCTGGTAGGCTTCGCAGGCGCTGCGTCGGGCTTGGGAGCGTGTGTCTTTGCAGCTCCGTAGGGCTTTTTCGACTTGGCCTTTGCCTGGGTGGTGTCTTCCTTCGGTTCTTTCGCCGTCTCTTTAGGCGTCTCCTTCACCGCCCCTTTCGGTGTCGTCTTCGATGGTTCTTTGGGTGTCTCCTGAGGCGCCACCTTGGACGTAGGGGTCTCCTGAGGCCTCTCCTCCGGTGTCTCCGCGGCGCCCACGATCTCCGATTCAAACTTGGCGAGCTCGTTCTGCTTCGCCTGCAAGTCCCTCCGGGCGCGGTCGAGCCTCTCTCGTTCACTGGTCCGGTTCCTCTTCTCGAGCTTCGCGACGCGCTCAACCAGTACCTGCAAGCCATCCAACAGGCGCAGGTACGCCGGGTTGTCGCTCTGCTGTTTCTTGGCCTTGATCGTCGCCTCCATGGCGTCCCGGTCCTTGTTCTGCTGCTCGAGGCGCTGGTTGGCCTCCCGCATCAGCTGTTCAACGCGTTCCTTGGGCACACTGTCCGGGAACACCATCTTACTCGTCGTGGACGCCTTCTTTGCAGAACTGGGTGTGCCCTTGGCTCCCTTGTTAGGCGGGACTTGAGGAGTCGATTTGGGGATCGGGGTGGAGTCCATGATGACCACGTCGTCGCCCTCAGCAAATGACACGGACCGCCGCTGGGACGACCTGTCGGCGGGCGAGTCCTTGCGCAGCGCCGAGTGCAGCTGCTTCACGCGATCGAGCGCGGGGGTCTGGCGGGACGGCGTGGCGGCGTTCTCCAGTGATCCTCGGCGGATGGTGGCGGCGCTGCTGGAGAACAGCGGCATGGCGATCGAGGCCGTAGATTCCTGCGACAGAGGCAGCATGACGGGCTGTTTGCCCGGCGGGCTCTTCGTGATGCCCAGGCCGAGGCCGGGCTTGGATAACTCCACCGGTTTCTCGGAGAGACTGGGTCGTCGGCCGATGCCAGAGAACGACGGGGCGCGATCCTGTCTGCGCAGGGACGCCGGGCTGCTGGTGGGGGGTTCAGACAGCCTCTGGGCCGGGTTATTTTCTTTGTCGGACCCGGAGCTGGCACCGTGGTCCAGACGAGGCTCCTTGTTGGGCTCTGCTGCTTCCGGGCTCTTCTTTCTCTTGCGTTGGCGACTAACTGGTACTTGGACCTGGGGGGCAGGAGGAGCGGGTACGCGCGCTTCCTTGGTGCTGGGAGCTTCCACCACGGGTTCTTCCTCGGCAACCGGCTCATCGCTATCATTCATCATCACGTCGCCGTCTCTGTCGCGTGCGTCGGCCTCTTCCTCGTCGGATTCCTCTTCCGGAGGACGTGTGCGTCGTGGGCTAAGCGGGGATTCCGATCCACGGGCGTGTTCCTGATTCGAGACCGGAAAGTCCGGCTCGGCGGCGAACTGCGAGATGGACCGACTGGCCGACACACTCTTCGCGGCCGAGCCACGCTTCGCCGGCGAGATCTGCTTCTGCTTTGGCATCTGCGTCTGCGTTTTAGGAGTGGGCGTCCGCATGGGGGACGGCGAATCGCCCAGCTCCTGGCTCTCCATGCGCCTGTGGGACGGCGGCGGCGGCGGGGTGGCGGCGACAGTACTGCCCAGCGGATCCTGCGAATCCTCCTCGTGGACGGGCGACTGGCGGCCCCAGCGCGGCGGCGACATGGGGATCTCCTCGTTCTCGACGGATGACAGCGGCAGGTCCCTTCGACGCGCGCGGTCGTCCCCCGCCGGCGCGCCCGACGTCTCGCTCGGGGCCGGGGTCTCCTGCTCCTGCTCCTGCTCCTGCTCCTGTTCCTGCTCCTCCTCGGCGATGGTGGGGATGCGGCGCATGGACGCCTGCACGGCCTCCTTCTTGATCTTGATCTGGCGCTCAAAGTCCTCGGCGGCGGCGTCCCAGTCCTGGGTCACGGAGGGGAAGCGGACGGGGGCATAGGGGGCGGGTTTCTGGATGACGCGGACGGCGCCGCGCTGGTCGGTGCCTGCGGCGCGCGCCTTGCCTTTATCCACGAAGACGTCTTCAACGGTCAACTCGGCGTCCAGGTCGTCGGAGTCGTGTTCGTCATCGAGCAGTTTTTTGATCTCGAGGGGTCTGTGTTCCCGTCGCCATCGCCATCAGCATCAATCCTCAATCCTCAATCCTCAATCCTCAATCCTCATACTCTTATCACCCTCTGAGGAAGGGGAAGGAAGGGGAGGAGAACACAAAACAGAAATACTCACTCCGCATTTGGCCGCAACTTCTCCCACTTCTCACGGATCATCCCCGCCAATCCACCGAGGGTGACCTCCTCCGGATGCTCCAGGACCAGCAGGAAGGAAGCCGGCTTCCCACCCACGGCGGTAGCGGAATTCTGGCTGGAGGCATCGGTGCGGTCGCGGTCGCGGTCGCGGTCACCGAGGAACGAACGGAAGGAAAATGACGAGGCAGCGGGCTGGGCCTGTTCGCGCGGGTAGACCTTGACCGTGAGGCGTAGGAAAACCATGGCCTGGTGTAGTATTGTAGGGGGTCGAGGTCTAGTAGAGGGAGGGAAGGAGGGAGGGCGATATCAGGCTATCATGCTCGACAGGCTTGAGGAGGAGGATGTGTGTGTCGTGTGTCGTATGTCGTGTGTCGTGAGCGAGTTGTTGGGAAGCAGCAGAGGTGGAAGATTTTCGCGATGGAGATGATAAAAGTGGTGGTGGAAAACAGGACGGGGGGGGAGGTTTTCTGCAGCAGTAACAGTAACACAGATGAAGTACAATAACAAAGGCAGAAAGAAGAATAGACAAAAAGGGTGGAAATAAGAGCCACCACACCACAACACACCACAACACAACACACAATCTGATTGTTTCGATGGTGCTGGAAGAGAAAAAGTGACGGGGGAGTTGGAGACGGAGAAAAAGTGACGGCCGTCGCGGTCAACTCCACGCGTGCAAAGACACTTTAAACTGCTGAGGTACCTAATCCCACATCCACACCCGCACGTCCAGCCACCACAATTCAGCAGCGTCCGGGTGGTCCTGTCGGCAAAATGTGACAGGTGTCGATCAGAAGGCGCTTCATGCACGCTGATGAGCTGCTGGTGAGACCTGTCGATCGATGCCTACGGAAAGAGCGGACGCTGCCCCTTTTGCTGCATTCCGGCGGTCTTACGTTACAAACAGACGATCCATAGTCCTCATGGGATAAGTACAGCGAGTGATACTTGGTAGATACAGACACAAGAAGACGACAAGTACAGGCAAATATGCTAGATAGGGCCGAAAAGAGGACGGGAAAAAAATCAATATCACCTACTCCACAGGAGTAAAGTAGCGCTTGAACCGGTCAATCTTCGTCAACCGCAACTCCCCAATCACCCAGTGACAGCTCATGAGCAGACTGGGGAACCGGACCGTCCAGAAATTCAAGTAGCCCTCGGGCAGCCCGCCAACATGGGCCTTGAGATGCTCCGGCATGTCGTTGTAGTGGTTGCGCTTGTTGCGCAGCGCCCGGAGCAGATCCAGCATCTTGGACCCCGTGTACTTGCGCTGCTTGCCGAGGTTGTCCTTGAAATCCTTGGGCAGAAGGCGCAGGAAATCCAGGTCCGGGCCCATCACATCCGGCGCCACGGACTCCAGGCAGAGAAGAGCGTCCGACGGAGGGTCGCGGG
The DNA here is from genome assembly GCF_000002715.2 of Aspergillus clavatus NRRL 1. NCBI lineage: Eukaryota > Fungi > Ascomycota > Eurotiomycetes > Eurotiales > Aspergillaceae > Aspergillus > Aspergillus clavatus. The sequence continues at coordinate 4,383,585 of NW_001517094.1, read as the reverse complement.
GCTCGAACTCGAAGTGGTCCGAGACGTCGCAGAGGAAGCTCAGACGGTCGGACGGGTTCCAGAAGAAAGGGTGCATGAGAACGGCGCTCGCATCGGGTCTATTCAATCGTTAGTCAAAGGGTTCCACAAAACATCCACAAGAGTGCAACACCGCCGTACCGTTGACGAGGCTCAAGGCACAGCATGGAACGAATCAAATCATCCGCCTCAAACGCGTAATCACCCAGCCGCTGGAGTTCATCCAGGTTGAAATTGCCCTTGACGATGTTCGCCTCGCGCATGAACTTGCCATTCTTATCAAACGGATGGCTGCCCCGCGTCAACACGTAGTAGAAAACACAGCCCAGGGAGAAGATGTCGATGGCTCGGGTGGCGCGTCGGTTCGTCTGGGGATCAACGACGGCCGGTTCGGACGACTCGGTATGCTGAGACTCCCCTTGGATCGCCGAGCGGTTGTCGTCGTCGACCAGCAATTCCGGGGCCCGCCAGCCCGACGTTCCGGCGGCGTGCGCGGTCGTCGCACGGAACGAGCTCTGGTTGTCGTCCAGCTTCTTGCATAGGCCGAAGTCGGAAATGAGAAGACGCAGCGATCGGGACCCGGTGCGGCCCCGCGGCATCGCAACCAGAATATTCTGCGGCTTCAGATCGCGGTGCACAATCTTGAGCGAGTGCAGATAGCGGACGCCAGCGATGATCTGACGCAGGATATCCGGCAGATCTAAGCCGGTCTGCACGAGCTGCGGGTAGTCCCCGGGACGCTCGATCAAGTCCTGCAGGGAGGCAGGACACAGCTCCAGCGCAATGTACAGGAACCCGGTGGCTTGCTCGCGACAGAAATACCGGATGACATTGTTGTGATCGTCACTTTCCTGCAGCAGTCCCACCTCGTGGGAGGCAATATCGTAGAACTCGACCAACATACGCTTGACCGCCACGTCGCGTCCGTCGAAGGAGCCGCGGTACACGACGGTGCCATGACTGCCATGGCCAAGCACGACGTCGCTAAACACCTTCAGTCGACCGATCCGGAGAACGCCGTCCATCTCGACGAACTCATTGGACACGCTCCGCACCAGCTGCACATCGGGCTCCAGACGGGAGGGAGGCTGGAGATTATTCACCTCCTCCACCACTCGATCCGGCTGGGCCTGCGATTCGCCGTCAGTGCCGGGCTTCTTTCGACGCCGATGTGCCTTGCCGCCCCGGCGACCCCGGCGAGCCTTCTTCGGTTTCTCAGCATCCTCGTTGGCGGTCGGATCGTCCAGATCTTCCTCATCGTCGGGGCCGCGGGAGGGCTCTCGGATCTTCACCCGAGGCGTCGAGCCTGGGACGGCAAGACTGCGGTCGCGCTTGGGCCGGGGCGTCTCATCGCCCCCTTGCGGTTCGTCGGGGACCTCGACATCGACGGTGAAATTGGCGACAGGTCGCATCGGACTGGCATCGCGCTTGAAGGTAGCACCCACGACGGGACTCGCGGGAGTCGATAGGGGTGGCTGAGCGTACGACGCCATGATGTTCTTGATGTCCAGCTTCTGCTTGGCCAGCTCCTGGATATTATGGGAGTTGAAATAGATAAAGGCACCGAAGAAGAGTAACAGGAGCGTCACGAAGATGTCCACGGCATTATCCCATCCCTTTCGGATAATGGTACTGTGTCGCAAGGCAGGTGGTAATGCCAGCTCCGACGGGCTGCGAATCAGTTCCCGCGGCGTATCGTTGTTGTTGAGTTCCAGGTGGTGAGAGGGTCCAGAGATACTGGGGATGTTCCGGACGATCCGCGGGCCATTCAGCGAGTGGACGCCACTCAGTGCATCCCGCTGTTGGCCGGCGGACAAGCTGTTGAGCGGCTGTCCATACCGCAGGTAATCCTTCTCGTAGCACTGGGCCATCTTGGCACGCCCGGTGACCAGTGGGTACGTCTCTTCCGACATGGCATACCAGCCGCCGCCCTCGGTGCGGTCAATCCAGACTCGCGCGTCTCGCTCGTCGTTCAAGGGGCCATAGTCGGGATCGGGAGGCTGCGCCGGCTGCGACAGAAGCACCAGCGGCGGGGCGGCATCGGGCGATTCGACGTTGACGGGGCGGGCGACATCGAAGACCCGCACCACGGGAGTGGAGAAACGCTGCGTGTAGCGGGGACGGTCCATCCGCGAATGATCGAAGCCCAGCACCACCCCGTCATGCATGCTGTAGATGTGGCTCTGATCCATCGTCCGGAAGTACTGGCTCTGGAGGTCCATGTCGCGGTTGTTGGCGGTCCATTCGGAGTACTTCAAGGTGCAGATCGCGTCGCCCGTCTCGGTGTTCTGAATCGCCACGGCATACTCGACGCGACCGAGGACCAGGGTCCCCGACGGCGAGTCACACTCGTCCGATTCCTGGTCGAATGCATCGACTTTGCGGCAGCCCCCCTGCCCGGAGCTGATGGGCCCTCGCGAACTAAAGACCCGGAGAATATTTCCCGTCCGCGCGTCGACGGTGTACAGCGTCGTTTCCTTCCGCGCGGTATACGTCACCGCGGGGTCGATTCCCGAATAGGGGGTCTGCTCGACCAGTTCCTTGACGGTCAGGCCTAAGCGCTGCAACCCGGCATCCGGATCGGGACTGTAGATGTACAAGCTCCCATCCTGGCTGGGCTCGACGATCCAGAGAAAGTCGTCTTCGGGCTGGGTGCGATCGAAGCTCGAATGGTTGGCGCGATGGTAGATGCTCTCGATCATGGGGCTGCTGGGGACCTCGAGGGCCCAGCGAGCGGCGCCGGTTTTGCGGTCGCGTGCGTGAATGGAACCGTCGACGGTCGCCAGCAGGACAAAGTCCTCAACCTCCCAATCCTGCAGAGACCGCGCGTGAAGCTGCGGTGCCAGGCCGGCAGAGGAACTGCTGGCCGGGGCAGGATGGGCTCGAACGGCGCGGCCGGAGCCCGCCAGAGCCATGGTTGCAAGGGCGCTCGCATCGTTGGATTTCACGTGGATTGTAGCGAGGGGGTCATACTCGAACGCTCGTCCGGCCGGGGGGTACGGGGCGGAGACGGTGGAGGGGCGGTCATCGTGTTCCTGCAGCTGCTGCGGAGCAACAAGAATGGGGAGTAGAAGAAGGGCGACGCTGGCGGGGAGGGTTGTTCGGGCGCCAGGCAGCCGCCACCGCATGGTGAAAAGCTACAATGCTGAGGAATCGAGGTGGTATATCAGATGGATCAGTCCCTGGAAGGTGACGATGAGGATGGCATGAGGATTCCCTCTCTCGGGAGAAGACAGGGCGAGGGAGGTAGAGGAGAAGGATGGGATGATAGAATAAGAATAAGAATAAGAATAAGAATAGTAGTAGTAGGGAGAGCGGGAGGGAGTGAGGGTTGGCCTGGACTGTGTTGGACTGTAGTCTGTCGGTACCTAGTCTGTGGAATGTGTGGCTCTCCGTGGGACTAAGCGTAACGGATAGCGTCGAGAGTGGAGGACGATCTGGCCGGGGAGAGATATACGTTGATCGGAGGAACGCAGGAGAGCGATGGAGACGAAGAGAATAGGATGTGATGGATGAAGATGAAGAAGATGAACGAAATGTGCGAAGTCTCTAATACTGAAGCGATCAAGCGAGTCGAAGCTAACTAAGTAACTGACTCAAAGGGCCAAAGGGGGCATCAGGGGCACTAAAAGGGAGCGAATCCCATTAGGAAATCACGCAAGGCAGACAGAATTAGCATTAAGCATTTAGCACTCAGCATCAGCATCAGCATCAGCATCAGCATCAGCAATAATAATGATGATAATATTAATCACTAATAATAATCAATTCTGTGACGCGGATGGAAGATGAGAGAAAGATCGAAGGCTTGGAAGTTGGAAGACGGCAGCCAACGGAGATATTATTGAGACATCCACAGACACTGTCAGTTAAGGATGTTGTACCTAGTATCCGTACCTCGGAGGCAGTTCCATCTTGCTGCATCTGCACTCTGCACTCTGCTCTGCACTTCCACCCGGATAGACATTAAATTACCGTACAAGGCATCTTCCTCTTCTTCGTCTTCTTTCTCGTCTGCACTGCCCTGCAATATGCATCCCCTTCGGGTGGCACTGTTATTTCTGCCTCAGAAGAAGAACCTGGAAAGCGGGTGTGCTGTGCTGTGACAATACGCGTAATGGATAAGTGGGCTTGGGGGCAATGATGGCTGCTGCAATTGGTTGGAAGATGAAACATGGCCCCCTTCAGAGTACACCCCTCGTTATTATTACCGACACCCTCATGGATCGTGAGGGATATATCCATCTACTATGTATCTATCTATCCATCTACTGTAAACTGCGGAAGAATCATGGTTGATTAAGATCCTGCTAGATCCTCGGGCTCGGAAACACAAGAAGAAACGAAAAGGGGGAGGCAAAAAAAACAAAAAAAAAAAAAAAAAAAAAAAAAAAAACACCCCAAGAGTCCTGAAGATCCTCCCAGACACCCCAACTCCGCACACTCCAAGCTCCCTAGATCAGACCACAATGAATGATGAAGTCCCCCCCCCAAGTAGAATACGAATACACTATGCACCTTGCATTGAAAGAGAAATTCCCGAAACGAAAAGAAAAAAAAAAAAAAAAAAAAAAAAAAGCTCGGCTCCTATATACACGCCAGGCGAGTAGGGGGTGAACGGAAGGTCTCGATGGGATCATCGGCCATAGACCATCCAGGTCACGGCCCCAATCCAAGCGCCCAGAAAGACCACCGTCAAGACACCCGCCCCCGCGCGATCCCCCGTGGTAACGGGCAGCGCTTGCGGCGCGCTGTGTTCGGTCCCCGTGCCCGCGCTGGAGTTGCTCTTGCTGGTCCCCCCGGTATCTGAGGTCAGTGGTCCCTGGGCCTGCTGCATCTGTTTGTGGGTAATCATGGTCGACGAAAACACGCTCAGCGCACTCATGTCCTCCTCGAGCGAGGTCGTCCCATCCCACGTGTCTTGGTGCCACCGCCGCCCGCACTGGGTGTGGCTGTCGCCGCCCGAGCATTGTTTGGCCGCCGCCAGCGCCGACTGTTGGATCCGGGGGACGATCTCGTCGGCGGTGTACGGAGCAATCGTGGTCGTAAACGTCAGCCACGACGACAGAAATCCCTTGAAACAGTCCTGGTTCCGGTCACACATCATGTTCGGCTCACACGCGACTTCGGACATCACCGTGCCGTTCTGGAAGGGGAAGAAGAGGGAGAAGGTGGTGCCCAGCAGGCCATCCAACCCCTTCTTCCATTTGCTACCTCCGTTGGTCTATCGGTCCGTCAGTCCCGTTACAATAGCCTCCCACGGGGCCAGGAGGCACGAAGGGGGGGGAAGGGAACAGGGGACACCCACGTAGTTGAACATGTACGCGGCTCCACTGATGTAGGTGCCATAGTTGTAGGTCCATTGGAGATCGCCATGATCCGTGCACTGCTTATCCGGCGAGGTGGTGTCGGCAATCGTCCAGTCAGACTCTTTGAGCAACGGCGTGGTCGCACTCCAGTCCCAAATGCGCTCCGCCCAGTCCGCGTAGGTGGCGTTGTTGGTATACCGAGCGAGTCGCGCCGACAGCTGGAAGAGCCCGCCGTTCGAGATGGCGTTCTTGGTCCGGTAGCCGTCCTGGTAGGGCCAGATCTGCCAGCGCAAGCCCCCGTGGCAGGTGGATGTGTCCCATCGGGGCACCTGCGTGTTGAACACCCCCTGTGCGAGCGACACCCAGGACGGCTGCCCGTTCTGCTCGGGATAGTTCAGCTCCGCCGCGGTCATCGCCGCCAGACCCCAAAACACCTGGTCATCGTTTCCGAGATAGTTGCTGTAGTTCGAGGGGAAATAATCATCGTTGCCCTTCTGCCAAAGCATGCCCTGCGTGACCACATCGTTGTAGGACGGATCCCCCGTCCAGTACCAGTATTGAATCAGAGTCATGAACATCGCGCCGCCTTCCCACCAGGTGTCGGGAAGCTTCCCCGGAATCTGGCCGGTCTCATTGCCATGGTAGTCGCTCATCATATTGAAGGCTGTGGTCGCGGCGGCATTCTTGATGGATTCTGCGTGACAGGGGGATTAGCGAGCTGGTCATGATCCGAGGAATTTCGCGTGGTGTGATCCGAACAAGGCGATTCACTTACGAACGTCATTGATGTCCAGATTCAGCGACGTGACCGTTCCTTGTCCGGCAAGGAAGGCGGTTAATAAGAAGATGGACGAGGAGCGACCGAGGAGATTCATGGTTGGATCAAACAAGGGAGACGGATACTACTACTAGAAGTATCAAGTGAGAGACAAAGCAAGCCGTCGCAGCATCGAAACATAAAATCAATATTTGTATTTTTGTTCTGGTTTTGTTTTTTTTCTTGTTCTGTTTTTTCAAGAACAACCCAACGAGCGTAAACTGCGCTGAAAAGCCGAAGGCACACCCAATTGCAGGGAGGGGCAAGTCAGGTGAAGCGACAGCCGGAAGGCACGAAGATGGCAGTAATAGTAGGAGTAGGAGTAGGAGTAGGAGTAGGAGGACTATTGCGGTCCAGGGAAAAGCCAAGCGCACGATGCGCCGTCACTCGATGGTGAAGCACCAGATGGACTGGGTGGTTAGATGATCAGAGAGATCGATGCGAGAAGCGTGGTGATTTGCTGATTTGCAGGTTTGCAGAGATCAAGAAAAGAAAGAAAGGATGAGGAAAGGAGAGGATGGATGGAGGGAGACAGAGGTGATTATGATTGATGATTGATGATTGTTGACTGTCAGCACGGAGACGGAGACTTAATCTTAATTCAGATGATTGATTCGCTGAATGCGGGCAATTCGCAGTGATGAGCGAGCACTGCCCTGGAGGATTGGATATGATTATGATAATAATTAATATACACAGTAGGTAATCGTTAACTACGGAGTACTATGAGTATCTAATAATCCTTGATTAGATCTTTTCTTCCTGTCTGTCAGTCGTTACTGTCTTACAGAGGTGCTGATGATGGCAGTGCCACGGTGGACAGGTAGGTCCTCCTCTCGGTAAGGATTTCCCCTGCCCAAGAAAAAAAAGAAAGAAAAAACCCAGAGTCAAGCATCACGCCGAGCTCTTAGGGTCTCCAAGTCCAAGACTCCAAGACTCCCATTCATACGTACACAGTACTCCAATTTCCAAGGTCATTCATCCTTGACTCCATCGTTAAGGAACGGACTCAACGGAGGAGTCAAGAGTCAAGACTCAAGACACGCAATGGAGCCCCAGCAGCCTCGTTTCCCAGGCCTCTGAGTGGTTCCGATGTGCTGTCTCACGGGCCATGGACCCAGGGATCGTCTTCAGCCAAGGCGATTATCAACCAGAGGACAGTAGTCCATGCCATGGTAGTCAGAGAGTTATGGATGGTGGTTATGAATCTGATTAATATCCGTTGCACGAGTGTGTATCTCTGGAGGAGGGAAACAGGCTCACAAGCAAATGGACGGTATTCCATTTCCCGCACCGAGGCTGGCTGTACATAGTAGGTAGGATGCATGGATAATGTAACTACTAAGTAGTACTCCGTAGTAAGTACTCCGTACTGTACGAGGAAGTCTAGAAGGACTCAGACCTCAGACAGAAGCATTTCGCCCGCTAAAAATAGCGCCCACCACCAAGACCTTGGCCCAGTGCTTAACTCGCTTGACAGGTCGACATGTGCATACAGCATACAGAGTACAGAGTACAGAAATAGTAGTAGTATCATAGTTATTCATGACAGTGAAACCAGTCAGATATATCCATCAATTCATCAAATTCATTAATTCAACGAGCTAGGTGTATGGCTTTCAGCTTGGGTTCCCCCTCTTCCCACTGCATGTATACATACACACATACACAGTATATACTGGTGCTGGATGAGCAGAATGGCCAAGCTGCTCAAAATATACGGAGTAAATCAACAAGAACGAATGAAAATTGAGTTATACTGTAGTATATACGCTTCTAACCGGACAAAGACAAAGGCTTGTTTCTCCCACTCTAATAATACTCTCCAGGAAAATTCCGAGTCTCCGTCGTGACTGATCCCTCCGAGTCTGAAGTCCAGTAGCAGCGCACACAAGCCATAGAGTTAGTGAATGGAGTGCTAACTGCTCACTGCTCACTGCTCAATCTGCAGCTAGCAACCAGTGTACCACCCACTCAAAATAGGATCAAGCACCAAGACCGGAGCGCCTTGCTGGAACTAGCTGAGGTATCTTGCATCTGGTTGAGGCAAGCACATTTCAGTCGAGTACGTCGAAGCCAACAATATCAGGGATATCACTGAACATGCTCTTAGAAACATACGTAGATGATATAGTTCTGATGAGCCATGGAGCGGTAGTCAACTTCTTTCTTCGACTATGCAGACGGCGGAAACGAGTAGATCGCGTCGAGTCTCTGTTGATCCCTCCCAGACTAGCTTGAAACGTCCTCAACTACATGCAAATGCAAATTTCCTTACTAGGACCTGATTTGGGCAAAAACCAATGACATTGACCTTAATTTATTTATTATCCGCGCGCCGTATCGTTAAAGTTGTAAGAATCCACTGCCTCGTTCATCCATCCTCTACATACGCTCACGTCGGCGAGGAGCAGCCCGAATGATGTTGTCGACACGTAGGAGAAGCTGTAAGCAGTAGGTGTTAGTCAAACAGGGCCCGAGAGACAAAACAAGAAGGGGGGAAATTTTTTTTTTTTTTACCTCTGCAGCCTCCGACGCCGAAGAAACAACAGCCTTCTTCAACTTGTAGCTCTCCACAACACCCAATTCGCGCATGTCGGCAATGCCACCGCCAGGGGTGAGCAGGTCCAGACCTGAGCTAGTCATGCCGTTGTTGATGGCCTGGCGCAGGCGGGTGACCAGATCGCTCGAATCCAAACCGGCGTTGTCGGCCAGGATCGTAGGCAGCTGTCGAAGTGCGAACGAGAAAGAATCCACTGCCAGCTGCTTCTTGCCGGTGGTGTTTTGGGCCGCTTGCTCGACCGCCTTGGACATGACCATCTCCGCGCAGCCACCACCCAGCGTGACCCGGGGATCCTTGATGGTCTGAGAGAGCACGGCCAGAGCATCGTGCAGGGACCGCTCCGCCTCATCCAGCAGCTGCTCGGTCGCACCGCGCAGCACGATGGTGCATGCCTGACCGGCAGCCACGCCCGAGAACTTGATGAGGGTGTCTTCGCCGATGATCACTTCCTCGATCACATCACAGTGGCCGAGCTTGACCTGCTCAGGGTGGTCGAAGGTGGAGGCGATCTCACCGCCGGTCACCAGGGCCAAGCGCTCGATGCCGTCGAAGTCGGCATGCTCGATGGTCATGATACCGGCCTCGGTGAAAAGCTGTTCGGGCCAGTTGTAGATGAGCTGACGGTTGACGAAGCAGTTGATGCCGTGAGACTTGATCTTCTCCACCTTGGCCCTCATCTTCTCGCGCTCGGCCTTCTCCAACTCCGCCAGCTTGCCTGTTGATTCGACCTTGACCCGCGCACCGAAGATCTTCACTTTGTCTGTGTCCATGGCCGTGTTGGCGACCAGGATCTTGGCATTCTCCAGGCGCTTGGGCTGGTTGACACCGATCTTCTTGTCGAGGATGAACCCCTCGTCGAGGTACGAGTCCATCAGCTTACCACCGGCCTTCTTGATGATCTGGATGTGGCTGAGATCGGTCGAGCCACGGAGGCGAAGCACAGCATCGCAGGCAAGGGTAGCGAAGTGGTCGCGGTCCTGGGCCAGGACCTTGGAGCTGAGGGTTGTGCGGGCAATGGCGTGCAGATCGTTCCGGAACGCCTCCATGTCCTTGCTCCGGTCAACGGCAACTTTCTCGAGCGCTTCCAGAGCCGCCTTGCTGGCTATCCGGTAGCCATCAATAATGGTCTGGGGATGGATCTTGCGGTTCACGAGTTTCTCTGCCTCACGCAGCAGCTCCGCCGCCAACACCGTCACCGACGTCGTACCGTCACCGACTTCGTCGTCCTGCACCTTGGAGATGTTCACCAGTACCTTGGCAGCGGCGTTATCGAGGGCAATAGCCTTGAGGATTGTGGCACCGTCATTCGTTACGAGGATTTCGCCCGTCGACCTATTTCGACCTTTCCAGTCAGCTGTGCACGCCCACGATGGCAACACCCCGCATTCCCACGACATCCCACCACGTACGCTGACTGAAGGATCTTGTCCATTCCCTTGGGTCCTAATGTGCTCTTCACCAAGTCACCGACGGCGATGGCACCGACGAAGGCGGACAGACGGGCGTTCTCGCCCTTTTCTTCAACTACATCGTCCGCAAAGATCTGGGTGGGATTGCCGAAGGACGCCTGAGAAGGTCAGTTTTTTATCCGGAAGAGTATATGTGAACATGGGAGATCACATACCATGATTGATAGAGAATGAAAAAAAATATGAAACTACCCTCAAAAAGGAAGACAGGCAGCTCAGGAGGGGGATGCTGGTTCAAAGACACAGTGGAGGATTCATCAATTAATGCGGGACGTCCAGAAAAGTTCGCGATGTGGCCCGAGCTCGAGTTGGAGCTTCAGACCGCCCGCCCAAAGTCCCTCCTTACCATCCAAGCATCGGCTCAAGCGCAACATTCTGTCATCCTATTCCTTTTGGACGTTGTTTCTTGCTGGATAATCTTGTTTATTATGGCGGATACGGATGAGCAAGCCAAGCTTGCCATCAACAAACGTCCTCACGCTGCCATTGAGGACGAAGATGGTGGGTTACTATCCCCAGCCAGCCTCCGATTGCGATTCTAAGACACGATACAGAAAAGGCTGATGCAGGAACATAGACAATGGGTCGTCCTCCGATGATGATTACGGACCAGCTCTTCCTACGGCCGATGCGCCCAAGAAAAAGCGACGCAAGCTGCCCTTCGAGAAGGTCTACGTGAATGCGCTACCAGCGTCGCCTCGGTATTCGAAATCGCTCATGCACAAGGACCAGCTGTCCTTTGTCACGATAACCCCATACACAGACTTTCTCATCACCTCGTCAATAGATGGCATTGTGAAGTTCTGGAAAAAGATGGCTGTCGGCGTGGAGTTCGTCAAGGAATTCCGTGCGCATCCTGCGGAGATCAAGAGCGTCAGTGTCAGCGCGGATGGGAGAAGTTTTGCGACGGCGGGGGCCGACAAGACGGTCAAGATATTCGATGTTATTACTTTCGGTATGGCTTCTTTTTTCGTCTCATTAAACTGTTCACTGAACTAATGCTTTTCGAGATTTGTTGGCCATGCTCCCCCTTGACTTCACACCACGCTGCGTCTGCTGGGTCCACCCCCGCGGTGCATCGCTGCCATTGCTGGCTGTGACGGACGAAGACAGCTCGATGATCCAGGTCTTTGACGGCCGTGGAGAGAATCACACCCCGCTGCACACTGTCAAGTCGATACATCGCAGCCCCGTGGCCGCCATCGCCTTCAACAACGCATTCGACTGCGTCGTCTCGGCCGACCAATCCGGCATGATCGAGTACTGGCGCGCAGGCGACGGCTCCTTTGAAAAGCCTGATAACGTGTTTGAGCTGAAATCCTCCACCAACCTGTTCGAGTTTAAGAAATCCAAATCCGTGCCCGCATCCATTACTATCTCTCCCTCAGGCGAGCACTTCGCCACTATCTCCTTCCCCGACCGCCAGGTCCGCGTCTTCGATTTTGCTACGGGCAAGCTCTACCGCAAGTACGACGAGTCCCTGGCTACGATCACCACAATGCAGCAGGCCGGCACGGCGCTGTACCAGCTGGACGAGGTGGAATTCGGCCGCCGGCTCGCCGTCGAACGCGAGCTGGAAAACCCGGTCACGCAACCGAAGGTGAACGTGATCTTCGACGAGTCGGGCCACTTCCTGCTGTACGGCTCCCTGTACGGCGTCAAGTGCATCAACACCTACACCAACCGGGTGGTGCGCGTGTACGCGCGGGACGAGCCCTTCCGCCCACTCAACCTCGCCATGTACCAGGGCCAGCCGCAGCGCAAGGGTGTGGTGACGGTGTCGATGGCGGCCAGCGCCAACCCGCTGCTCCAGGAATCCGAGGAGCGCGACCCGATCCTGGTGTCGACGGGGTTCGCGAAGATCCGGTTCTACCTGTTCACGAACGAGACGGAGGTGTCCAAGGCGACGCGCGACGTGCAGAACGAACGTCCCACGCAGGCGGACGCGCGCGAGCCGGCGGCCAAAAAGGCCGCGGAGACGGGCACGTCGGCGATCCTGCATACCACCATGGGCGACATCCACCTGCGGCTGTTCCCGCAGGCCGCGCCCAAGGCGGTGGAGAACTTTGTCACGCACGCGCGCGCGGGCTACTACAACAACACCATCTTCCACCGGGTGATCCGCAAGTTCATGATCCAGGGCGGGGACCCGCTGGGCGACGGCACGGGCGGCGAGTCGATCTGGGGCGGCGAGTTCGAGGACGAGTTCTCCAGCCTCAAGCACGACAAGCCGTACACGCTGTCCATGGCCAACGCCGGGCCCAACACGAACGGGAGCCAGTTCTTCATCACCACGGAGAAGACTCCGTGGCTGGACGGGAAGCATACCATCTTCGGGCGGGCCGTGCAAGGGCTGGACGTCGTGCACAAGATCGAGAACACGAAGACGCACAAGGAGAAGCCCGAGCAGGACATCAAGATCGTGAGCATCTCCGTGACCTGAGCTGTTCCCCTTGTTTTGTATCTATTATTTATGCGTTTCTTCAACTTTCAACGACTGGCCTGTTGTATGAGTGGCATGGCATCCAATTGTATATTACCCCGTCTGTTTCTAGCAACAGCCCACGACTTTTTTTTTGTTTTCTGGTACAGAACCATCTCAGCGAACCCATTATAACCTAATCTCCACCCACAACCCCAAAGGCAGGAAGATGTAGAGAGCCAAAACCGGCTCGAGGCCAAGATCCGAATTGAAAGGCGACTTAAGTTCCGCGAAAAAATTTTGAAAAAAAAGAAGGAAAAAGGATGTATCAACGAATGTCAAGAAGATAGGACTAGATATGCACAGAAAAAAAAGAAATCAATGAACAAAAACCTCGTAGCATACCGCGGAAGGGTATGCGTACTGATTCGACAGAAGCCAAGATGTTTTCACAGAAAGTTCAAATACAGACACAGAAACGTAAACGCCGGATATATGCAAGGATAGCGACACGTCTTTGGACGGAGAAAAAAAGAAAAAGAAAGAGGCTGGGATGGAGGTATTTCGTCCCATGGTTTCCTCCTGGATGATACTACGAGATTTCCGAGGGATTGCTAGACAGAAACACCGGTATTCACCGGGGTACCTCCCGAATCTCAACGTCGCCATCATTGGGCAACTCTGGTGTCTTTTGCAACCGCGTTGAGGACATGCCCGACCGGACCTTGGAGGGCACGACGTCCGTGCGCGAACTGCTGGCAATTGACTCGCTCTGGCCGGAGCTATACCGTGACGGCGGCGCGGCCCCGACATTCGTCGAGAAGTGGCCCGGTTGGCTGGGTGCTGGACTCTGGTCTTGCGCACGACTGGCGAACAACCCGCTTCCCGTCCCGCTGCCACTGCCACTGCCGGCGACGCCGTGGTACAGATTGGGATGTTTTGCATCGTGGCGTTTCTTCACCCAGACTCCGACGGCGGCAATGACGCTGAATGCGACGATCAGGACGATAACCATGATGACCCATTGGTAGTGACCGTCCCACCTGCAGTCGTATTGTTAGACAAACACCGAATCCTAGAAAAAACGATTGGTCGTGAGAAGCGACTTACCAGGACTTGGGTGCTGGCGAGTCAGGCTGTGCTTTCTGGCCGGTGGAGGAGGAGCCCGTGGTAGCTGCTGCAGGCTGGACGGCGGCGGTTGTGGTTGTCTCGGCGGCGCCCCCCGAGCTGCAATAGTTGTTGTACCATGTCTTCAACAAGACACGATCGGATTCCTGCGTACAGGTATCATCGCAGGTCCCGTCTGGAACATTGTGAAGCTGGGCGATCAGGGACGACTGGCAGAAGCACGAGACGTGAACCGAGTGCGCGGGATCCGGGCTGGCCAGACAACTGTCGGCGGCTGCATTGAGCTGCGGGCAGGAGAGCCCGCACTGAGGGAAGGAAGCGGAGGGGGCGGATGGGAGGATGGAGTCGTCCGCCGCGAAGACGGCGGTGGTGAAGACGAGAACGATGGCGATCAGGTGGAAGAGTCGACAGGTCGAGTTGAGCACCGCATTGTTGGCGGTCCAGGCCAACCGCCCATATGCCATGACGACGCAAGTTTGAGACTCCGGTGGAGACCGGTCGGTCGGGGGGGGCGCGGCGTGGGAAAGCTCACAGGAACAGATGGCCCACCATCATACGAAGATGAGGAGGGAGCGAGAAAAGGAGGTAGAGGGGGAAGGGGGAAGAGAGAGAGAGAGAGAGAGAGACTGGAAGATTTTATGGAGACCGACGATGGGGGAACGAATGACCAAAGAGAAGAAATGAGGAGGAGGAGGATGGTGATGATGATGATGGAGATGGAGAGATGAGATCGAAAGAATGCAACGATCGAAGGTGAGATACAAGATGGACAGGAAGATCAACGGAGGAGACGGAAAGCCGGATTAATTATTTGACAGGACTAATTGATTCGGCGTCAGCCAGACGAGAACGAGAAGAAAAGCTGGTGTAGAATAGAATAATAATAATAATAATAATAGAGGAGTGAGTAGAGGGAGTGCCGAGGAAATGATTGCTACCTTAGCCTGGTGTCGGTGCACCTGGTTCTGTTACTACTGTCGATGGAAAGGAGCTCCGGATGCGGCTGGAGATGAAGGGACTTTGAATCAATTTGTTTCTGACTCGATTGATAGATAGATGTTGAGAGATGGGATGAAAGACCATGATTCCATTGTTGACTTTCTCTGGATGTACCTTTGGTGCCCGCCTCAGGCACCGGCTTCAGTTTCATATCCGTATAATAATGATTCCTAGTCAGGCACATTTGGATCTATCCAATGCACTCTTCAGGTTTACTACAACTTTTCCCCCTTACGATAGGCGATAATGATCTACTACTACTACTACTACTACTACTACTACCACTACGACCATGGAATTACACGATGAGACGCCCGTTTGCGGCACAACGTCCGTCATCTCAGGGTCAGGATGAGTCGTTCTTTCTCGCCAGACCGCAAGACTTGAGCTTGGTGCAGATCTCTGGCTCCATCAGCAGCCCAGCTAATTATGAAGTAACCAGGTGGTAAGCAGATGCAACCTTTGGTACAACTTCAGCAGCTTGTTCGTTGATGCAGATTGTTGGCGCTCTGACTTGGCAAGGAAGAAGCAACCCATATTAGTCATCAGCATCATCAGCATCAGAAGCATCAGATGCAACAGGAACAGCGACATTATTATTATTATGATTACCATCACCAATTCAGCATCAACTCTCATCACTTGGAGTGAGTTTGACTCTCGTGGCTTTTAGCTTTGACATCTGACAGATTCGGCCCTGGCATTGCTGACGTTCACCCATCAGGAAAGGATCCACGGATCGTCCTTCCAAGGGGTCTTAGTCTCCTACAGATTACAGAGTAGACCTCTCGGATCTTGGACTCTGCACAAAAAAAAAAGGTACACAGCCAGGGGCAGGAATGTCAGCTGGAATCTGACTTCAAGAATCCTTCTATCGAAGATTCCACCAAGCGGAGTTGACTGCTTATCTTGACATTCACCCGGTGCCGCACCTACCGTCAATGCGCCCGACCGATGAGGTATCTTATCACTCGCTTCTTGCGCAATAAGAATCCCTTCCTTGGGATACGAGAATAACCCACTCGATGCGCCGTGGACCCTGGATGACCACGTATCCCAGATTGATTACGGGAAGATGACTCCAAAGATTGAATCCATCCGGATTTGTGACTCCTTCACCACCAATACGAACTGCGGAATTGCCTCCGCCCATTCCCGCGATGATTCATAGCACACACAATGCGGATCTCGGGTACATCACAAGCGTCCTTGTCGAAACCGATATAAAGGCCTTTGCACGAATTCAGGATGTCAATTGAGGGCAGAAAACCCGCAAAATGGCTACGTCTCAAACCTGGCTCATCACCGGTGCCTCCTCCGGCTTCGGCACCATCCTCGCAGAAGCCGTGCTCAAAGCCGGTCACCGCGTCATCGCGACAGCTCGCGATCCCGTCAAAGCCGCACAGACGCATCCTCAGATTGAGTCGCTAGGAGGCGTCTGGTTGCAACTAGACGTCACACGTGCGGACGCGAAGCAGACGGTCGAAGATACCGTCCGGGAACAGGGACGGATCGATGTCGTGGTCAACAACGCGGGCTACGGCTTGTTTGGATCTGTGGAGGATATGAGGTACGCGAGCTATCCTTCCGTATCCAGCTGACCCAGGTCTGACCCAATGAGCAAGTGAGGAGGAAATCCACCAACAGATCAATACGAACGTCTACGGGCCAATCCGAGTCATCAAAGCGGTTTTGCCGTTCATGCGTGCTCAAAAGTCCGGCACAATCGTCAACATCAGCAGTATCGCGGGTCTACAAGCTCGACCTTCTGTCGCGCTCTACAATGCCAGCAAGTTTGCTCTCGAGGGTACCGTGTCTTCCAGCAGGATACCATGGGCGCATTGGCTAATCAGCAGCAGGTTTCTCCGAAGCCCTGTCCCAGGAAGTCGCCCCATTCAACATCCGCGTCCTCATCGTTGAGCCGGGCATGTTTCGCACCAACTTCCTCTCTGCCTCTCAAGCCCCCGCCGCCGGGTTGAACCCCGCCTACCAGGGAACAATCCTCGAACAGGCATTACAGGCCTATGGAACCTTTGATGGAAGACAAGCCGGGGATCCAGTCAAGGCTGTTGAGCGTCTCATCGACGTGGCCCAGGGCACAGGCGTTGGCGCGGGCAAGACGCATCTGCTCCGCTTGCCGCTGGGTCGGGACAGCATCGCACGGGCCAGAACCAAGCTGGAGGAATTGAGGAAGAATCTGGATGAGATGGAGGAGATTGCCTCAAGCACCGACTATTAGCAGAGCATCCATGCATCCGAACGGATGAAAAACCCAGAAAATGTGTACTGTGAACCGAGCAGTAAATTGACGTAGTTCTTTCGTTGATACAAACGATACCGTCGTCAATCCGTCACCGGAGATCATCTCCGACGGGCCGGGTTGCTATCCTCCCATTTCCAGTCAATAATAGAGAGGCGTCCATTGGCATTAAAGCGTGATAATGACTTCATCAAACGCATCAACGCACAGATACAAATATCGTAGCTCATCAGCGCGAACACCACGACTCCCTCCCCCCCCAAAAATAGAGCATAGTAACTCTCCAAGCAAGCACCGCAATGTCCAAAACAATCGAGTTCAACATCTTCAAAGGCTCCTCAACTGGGGACATCATCCCGGACACGGTGCGGCGCACCATCCAGCCCTTCGAGGTATTTGTTGAGATCTCGCACGCGGGCCTCTGCAGCACGGATCGGCTCTTCAAGAACAAGAGCGTCGCGCTCGGCCACGAGGGCGCCGGCACCGTCCGGGACGTCGGAAGCGCGGTGTGCAACTTCAAGGTCGGCGATAAGGTGGGTTTCGGCTGGGGGCATAAGGTATGCGGGGACTGCGACTTTTGCATCGGCGGTGAGGACGCAACCCGCTCTCGCATTGCCTGTAGACCAGGGCTGACAGGGAGAGATAAAAAGGCTGCGATCAGTACTGCGAGCATCGCGAGCAGTACAGCAAGGAGAACACGGAGATCGGCACGTTCGCGACGCACGCCGTGTGGGACGAGAGTATGCTCATCAAGCTGCCTGCGGAGCTGGAGCCCGAGTACGCCGCGCCGCTGATGTGCGGCGGGGCCACGGTGTGGTGCGCGTTGACGTGCTACGATCTCAAGCCCGGGGATCGGATCGGCGTGCAGGGGATTGGAGGCCTGGGACACATGGCGATCCAGTTCGCGTCGAAGATGGGGTATGAGGTGGTTTGTCTTGCCGACTGCGCCACGAAGAAGGACGAGGCGATTGGGTTGGGCGCGAACGAGTTTCATGTTGTCGAGGAGAATGCCCCGAAAGGCGCAGTACAGCCTGTCAAGCACCTGCTGTGGTGCGTGGATGAGGCTCCTGATTTCTCCAAGTCTGTGGACCGATCCTCCCCCCCTCCCCCTAAGAGCTTTGAATAGAGCTGAGCGTATTTCCAGGATCATGCCCATGGTGTGTTGCGATGGCACCATTCATGTGCTGACGGCGAGCACGCAGCAACCCCCGCTGCCCATCACGGATCTCATCTCGAACGGGATCCGCGTTCAAGGCTCTGCGGGGGCGCCGCGGGTGGCAGTCCGCAAGATGCTGCGGTTTGTATCGCTGCATAGGATACGCCCGATCATCATGTCATGGCCCATGACGCGGGATGGCATCCAGGCGGCATTCCAGACCCTGGAGCAGGGCAAGATGCGGTACCGTGGAGTGATCGTGGGGCAGAGGCATCTGATGGGGAAGCCAGCGGTAGAGAGGATGGCTTGATAGCTGGTATTGGATCAGTCGATAGATGAAGAAATTTGAAGAATAATAGCCTAGTTCGTTAGGTGGTGCTTGTTGCTCTGGACCCGTAGTTTAGTCTAATAATCGCAGACAAAGGTGCTGCAGGAACTTGGAGTACTACGTAGTAAATCGACTCGGTCCGCGCCGAACACGAGATTTGAGGCAAACTCCAAGCCGGCCACCACCTCTTTTAACTCACCACCACCTTTTTTTTTGTTTATTTCAACTCCCACTCACGCTCCAACACCCTCCTAGACAGGACACCTTTCGCAGCAATCCAATACTAGTCCCTCATGAGTATCACATCATGACCCAACCACAACCACCGATCGCCTCCTGCCCGCTGACCACCCAACGCGCCCCTGACATGCCCGCCCGCCCCGCGACCCTCCCCCACCGCCTCACGGGCATCTTCACCTCCCTCTCCCACAACAACCGACGCTGGTCGCTCCTGCGCACCCTCCAAAGCGACAACCCGCTCGACATCAACGGCGAGCTCCGCGGCACGGCAACCTTCACGCCCCTTCGCCGCCGCCGCCGCCGCCCCGCCACGGAGGACAAGCCGCACGAGATGCTCTACCGCGAGGAGGGCGAGCTCCCGAATACCTTCGGGATGGGCCTGCGGTGGACGAAGAAGTATATCTGGCAGCGCGGCGAGCAGGGGGCGATCAGCGTGTGGTTTGTCAAGGTGAAGCCGAGTGCGCGGCGGCAGGGAGCAGCAACAACCGCCGAAGAAGAGGAAGAAAAGGAGGAGGAGGAGGAGGACGAGGACGAGGCGGATTACCTGTTCCATGATTTCGATTTCGAGGTGGAGGCAGAGCCAGAGCCAGAGGCGGACGGGGAGGGGGAGACGTTTGTGGCGCCGCCTGCGCCCCCGGCGGTTGCGGAGGGGGACCAGGGTGAGACGGACGTTGTCCTGGCGAGGGGCAACCACCTGTGCATCAATGATATGTACCGCACGGCGTATGCGTTTCGGATCCGGCGCGCGTCTGGGGAGGTGGTGAGCTGGTCCAGTCGGCATGTGGTCAAGGGGCCGAAGAAGAATCAGGATATTGTGAATCTGTACAGGTTGGAGGAGTAAGTGGGTGATGAGAGGAGTTGCTTCAATTCAACTTGGCTGTTTTGGGGACATATCTACAGCTTAGTGCTTGCGGTGGATCAAGCGTGAGCTCTATCTACTCGTGGTAGTAGCTTACAGTACCATACGCCGATAGCATTCTGGGTCTTGTATGCATCCTCCTCCAATCCCATCGTCCTCATGCTGGTTGCTTTTACAGCGTGTAAATGAAGTCCGGCCGTTGATCTCCGAGAAGCTCAATCTGGCTCTGATCCAATCCTTGCACCCAGTGGTCGCGTTCTCGGTTCAGCCGCTTCCGGTTCTCCCGTCGCAAGAGCAGATACTGCAACACCGAGCCACCGAACAGGAACAGCACCAGGTACGCCAGCACGGTGCCGTGGCCTGGATAGAACGTCGGCGCGTCCTTGCCGCGGTAGATGTTGGAGGACACGATGCCGTTGAGGTTACCCCAGCCAATGACGATACCGAGGGTCACGCCTCGCTTGTAAACACCTGCGTGTGGGGTGGGTGTCAGCTGGTCAGGAACTACTAGCGGGGTTGCGACATATCTCACCTTCCGTGTTGTTGCTGGCCCAGGAGATGGTATTCGAGATCGCGGGGTAGATGCCCATGGCACCGAGAAAGGTCCCCGCGTACCGCGCGCCGCCCGA
Source organism: Aspergillus clavatus NRRL 1 (assembly GCF_000002715.2). NCBI lineage: Eukaryota > Fungi > Ascomycota > Eurotiomycetes > Eurotiales > Aspergillaceae > Aspergillus > Aspergillus clavatus. The sequence goes on along the minus strand of NW_001517094.1, from coordinate 4,363,388 downwards.
TTTGCATCCCAGGAGCATCGCGAAGCCGACGATACCGAAGAGGGAGACGACAATGTTGCAAAGGCCACGTTGGCGGGTTCGATCTGCGATGAAACCTACCGCGATCGTGACGATGGCCGCTGCGGCATATGGGGGGACGCTCAGCAGCTGTGCCTTGAAAGCCGTGTATCCTGTCTGTGTTAGTCATCTTCAATGCAGTGGAGTCTATCGCACATACCCTAGACAGTGTCAGTATATATCGGTTGGGATTGACGAAACGACGACTTACTAGTTGGTTGATGATGGTTGGGACGAAGAGCGAGAAGGCGTACAAGGATCCATCTGCTCCCATATAGATGATAGCACTGGTATAGGTCTTCCAGTCCTTCAAGCTCGCCCAGAAATAGGTCATTTTGAACTGCTCGTGCTCGGCACTAGCCTGTTGGTCCTCGGCCAGACGGCGCAGGACACGCTTGCGGTCCACATCGGACAGGAACTTGGCTTCATCGGGAAAGTCATACACCATCCAGAAGGACAAAAGGCCTACGATGATGGTGGCCAGACCCTCGAGGATAAAAATCCATGACCAGCCCGGCTTGCCGCCAATACCATCCATCTGCGCGATAGCGGCCGCGAGGAGCCCTCCGAAGGAACCCGCAAGAGCAGCCGCGGAGAAGAAGATAGCCATGCGGACACCAAACTCCGCTCGCCTATACCAGCACGACAGGAGGTATCCGACACCGGGGAAGAGACCGGCTTCTGTGAGACCAAGGAACCATCGGACCTGTCGATGTCAGTACAAAAGCCAAGGGCCGAGTGGAGCACGAGGAAGAACGCACCGCCATCAAACCAGAATAATTCTTGACAATACCCATCAGCGCCATACATACGCCCTACGTCATGTCTCATCAGCAGGATCCATCACAAGACAACCCCAGTCAACCTACCCATCCCAGCATGATCGTGGGTATAAAGATGCTCGGTCGCCATTTTTTCAGCAGCACGTTGGTGATCGGCTCAAAGACCGAGTACGAGATGAAGAAGATGGTTAGCGAATTGTTGTACTGGTCGTTGGTCAAGTGGAGGTCTCTCTGCAGGCCGGCGAGTTTCGCGTTGCCGATATTGGTCCTATGAACGACGCCAGTCAGTGTCCGCTTCTGGCAGGGTGAGATGAATCCGGGGGACCCACCGATCCAGGAACGAGATCAGATACAACAGGCTCAGCCACGGAATCAGCTTCAGGTCGAGCTTCCAGAGCAGAGCGCGATCCTAGAAACGCCCGTCAGAGTTTCGCACATGGACGACCAATCCTGGTGCAGTCTCACAATCTTGGCCCGCTCCTCGTCACTGAGACCCTCATCAGGGTCTTCAAAGAGAGCGAGTTTGGACTTTCGAGCAAAGTCGTCCAGCCCAGACCCCTTTTCCTCATCGGAAATCCGGGATACCTGTTCGACGACAGGTTTCTCTTCGGCGGCGTGAGACATGGAGGGAGATAGCAGTGATAACAGACGATGAATAAGCAGGCCGAGCAGGGGGGGGGGGGGATGAAGAAGCAGAAAAACAAAGATGACACGGGGACGCAAGGGATTTAGAGACGATAGATAAGCAAGTGAGATGAGGCAAGAGATCGACACAAAAATCGAGGCGAAAAGGGTTATATTTCGTCCGCTGTCGTCCTTCTTAACCATCATCCTCCGTACTCCGTCTCTTCACGGCCATAATATACCAGTGGGATAAGCAAGGTCCATCCATCCTTCGTAAACCCCTCCATCCACCTTGACCAGGGTCATTGCCAATCGAATCCCACGAAAGTTCCAGGCTATTGTGACTCGTGACTAGTATCTGCCGACGGGATGACAGCGAGCTTACCCCAGATTCTCCGCGAGGACGAATGATCATCCCCAGAGGGAAAATAGAGCATCGAACCGACTGAGGATTTGACGACGACAATGACCATTTTCCCCTCTGGACTAGCGAGTTACGACGGAGTGAGCGACACAAGACGCCAGGATGTGAGTGACGCTAGTAGTGTCTCTTTGCCACTCTGCCTTGATAAGCAATCGCCAGATAAAGCAACAAGTACACAATAATAACAATAACGAGGCCGCCAAGCCCGAGGACCCCAAAGCGGAAACTTTCATGTTCTTTAGTGTTGCTTCTAGCACGACCCGCCTGGAGTCTTGGGCTCCTTAGGCGGTCTTGGAGACCTGGAGTCCTAGACACGCATCTAGTGCGGGTTAGCGCCATCAGTGCACCCATTCCCATTTCCCAATCTTCGTCTCCATACTCCAGAGTCCAGACTCCATCCTCCACAATGACCCCGCGGGGGCTGAGCCGCGGGTGGGCGGGACATGCGGGATATTCTATTCGGTATCTGTCCGGTGCTTGACTTGATTTGACTTGACTTGACTGGACTTCACTGGACCGCCAATGCGACGTCGTTATTTGTTATCTCTGGCCCGTTCTATGATTCTCTCCTCTGAGTGGTCGCGGTTCACGGGAACTTGCTGGATGTTGAATACAAGCAGCCGTCATTGGAGAGACCCGTCTCTTGAATGTTGTTTTAATTTTAGCTATAAAATTTTTTATAAAAACCCGCGCAGGCGGGAAACCAGCAGTATACTACAGAGTAGACTACTAGAGACTGTCTGTAGATATGTACTCTCTACTCTGCTGAGGACTGATAAGAGCGGCAGTTTCCGTTCCTTAGACCCGAAGAACCTGTAGTAAGAATCTCTATGGTCGTGGGCCACGCGGAATATGCGCCCAGTCGTCGTCCTTTGACAGGGATACTAGGTATGAATATGATCCCTCCATCAGCATTCAGTAATATCCAGCTCATTCGGGGTCCACTCTTGTCGCTTCAGTGGTGAATGCTACATTGGGGCCGGGGACTAACTACTAGGTTGAATCAATCTGGTCGATTTCTAGCTTCCCCAACCAAGACAACTTTTGTGGAACCAGTATCTGTCGTATCTGACACACCAAAGAAAAGGGGGGGGGCGGAAAAAAAAAGGACAAAAAGAGAGAGGATATCAGCTTCATGCATGATGACGAGCACAGACGAAGGAACACGTTTAACTCTAAACCCCAGAATTCCCTTAAAACAGCGCTAAATGAAAAGACCCAACGCCTAGTCCAAGTCGACAGGTTCCCCCGGGCTGATTTACTCGGCCGAGTTCCTCACAAAGCTGACCTGACAGTTCCCAAAGCTCGGATGACCTTTGAAGAGCTCATACCCTGCCGCAGCTGTCTTGATCGAATGAAATCGAACATAGACCTCCCCCGCTACGTGGCCATCCTCCACACTCTGAACGTAATTGTGATAGGCCGATCGCTTCAAGACACGTTGGGTCTCCTCCTTCAATGACCTCCGCAGGTTGCTAATGACCAGGGTCCGTGTGTAGCCTTGGTGGAAGATCAACCGATGCATCTCGGCCGTCATGGGATACGTTGGGGTAGGGACAAGCACCACATTAGCCACGAAAAGACCCAGGGCCAGTCCCTTGCGTGACGCCCAGGCGAATTGCAGCGCCTCGTGCTCATGAACAAACACGATGATTGCGCTGCTGTATCCAGTGATGGGCGTTGTGTTGAACAGAGATGCGGAGTAGATATCTCCGGTGACATGAGGCAATATCTGGTTGAGCGCCACATTCGTCGGAATCTTCTCAATCCGAACGGTGCGATACACATCTGTCTCCTTGGCTGCAGGGATATAGCGGAGGCCGTATTGAAAGATCCACAGATCCGAGACGGGCAGGCGGGAGAGGACATTCGGGCGATAGAAATAGGCGTTGAGTTCCTCCTGGTCATCCTCGAAGATGGTGCAGCCTGTCATGGCCCACCGGATCTTACCATCCCAGGGCACGGTCTGTGGTAGTCGCTGTTTCGGCTGGGTGGTGTTGCTATCCTTGCGTATTCGAGTGACGATGATAGCTTTCTTCAAACACATGTGTTAGAGACATTTTGTTTTAAGATACCAGGGGGGACACCTACTCGCTCCGGCTCCAATACCGGAATCATTAGATCCTCCAGACCGTCATCCAGCAAGCCTATACAGCCTGCCTTTAGCTGCGTGAGGCCAGTCCCAGGAAAGACCGGCCGTTTCTGAGGTGGTATTGGTTGCAATGCCGGCACTTTGATATCATCTAAGTGGCTGTCGAGGATATTGGAACACTTCCGGGGCTGAAGCCCAATGACAATTATTTCCTCCGAGGGCTTTGTGTTGCTATTGTTGTCGTCTAGTTCATTGTGTTGTTGTCCCTGGTGGCTTTCCTCTTTGGTCTGATTGTGGGAGGAATTGACTTCAGGGTGAGGTGATTGCGCCATTGCCATAAGCTGAGCCTCCAAATAATAGAATAAGATGACGAGAACAAACAGAATAGGCCCAAGCATTGTGAGATGTGCCTGGGGAGGATCGGAGATGAGGGGATTACAGACTTCCATTTTAGGAAAGGGTCAGGTGGCTGGAATTGTGCAGTGTCTGCAGAGATCAGGTATATAGAAACACTCTTCTCTCTGGGATTATAAGTGAGCTCTCATTGAGATAAAAGGTTATTATATGTGAGGTGAGGTGACTAGAAGTAATTAGTGAGGGCTAGCAAGTGAAGCTCTTTTCCGCAATGTTTTAACCTGTGTTGGAAGAAAGCTTTGTGAGTAAAATCTGAACTGAGAGTTCCGTCACAAAGAAAAAAATTAATAGGTGAGGTCTGTCTGGAGCATGACAAGGAAGTGATTGTTAACAAAGAAAGCAGTGTGGTGAAGCCAGGACAGATATCTCTCCTTGAATGGAGATTGATGAGCAAGCAAAGTCTCAGGCAACCTGGGGATGGAAGGTCTGCTTTAAGGCTTCTCTCAGCGCACTGCTGGTATCACAGGATTCAGAGTGAACAAGCTGTCAGAGAGGGATCATATGGGAGATGTAGAAGGAAGAGATCAGGATGCTGGGAGCTCAAGCCTTGAAGGCCTCCACGGTATGCTTCCCCCAAGCATCTCCTAGCCTCTTATTAAGAGTGAATGAGAAGGGAGAAATGTACCAGCATTACCAGCTGGGACGCAGGATGTCTTCCTAAAACAGTAGACACTGAAGCTTCACCCTCCGGTGAAATACCTTGAAAGCATACAACAACAGTCATTGTTCCTCTAGAATGCCTCAATATGAGAGTGAGTGTACTCTTCCAACTAAAGATAGTAGAATCCATTGTGGATAGAAAGGATAAGGCCTCAGTACTGAGCAGACCGATTACAGCACTTGGCTCTTCCACAGGGTTGCTAAGGCAAGACAATATTGTAGACATTACGGTGGACTATTTATATAAAACAGTTAAAATAGATTTTTACTATTATAGCGAACTTCTAGTCCTAAGCTTCTTGTTACTACTATATAACGAAAACTTCTCGATGAGGTTGGCATCCATCCTCAGCCGGGCCACCAGCATAAGAGCCATTAAGACGGCAGCTGTCCCACCCGCATAGAACGGCACGATGGAGCTCGCCCGGTCCGCATGCATGGCTGCAATCAAGAAGCCCGCAGTCGAATTCCCCAGCAGATCACCGCCAACACTCCACCCTCTGATGGCCATGCAAGCATTGTAGCAAGCCATGACGGCCGCATCGAATCAAGCTCCACGGGGGTGATCAAGCGGGCAGCCATCTCTCCCAGATGAAGTGATGTAGGCTCTGGCGAAACAGTAGATAGTAGGAGCAAACAGCTTCCTTCTCACTCCGACTTCAACACTAATCATAATAACATGGGTTTGAAAAGTTGATTGTACGAAGGACTCTCAAAGGGATGCTTCTCTACTTGCCAGCAGTCAAGATGAAAACGCTCCCCCAAGCTGGAGATAAGTTGGCGCAGACAGGGCCTGTGTGCTGAAAATAGTTAGCGCATGGGGAGATATCTTTGTTGAATAGAACTACTCAGCTCAAGAACTCCAAATAATCTAGATCCACCGGTGGAGAGATCAACTAGTCCAGAAGCCAGACGCCTTGATTCTTGATACAAAAGTAGTGGGATGATTGAATCGTGCTGGATCGACGGATCGAAAAAAAAAAAATTAAAAATATCGCCGATTGTGGGGCACCCATCAACTCACACAAAACAAAACAACCGCAAGACACAATAGACTACTATCAAGATAGCCCACCATGCCGAAAAGCATCCTAGAAATAGTCAGAGACTGCGACAAGTAAGTTATCCCCTATTTCTCAAAGATAAATACATCACTGACCACACGTCCCCCCCCAGCTTTCCCTACAACCAACCAGGCGACACAGCCGCCTACGAGCAACAGCTCTCCACACTATGGAAATTCTACCTCCCCAATGACCCGCGACCCCACGGGTACCTCGTTGACTGGGTTGTGCAGCGCATGCCCTGGACCGAGGACTTCCACGTGCTCCCCTCCCCGCACAAGGAGATCCACCTGCTGCCGCCGGCGTCGGCATCCGACACCGACGACCCAGCGAGCAGCAGCGGGCCCTGCGACTCCTGGACGGAGCGGTGCGAGCGCAGCATCGACGCGCTGCTGGATGCGGCGCGCGCCACCGCCGTCTTCCCGAAGCTCGGCCGGAAGCGCGCGGACTCGGAGCGGTTCCCCATCGTCGGGGCGCGCGTGCCCGTGAGCATGGACCGCGCCGCTATCTCGCTGTTCGGGATCATCGGCCGCGGCGTACATTTGACGGTATATGTGCGGACGAGCGCCGGGCTGAAGTTCTGGGTGCCCCGGCGGAATGAGCGCAAGGCGACGTATCCGGGCTTGCTCGATAATACGGTTGCCGGGGGTGTGGCGGCTGGGGAGGCGCCGTTGGAGTGTTTGGTGCGCGAGGCGGAGGAGGAGGCTGGGATGGATGCGGGGCTGGTGCGGCAGGCGCGCGCAGCGGGGACGGTAACGTGGTTGAACGTCAGTGATGAGCGGGCGGGCGGGGAGCCCGGGTTGATGAATCCGGGGTTGCTGTATGTGTATGATTTGGAGGTTGGGCCGGAGGTGGTGCTGCGGCCTGTGGATGAAGAAGACGTGGCGGAGTTTTGTCTGATGGATGTGCAGGAGGTGCTGGAGGCGATGGCCGAGGGGAGGTTCAAGCCGGCGAGCGCGAGTGTCATGGTGGATTTCTTCGTGAGACACGGCTTGATCACCGCCGAGGACGAGGAGGACTACGCGGACATTGTGTCCCGACTGCATCGGATTCTGCCGTTTGCTACGAGTCCGGGAAGTCCGGGACCAAAAAGGTCTTGACTAATTTTACGACTAAGCGAAGCATTGGGATGACTATCGCGTTGTTAAGCGGTTTGAGAACTGTGATCCGGCTGACCCCTCGTAGACTAGAAAATAGCCGGAAGACTACCCCAAGAACTCCCCCTGTGCCAAAGTATACCAGGGTATATCCTCATCCCAGCAACGCTGCATGAGAGCACGAGCATTCTGAATCTATTGAAGTCGGTCAGCTAGAGCACTGCTGGGCCAAATGGTATCCCCACGCACCTGTTTCATGCCGTTCTTTTCTAGGCTCTGGATCCGCTCCATGATGCTAACCCTCCGATGAGAGTCCCGTGTTTCGCAACCCGCAGTGAACAACGGAAATAAGGCACCCGCCTCCGCGGCACCGCCGGGTTGGATCTGCTCCAGCGCGTCCAGCAATGCAGTCAACGCTCCCGTGACGGCAGAGGACGCAGATGAGTTGCACAGTACGCGGCGATAAAGGTGCAGCAGTCCAGCATATCGGAATGCTCGATCGATAGCGAGAGTGTCTGCCGATGCCAAGTGTTGCTGATGGCTATTGCTGACGTGTGCGAGCATATCGTCAACGTGAAACTCCGCAAGCAGAGATTCAGCTGCGGCGATCACATCCGGTGACGGTCTCCAGCTAGGGTTGAAATTCCCCAGATCATCAAAGCGGCCGCTATCGCACTCGTAAACCAATTTACCCACTTGCGACAAGAACATACTCGTCTTCGGCGTATATCCGGTGAAGCAGTCCACGACGTCTTCATCATTTGCTCCAGGTGGACAGCATGTGTTGATAATGGACTGGTACATGAACAGAGGGGCCTCGTTCTGCCGACAGGAGAGAGCCCCGAGAACATCGATATACCCCAGCCAGCGCGCAAGGAAGGCCCCCACTCGGTTTCCGGCATACGCCATCTGCACTCCGCGTGCGAGAAAAAGATCACGGGCGAGCTTCAGGTGGCTCTGCCATGGTATGGGCACCTCGAAAGTGGTTGGCGAGATGATCTTCAGAGACAAGAGCATGATTGCGGCGGCAAGATGGTTGTCCGTGATATTTTTGTCTGAATCTTCCAAAGCCATGCGGAGAGTCGGGAAGACATTGCTGACCCAGTGTGCTATCCTGTTGGCAGGTTCGGGATGGTTCAGATATCTGGCGCGATGACTGGCGGAGTAGGCTAGAGCCAAGTTCAGGATGTTGGAATCACTAATGGCCACTATTTATCTGTCAGATGCGGACAATGCAGCAGACGAAAGGAAAACGTACTCGATGGTAGGACAGAAATGAATGGGTTGTCACCACAATCGTGTGCAACAAGCATCTTGGCTGTGTGGTTTAGGAAATGATGAAAGTACATCAGGTTAATAGGAGTTTCTACCAATGTAGACGGCACTGGTGACAGATATCGCGGGATATTGATGGGAACAGGGGCCGCGTAGTACCCATAGCTGGTGACGCGCGGAGATTCCTGGTCCGAGGGGTCTGTTTCCACCGTCACATGAGTTTGATGCCCCGGATTGATCAGATCCAAAGCATAATTGATATCAATGGCGGAATGGTCATTCATATTGTTGAGATCCAAGTCAGGACGGCCATGATCCAAGCCATAATGGTCTGTCACAGTGGTCAGGTAGACGTGCCATCTCTGCTCCGGGGTAGGATGCCCGGCGGGCGGGTTGGTATTACGATCAATAATGACGCCTGGAGATGATATCTGAGGGGACTGGGCAGGAACCTGCCGATAGCTTGACATGCACTCTGAGATTGGAAGAGGGTCATTCATGATCTTATTGAAGTATGTGTCGGTATGACGGCCATTGTCGATCTGCAAAGCGGGGTCGACTGGAGGTACGCTGGACAAGCTGGAACAGTTCACAGAAGATCTTCTCTCCGTCTGGATTACTTCCTCGGCGACAGCAAAAGGATGAGCGATGTGGATTGCATGTGAGACTATTCCCAATCCAGGTTGATCGCTCGCTCGATTTGACTGCACCAAAGAAGCATGGCCTATAGATGGATCTGGTCCCATTGTTGACTGCGGCATGAAGGAGACCGGCGTGACGGAGGAGCCAACAGAGAAGTTAAGAGTGGCAAAGGATCCAATACTAGAACTGGTATCCGCTGGCGAAGGGTAAGAGATGTCTTCCGTGGCATGGGAATATGCGAGATGGGGAGAGAACGCCTCCTGGGGCATCGCCATGATCCTCGGGGACAGCTCTGGCCATGGGCTTATTGGATCGTTCATCCGTGAGGGGAATTCAATTCCTACTGCGTTCCTACCATTCATCTGGCTGGAATTATTGATTAATCTCCCAGAGAGAGCGGGAGAGGATGCAGTTTCAGGGACGCTATGTAGACTTCTAGAGCGAGACGCCTCTGGTGCCACAATTCCTCCATGCGCCATGTCCCATAGCAAGGTCTGCGAACTTGTTTCTCGCGGGCTGTTGAATGGTTGGCTGGATTCCAGGGAGTCCCTTGAAGCCGTCTCAGAGGACAAGAGAGCCAAAGAGAGGAAATGACCAGAGTGCCCGCTGGACTGGGAACTTGGAGACCCCACGGAGGATTTTCGCCTTGTTCTTCCCTCCCAGTTCAGCCTGATACTATAGTCACAAGGCTCGTTTTGACGCCTGCAGTTAAGACAAGATGGTTTCTCTTCACCACTGGTGGCCGCATCTCCATTAGCAACGATATAGCTTTCAATGTGGAAGCGAAACGGGAAGACTCCCTACCATTTGACTTTGCGCGCTTTGCACGGCCTGGATCTCCGTTTATTAAGCAAATGTCCGCTCTATGTCTTGGGATGGGGCACTTACCAACACCCTTTACGGGATCTTCGTTTTGGCTCTGGCGCGCCAGGCCTCCTCGGACGAGGCATTGCACTTCAGCCGCGGGTAGAGATATTTGGCTGCGTGCAAAGGTCCGATGAAAAATAGCAGTAGCGACTGGATGAATTGACGGCACGTACTCTGCAAAGTATCATCGCCATCCGGATACAATGATACCTCACGAAACTGGTAGATGATTGATCGGTAGCTTTTTCCGTCGATGCAATGATTGATTCCAACTGGCTAGATAGCGATAATCAATAAAACACCCACACCTAGTGTTCGTCCTCATCGAGGAGTGGGATGGATTGAGACCAAGATACGTTAGTATAAGTATGACGGTGTGGCCTACGTCGTTAGTCTGACAAGCAAATAGATCGCTGACGGGGATGATAGTGATGATGATATCAGATGATGATGATGATGATGATGATGATGATGGTAAGTAGGGAGAAGAGATGAGCAACAACGGAGAAGAATCAAAGCAGCGAGACACCTCGATTGACGATTCAACAGCACGCGAAAAAGCGGAGAAGCTGGACCAGTCCAAGATATGCAGAAAGTTAGAATATGCGTTACAATCGGTCTAATCGTACTTTGGAAGCCCAGACAAGTTGATAACAACGCCCGCATGTCTTAGTTAGGAACCTAGGAGTAACATAGTTGAACTGATTATCGGCTGTTCTGATCAATCGTGTTCCGCTCTGTGTTCCCCAGGTGGAGCTGACGATAGCCGGCATCGAGTCTCTACTACTCTCTAGACCAGGAACGACCAAGCGTGTCTGAGACTCTGGGAGATGCTGATAAGGCCGCGCTGTCATTAGTCAATGACGCCGGCCAAGTTCGGCAGCATGGTTTTTCCGGCTACCGTCGGGCCGGTCGGATTCCGTGAAGAACGAGGCACTTAAGTTATGAACTTAATTATTAGTAAGATGAATAAAGGATTGGATACCTATGCCCAGGATCCAGGATGGCCATGATGGGTCAACTGGCGTCATCTCTGATTAGCATTGCAAATTTGTATAGAGAGTTCTTCATACCTTCATCTTCATCACTTGATATGACCTCCTTTTCTTAGAACAAACAACAAATAAACAAATAAATGGCTGCATCTTTGATTGCAAAGCATCCTGTACAACGGATGTCCAATCCATCCAGAGGCTTCTCTGCTCTGGTTCATGTGAGCGCCTGCTGCTCCCTTGCGCCGGTGTTCCATGGCTGACTCCCAGGACTTAAAAGTTGATGGGGTTGACGAGCTTTATTGGGTCATTCAAGTTGTAGGTGCTATTCTCTTCCTTTATATAGGGGAATTCCCACAACAGAAATCCCTCAGAATCTCATGGTGGACGAGACTGATATGGTTATCATTGGACTAATAATACCTCAGTATGCATGACAATCCCAACCGAGTGTAAGCCTTACCCAACGCCATGGAGCCGGCAAATTCCCACATATTGATCGCTTGGGTGCTCAATATTCAGTAATAATGAGGCCTACGGGTGGCATTTCCAGTACTTGACCGTGATTGGTCTCGCCTTGTCGACTATCACCTTTGCTATCGGCCTTCTGGCAGATGTGACTTTGTCTCCTCGCCTGTTCCTAGTCAAGAATCTCTTGTCGATATGTTGTGCTCCCATGGAAGTACTCATCAGTATTCTGTACTGGGGTCTTCGTATAGTCAGTTGTCGGGAGAGCCTTAGCCCTCGAGTACGCATCGCTAAGATACAGTTCAGATCGACAAGCAACTCGTCGTACCGGATTGGGCCTATCTCCCAATGCATGCTGGTGAGCCTGACCTTCCACTCTTCGATCATTCCGATTGGTCTTCTTGGATGTGTTAAACGGACAATCAGATATTGGTTTCCATGCCGTCCCTTCCATGGTTTTGTTGATTGATCTTCTCTTCCTCTCGCCCCCATGGACAATCACTATTCTCCCAGCCTTGGGCCTCTCTAGCGCAATCGCTTTTGGATACTGGTTTTGGATTGAGCGGTGCTACAAACACAACGGCTGGTATGTCATGATACGCACCTACCATTAGCGAATGATGACTGACTGACCAGGTATCCCTATCCCATCTTCGAGCAAGTGCCTTTCGAAGGTCGAGTGGGACTCTTCGCGCTCAGTGCTGTCGTCATGGCGCTGAGTACTGCAACTCTGAAATGGCTCTATGGGCGCATCAATGGCTTTGGGACAGCGACGAGACCCCGTTCTCATCCCGCTGCTCTGAAGCAGAATGGTATCCATTGATCGCCACGGGTCCTTCATACAGCTGAACTACCAACTAATAAGGTCATGATCGTACAAAATCCCCCCAAAGTGAGCCTATGATCATTCTCTTCTTGCAGAAATTGTACATCGTCGCATCTATCAAAGACCTACATAGATACTCAACGCAATTATGCATAAAATTCCTCGAATTCAATTGCAGAGACCAACCCAATAAAATTATATATTTAACTCACGTCGCTGGAGATTCAAGTATGCATCGTAATCTAGAGTATCAGCGTGGTTGCAGACACCCTCAATATAGATCACGGGAGCCATCACATAGAGTCAGCCTGATCGATTCAGCACGCAACTGTTGTACTGATCCCAAAGATGTCCAGGCGTAGATGAGAAAATGGGAATCTAACTGTGACCTCACAGTGCAAAAGCTCTGGTTCCACTTCCTGCTTACATAACCTCCGGTAGCTTCTCCCGCCTGTTCTCCGAACCTCTTCAGCAACCATCAGTCTCGCGACCACAAGTCTCTTTCTACATTCCGGCAGCACTCACCATGCATCTCACCTCAATGAACAGCACACTACGCACCGCCGCTCTCAGCAGTCGGTTTTCCCTAGCGGCCTCAGGACCCCTTCCTGCCACAACCCCATTGTTCCAATGCTGCCAGAAGCTCTCGCCCAGACCACAGGCCCGGCCTTCCAGCACATCAACCACACAATTCAAGGCGCTCAAGCCATCGGCACGCCCTCAGAAGACCATCACTCCTATTATTCGCAACACCACCGCTTTCCGTCTGAACTCCACTGCCACAAATGCCTCTCACATCCCACCTGCGAAGCTCGACTGGAATACCTTCTTCAAGCTCCGCGCCTCTCGCCGACGATACTCCCTTGGCTCGTCGATCATCGCCTCGATGGCCAGCACCATCATCGGGGTGCAGGTGCTCTCTGAGCAGGATCTGGAATCCCTCGGAGCGCAGGTGATGGGTCTGGACCCCTTCGTTGTGCTGGGCTTGGCCACTGCGGCATGTGGTGCTGTCGGCTGGCTTGCTGGTCCGTTCCTGGGGAATGCTGTTTGGGGACTGGTATATAGGCGATATAGGCCTGCTGTTGCGGTGGTAAGTCCCCGAGGCTTGACGTGCTGAGCTGAACTCTAGCTAATATCTTTACAGAAAGAGAAGGAATTCTACGATAGAATCAAGCGTTTTCGTGTTGATCCCTCGTCCAACTCGATTGCCAACCCTGTGCCGGACTACTATGGTGAAAAGATTGGCAGCGTGCAGGGTTATCGGCAATGGCTGAAGGACCAAAGGGCCTACAACCGCAAGAGACGCAGCTTCATTGTCTAATGTGATGAATCAACCTAGCCTGTCATTTATCATTGATAGGTCTTATATGTCAGCCGGCCTCATGTCTTCAATTGAGATTTTTTGCTCTGTACCGAGTTGGATGTCTGCCATTGAGATTGAGCGATCAGGCACACCCTTTGTCCATGCACGGAGGCTATGTATCACCATCAGCAATAGCATTTTCATTTGTCTGTGTAAACCAAGCCTTCCTAAATCTACTGCAGTAACCCATCTCCATCTAACAGGCCCGGTGCCTATCATCCTGTGATGGTCGGCGACATGCTGCACGGGCGGTATCTCTTCATGGACAAGATGGGCTTTGGAGGCTATTCTACCATCTGGCTCGCCTAGGACACACAGGTAAAGCAATACGATGCTGTCAAAAATCGGCCTAGTGGATGTGCCTCTACACGAAACTAATATTCTGCAAGCTCTCTCGTCTTCCCCTGCGTGTTCCAGGCGTGAGTCCATACGTTCCAGCCCCCTAAGATGAGTTCAAGGTGCATGGTCGCAATAGAACACATGCATGTTCCAAGATGGCTCCTGCGTGACGCGATCTCAGAGATACGTCAATTAGCTCTCTCTTTCCTCTTAAGGTTGCACGGGCCCTGTCGGGCGGTCTTGCGTTGGCTGTTGTGTATACTCATTCAGAAGGCTTCGTCCATGGAGCCTTGGGTATCGCCTAATCTCGACGGAGGGTTGAAGGCAGAATAGGCTCCTGAGTAAAGTGGGCTACAGCGCAAGTCGTGTACGATAGAGGTCTGTTTCTGCAAGTCATAGTTGGATTGAGCCACAGATGTCTCAACATTCGTCTTGATATAAGTCTACAGATACGGTGTTCGACAATGTAATCAAGTGGCTGGTTCACCATGTTTTGCTGATCGCCAGAAGGATTGGCTCGGAAGATATGACCACTGAAGATCCATCTGTTCACAGCTTGGAAGGCTCTTTAAGAGGCTTCACTGGCGGGTCGATATTCACCTCCGACCACCACGGATAGTTAGCTGGTCCATCCTGCTCCAACGTGGCCTGAAAATTCGGCTTCCGTTTCTCAAAGAACGCCGAGACGCCCTCTTTCTGATTCCTGCGCAAGTTAGTAGCACTCTCCACGCAACACATGCAATGCACATCACCGTACAGAGCTCCGAACATATGGTACAGAATCCCGGACTCGAGCAGATGCGCCTCTTCGGCGGAGTCGGAGCAGCGCCACATCAGGGCGCGGTTCAGTGCGGATGCCATGGGGCTGACGTTTTCGGCGATATCGGTTGCGAGTTCTAGTGCTCGAGGCAAGACGCGTGATTTGTCCGGGAGGGTTTCCGCGAAAAGACCGTCAAAGTGCTTCGAGGTGGAGGGGAAGACGCCGCCGGTCGAGACGAGGTACATGGCGCGGGAGTAGCCGATGAGACGGGGGAGGAAGTAGGAGGAGCAGGACTCCATGAAGATTCCGCGGCGGGCAAAGACAAAGCCGTATTTGCTGGATGCGTGGGCGATTCTGGGTCTTTCAGTACCTGCACTGCATGACAGGAGCGCGGCTGGAGGGGAAGAATGTGGTTGCGACTGACCTGATTGCAGCAGGAAGGGTCATGGTCATGCCGACACCTACAGCGGAACCCTGCATCGCCGCGATCGTGGGCTTGCGGCATCGGTGGATTGCGAGGGCCACTCGACCACCACTAGAACGCGCGTCGGCCATGGATTATTCTCTCTGTTTCAGACCCAGAGAAAAGAAGGACAGACCTATCCCGATGATCCGTCGTCCTCACTCGTTCCCGTCCTCCACCGAAGCCGATCTCGAGATCCGCTCCTGCGCAGAAGGCGTTTCCGGCGCCGGTCAGAACGACCGCCTTGACGCGCTCGTCCAGGTCAAACATGCCGAACACCTTCTCCAGGTTCTCGGCCATGATCTGCGTAAAAGCATTGTGTTTCTCGGGCCGGTTCAAAGAGACGATCACGACCGGGGTTGCGGTCGGGGAGCCTGCTGGGTGGTGGGCGACTTTGATGTGCGTGGTGGGAAGGGCCTCATATGAGGTTGGGATGGTAATTGGGGGTGGATTGGGATACATTGTCGATGTCCAGTCAGTTGCAGGTAGGCGAATGGATGCGAATCAGGTAAAGGCAGTCAATATCGCAAGATTCAATGTTATGTTAGAATCGAGCAACCTGCAAGGCATTCCCTGATAAAGTGTCCTTGGTGAATATTGATACTCTCAAAATGGGCTTGGTGATGGTATCCCCAAGTATGTCACGGATGAGCTGCCTCGGTAGCCCGGCTGTGGTTGCCCCGCATAGCGAGTGGAGAAATGATCCGGGGTGCATTCTTAATCCAGTATCCAATAGTATCGTCTTACTAGATAGCATTCTTGTGATAGCTGTTGGCGAGGATGGAAGAAGATTCTATTATCAACAGTGGATGCCGAATCCATGTACGGAGTATCCCACTCCAGTTCCACATCTAAACACACCACTACCAGCGTCGGATGTCTGGGTTTAGAGCAATGGAATAGGCTATTGCACAGGATGAACAAGGGTCTCTGTGCATCACAGATCGCATGCATCGTGCAACCAGTATCGGATCCAATCAAGTCGGAATCAATTTAGGCATTCATGAACTTACTGAGGTCCTCTATCATCATCCGTAAATAAGGGACATGTTTTGATACGATTGGAGGGGCAGAACATAGGCTGAGAGATACAAAGTACAGATACTACAGGACTAAAGTTTAATCCTATCAGGGGTCCCCCAATGTGAACTAGCGGTGTGTGTTACCAATAGTGTATGAGCCCAGGCTACAAATACACGTTGCTGCCTACCACTATAAAACTAGCATTACCCTATCCATGCTTCACCCCTTTTCATAGAAGATATATCCATGCTCACAACTCATCGTGTCTAATCCCTCCAACGCTCATCTCTTTGCCCAAAACTCACCCTCTTCCATAATTCCTACCCCCAGCTCTTGCACTAGCGTAGACGGTTAACGCAGGATGCAGAACTTACTACGAGACTCACCAAGCTCATTACCAGGGGCAACCAGGTGGATTTGCAGGAGACTGCTCGGCAAGGACAATTCGACCTCCTCTGATCACTAGCATACAACAGGACATGGGGTATCAGTCAAAGGTACTGCCAGAGTGGGTATTCCATTGATTCTTGTGAGCGGCCTCTGCATGATCTCTGGTACATCTATTACCAATACAGCAGATATGTCTCTCATGAAAGCTTTGAGCAAGATAGGGGTGTCCTCGACATCGTCCGTACTCGCGGACGAGGACCTCTAACGAGACCAGCACCGGGCGGTGGCGGCATTGATATTGCTAGAACTTGTGATGGTGCTGTCTGGAACGACCTACCATTCCTTGCTACGGGCATATCAAACTTTTGGATCAACGACTGCGCGGCAATGGGCGCAGAGCAAGGACCCGCGGCCTCTTGGTAGCTCTAACGATGTGGAAGACGAAGATCCTCGCCGACCAATGCACGCACTTACGATTGCCGCCTTACTCCCATCTGCATGTGCCTGGATCGGAGAGGCCGGGCAGAACATCATACTCCTATCGGAAGTATCTTGGAACGTGGCCGAGTTTGCCGCGAAGGCCATTGATACTATGTTGGATGATGTGAAAGAGAGAAACTCTATGATTCTCAGGGTGTTTGAGACTGCAGGCGGTGCTGTTCACCAGGACAAAGACTTTTGGGGTCTAAAGAAGAAATAGTAGACCCAACACGACCAGACCCAAGATGAGATCCTAGTTTCCAAGGACTACTATGGGTATCTATTGTTATTTCTCTTTTGGCCTTTTTTTTTTTTTTTTTTAATACTATACCGCATATCTTGAATTTGATCTGACTGTTGTTGACGTTGTCGTTGGAAAGAAGTTCCTTTCGCGAGGAGAGGTACTGCTGAAGGCCAAGGTAGACGATTCAATGAAACCAGTTGACCGTATCCCTCCATGCAAGAGCCTTTCCGAGGAAACTTGATTTGAACTGAATCAACCGCCAGCAAAGAGAACACACCTGACTTCATTGTTTCAGAAAATCCTCTGACAGGCCAATCATAGAACATGACACATCATCCTGATAATGCTGACTTGCAATGTATCAAACGATGAATAATAATGGATCCAATGTATTGTGTTTTATAATCAAATGTGGAATATGGATCCCCATCAGTGCTAGCTCTGGTGGGCTATAGAGGCTATGGGTGGTCCCTAAACCATATTGGCCCATCCACATTGGTTAATTTGGCAGCCATGGCGCCCTAATCTCACCTGGCCAATCAATCAAGGTCTTTGTACCCAAACTAAGACACGCTTGGCTTTGGGGTCGTATTGCTTGTTTGGCCATTGGTGATTTTTTTCCCCAAGTGGGCTCAAAGTCTGAGTTCCTACTCCCTGAGTCTTAGTAGTACTAGTAGTAAACAGTACCTACTAGCTACTACCTAGCGCCTACTAAGTACCTAGAATCTAACTAATTACCTACCTAAGTACTCCGTAGATTATTATTGAATTGGGTTATCTAATCATCTCATTACAAAGGAGGAAAGTCGACTCTAGTCTATGTGCTTGGTGTGATTTTCGCACTACTATCTCACCCAGAACTTCCTTCCATTTTCTGACCTATCTATCCATCAACACATCTTCACCCAAGGTCCCATCATGTTGGAGACGAGATGCCGTTCTTCAACAAGAATCAAAGGCTTCTTCTAGTCGCCTTTGCCGTCTTCTATTTTCTCCTCCTTATCTTCTGCCACTTCAATTCCGCACGCGACCCTGGTTCGTTCTTCTTTCGCCCTGATGAAGGCTATCGACCGCATTATAGCGTCAGGAGAATCAAAGAGTCCCTCGATTTCGTATCCCGTTTCAATCAGTCCAGCACGTATCCCGAAGCATCCGCGAAGGCCCCCACTTCGGCTGAAGGCGGCTCGAGCATCTGTGCCGGCATTGTCACCGTGAAGCGGCCCTTGCAGCAGAATCTCGACGTCACCGTTGGTTCGCTGCTTGATGGTCTCTCGGCGAAGGAACGTGCAAACATCGTAATCCATGTGCTCTTTGCGCTCAGCGCTCCTTCGGATCACCCAGACTTTAGGCAACCATGGACTTCCAACGTCATAGACCGCGTTCTCACCTATAAAGATCTCGGCGCTGACGAGCAACAAATGGAAGAGTGGGAGAGAAAGAAGAATATCAAGGAAAAGTCGCTGATCGACTATCAGCTGTCCCTGAGATCATGCTACGAGGATACCAAGGCCCGGTGGATCCTCCTGCTGGAAGATGACGTGGTGGCACAACGGAGATGGTACCGTCATACCCTGAAGAGTCTGGAACAGGTCAAGCAATGGTCAGATCGCGGGACGGTCAAGGACTGGCTGTACCTGCGCCTTTTTTATACCGAAAAATTCCTCGGTTGGAACTCGGAGAATTGGCCCACTTATCTGATCTCCAGCGTTGCGGTTGTTTCAGCTATCGCTTTGACAGGTGTCTGTGCACGACGGCGGACACGACCCATGCAAGGGATATTGACCAACACATTCCTTGCCGTCATCTGTCTGCTATGCGTCCCACTTCTCATCAGCCTGTATTTCTTGGCCGGCCGTGCGACCGTTCTTCCGATGCGGCCTGGGGTGCATCTTATGAACAGTCACGGTTGTTGCTCGCAGGCACTGCTCTTCCCTCGAGAAAAGGCTCCTTTGCTCATCAATCACCTGAAAGAGATCCAGACCGTCAGACCCAAGCCGGTGGATAGTGTCATTGAGATGCTCGCAGATCAGAAAGGGTTGGACAGATTAGTCATATCGCCCTCCCAGATGCAACACGTCGGCGCGGCCTCATACAAAGAGAACCGCCAGTCTTATGACTGGGGCGGACCGTATACTGTCAAGGGTGCCCATGGCGTGTGGAGCATGGGCTTTGAGAAGGCCTATGATTGAGGCATTGGGGGCCCAAGTCCTTGGATGGAGCCCGTATATCCGGGAGCTGATATCAAGCCGGCTGTCGCAGGATAACCTAGCTGCACCACTCTCATTTCAAGTTCGAATAATCTGCGGGTGATCAAAAATGTCGCTCTGAAGCGTACCACCATCTTCAATTTCGATATATTCTTGTTTCGACTAGACTCCAAAGAATTGATGTCAAGAGATGTCGCCATCTGATGAGCATGCGGACCAAAACGAGTTCCTTTCTCGCAGCTTTTTTAAGGTGATAACAATCTCCGCTGGAACATTATGCCGCACCAATTTCATGTTTGGAGATATCGATTCTCATATTCAGACCACTGTCAGCAGGATGACAGTTCTTGTGTGACCCTCAGCGTTGGGTCCATACCAACAACTTGTATCCATAATTGGGAGGCTCTACAGAAGTGATTCCCTGTCACAGTGGGAGAGGCTGACTTACATGGATCTGGAGTTCTCATCCCATGATCTGGAATGTTGTGCACAACATGATGAAAGATGCATAGCCCCCATTATGCAATATAGTTGTACAGTACAAACATCCGATTGCCGGACTTTATGAAATTATAGATATGGGAGATCAATTTTATAGAAACAAATGTCTCTCAAAGATTCCTCACCGCTCCAATCAAGCTCGATTCCATCTTCAATCTCATAGAGCACTACCTTAGACATAGTATATTCTCCCCTGGGCAATGGGGACATCCCTCAAGCTGTCAACATAAAGTGATTAAGGTGTGGGCAATGAATCAGCGGATCCATAATCCAACTACAGCAGACAAATTGATTGGATTAGCCGGATATGCCGAGTGGATAACTGAATCAGTGTTGACAATCAACTGTCTTCGCAATGCTCCACTATAAACTATGTTGTGTTTGAAAATTGGAGTAGATATGGAGGTAAAGCTATGGCAGAACACCATCGCCATGCACTATCCGGAGGAGGTGGCTTTGTTAGGACTCTCCGATGTCTAATTCAGATCTGAGAGCTTGGATGGTGCTGAGAGCCTCGTTACTGCATGATAATCAAGGATGATTTGATCCATAGTTATGCATTTATGCCAGTGGACCAGCCTTATATCAAGGTCAGCGTCTGAGCATACTCGCCGGGATGACCCTCTTATAAGATTCTTCGCTGATCATCCTGGGACTTGTAACTTGCTGAAAATCGTTCTTCTTGTCACCTCGGTGCCTTTTCCAACCTTCTCTTTCTGGCTACCTGACTTCAAAGCTTCTTTTCTTGATCATCCCTAGCGGAGATTTCGTTGGAGCTCTACCTATCAGTACTCATTGGCATCCTTACTGAGGCTTTGATCACTCCCGCCTGCTTCTACGCCACTTTTCTTTTCTATCTGTTATCTATACATCGATAAATCCTCGCCTGCAACATGAACGATCTCGAAAAGCAACGACCGCCGAGCCCCTCGCATAGCCACCGAACGGAGTACTTGTCCTCCTCACCCCCTCAGTCGAGGCATTCTCCCACTCACGAACCACGCGACTCCCCGGAGCCTGAAGTGAAGCGCTTTCCAGAAACAGACCTCGCGCGCGGGGTTGTAGGATGGGACGGACAAGACGACCCTGAGAACCCGCAAAACTTCTCCGGGGGGCAAAAATGGAGTCTGCTGGCGCTCATGAGCTCGATCACTCTCATCTCGCCTCTTGCGTCTAGCATGTTCTCTCCTGCTGTGGAATTTGTGGCTGCTGATCTAAAGGTCACTGATCCGACGCTACTGTCCTTTAGTGTAACGGTTTTCTTGTTAGGATATACTGTGAGTGACGGGACTCCTTGCGGACATAATCGGGGAATATGAGGACTGATGCACAGACCTAGTTCGGTCCTTTGCTGATTGCCCCTTTAAGCGAGATCTACGGCCGGAGAATCCTTCTTAGCTTTGCCAACTGGTTCTTCGTCGTCTGGCAAATTGGCTGCGCCCTTGCCCCCAATATCGCTTTATTGATTGTTTTCCGATTGTTGGCGGGAATCGGCGGTGCTGGTTGCATTACCCTGGGTGCCGGTTTGATTGTGGACTTGTTCCCGGTCGAGAAGCGCGGAATGGCCACATCGATCTGGAGCATGGGTCCGCTTATTGGCCCTGTGGTTGGGCCCATTTGCGGAGGGTTCATCGGCCAGCAGATCGGCTGGCGCTGGATATTCTGGATCTTGTTGATCGCAAGCGGTGCCTTGTCTTTCGGCATTGAGTGTTCGAATCGGGAGACGTACGCTCCCGTCCTGATAAGATGGAAAACAGCCAAGTTGGCCAAAGAGCTGGGTCGGACAGACCTGCGCAGCGCTTATGAACCTGAAGGCGACGATGTTTCTGCGGCTGAGACTGTGAAGCTGGGTTTGAAGCGACCCATGCTGATGTTCTTCAAGTCACCCATCGTCTTCCTGCTCTCCGTCTACATGTCTCTCGTCTACGGCCTGCTCTACCTCTTCTTCACCACCATCCCCGCCGTCTTCACGGCCCAGTACGGCTTCACCACGGGTCTCTCTGGATTGGCATATCTCGGCATCGGCATCGGATTTTTCATCGGTCTCGCCATCATTGCGCTCACGAGCGATAGGATTGTGATGAAGCTAACCGCGCAGAACAGCGGCAGATTCGAGCCCGAGATGCGACTGCCCACCATGATCTTCTTCTCGTGCTTCCTCCCCGTCAGCTTCTTCTGGTACGGCTGGTCAGCAGCCAAGCATGTCCACTGGATCGTGCCGATCATCGGCATGTGTCCGTTCGGCATCTCCATGATGGGCCTTTTCATGCCCATCCAGACGTACATCATTGACTGCTATCCCGCGTACGCGGCGTCCGCAAGCGCCGTCCTCACTGCCACGCGTTCGCTGGTAGGCGCGTTGCTCCCGCTCGCTGGACCTGAGATGTTCAAATCGCTAGGGCTGGGCTGGGGAAACTCGCTGCTCGGGTTCATTGCTGTGGCGTTTGTTCCGATACCTATCTTCTTCACCGGATATGGCAAGGCTGTGCGGGAGAAGTTCCCTGTGGATTTCAACGGGAAGAAAGGATGATCAGTACCAACCCTATCAGATTTCCAGGGGTATTGCTGGTTCTTAGTATAGCAAGAGAGAATACTGCACATATGTCCGATGTTATATTTACTTTGTGCTTATATATAGGGTGTCGCTGTAACTCCTCCCTCTATATGTTCCAAGCTAATAAATTGGCAAGTGACTTATGTAAATCTGACTTTTTTGAAACAATTAGCTGTTTGTGTCGTACCGTCTTGCATAGACAACATCGTATCCGTTGGCGTTGCCATGATGGATGCCAATTTCATGTAGGTAGTCATTGAACAGATGGGCAATGGTGTCTCGCGGCCTCGCCACTAAGATCGAAGCATTCGAAGCAGGCTATGATGAATGACAGCACAACTTATGCAGAGGATTATGCATTTGCATAATCTGACCCACAGCAGATCCACAAATCTAGAACCACGGAGTAACTACCTATGGGGTAGGCGTGGTAAATGACATGAATTTTCTGAAAATGTCATAATGTCAGATGACTGAAGCTGCTTTTTTCCTGACAAATGCGGAATGTCACGTGAAGATAGTGGATACCATGGTTTCGGCCAATAGGAGAGCAGGCTTCCCGAAATCAACTAATCAAATCATGTAGATTGTTAAGTCACCTAACTTTAGCAGTTAACTCAGTACAGAGTACTGTAGGTAGGTAAGGTAGAGTTAACTAGGAGATATCATCACACCCCATCAGAATATATATTGTTGTAAGATGATTATTGTATACTAACCAGCAAAAATGGGTGGCAGCTCTAGGAGGCATGGATTGAATGATGCTCTTATAAAAGAGAATTTTGAACTGACATACATCGATGATAAGGGTAAATTTGTATGGAATTTAATGGATCTTGATTCATTTTAATGTTTAATAACATAGCTCCGCTGGCTAAGAAGCCAAAGATAGATAGTTCTCAGGCTTCTCAGCCTATTGAGCTACTGCAGGTGCTTGGAATGAAAATTGGATTCTACACCTAAAATTTGATTAGATTCGCTCTCTCCTAGGCCTGAAAAGCTTCAGATTTTGGTGTAAAGTTCGGTGATTTCTACTACTTCTTTTTGTATTGTGGGGGTAAGTCACCTAAGTCATATCCTCCCCTTATTTCACTAGTAAATTTCACTTTTTTTCTGACAACAATACTTTTAGCTGCAAAAAAGGTCAAAATGACGTGTCATTTTGTCATTTTGTCATTTAAAAAACCTGCCCTACTACGGGGTAACGTCCTGCAGATAGATAGCAGGCACCAGCACCTTTTAAAACTTCACGTAGACCCCACTTAAACCTGTCCTAAAGCCATCCATGGACATGTTACAAACTCCGCACACGCGGCCAGAATGGTCTCTAATCGCCACAACGCATCTCTGACTTCGTCCGAGAAGAAGCGCCTGCGGGACAGGAGAGCGCAGAAGAACCTGCGCGATAAGCGGGAAAGCCGTATCAAAGCGCTCGAAGAACGCGTCGAGTACTGCGAGAAGCACCATGCGGGTGTCTGGATGCAGAAACTGCTGACGACTGTAGAGAGCCTACATCGGGAAAACGAGTTGCTGCGCGCCCGTCAGGAACGGTTGCGGAAGATGGTGATGTTGTGGGAGACTGATGAGGTTGAACCCGCCTCGACTTCGCTGGCGGTGCAGCAGCTCCGTCGCTCAATAGATGGTGGGAGGGGGCTTCTGGCTGCTGATTACTTCGAACCTGAGAAGGGATTGTCGTTTACTCCTGACGTGGTCCTGAACAACACTCCAGCTGGCAATCCTGATCAGATTACGGGTTTGACTCTGAAATATGCTGCAGATCGCACGAGTGTGATAATTCCTGTCAACCCTTTGGAAGATATTCGTGCCACTGTGCCAAACATCTCTTCAGCCATTCGGCTGCCTGGGCTGCCCGCTTGTTCCCCCGTCCAAGCTCTACCCAGTGCCGTTCCCGCACGGTGTCTGATCCCCATGAATGAGTATGGAAACGATCCAGCCTTGATGCCGGCAAGCGCACCCTGGCTTGGACGCTCAGATCTGATTGCCACATGCCCACCCGAACCGTGTCCGCTGGACCTACTGCACGGGACCCGCCGCAACTGGCTAGCCAACGAGATCCACCGCGCCATCCGACGCCGTGCGATTCGCGACGCAGAATGCCTCGCATTTGGTTGGCTTGCCTACGTCTACAGCAAATGGCGTGTTTCTCCAAATTCCACGACCTTTGCCCGCTTGGCACCTTTCCAGCAACCCGTCATGACACAGATCCAGCAAAGCCACCCCACAGCCCTGGACATAATTATCTGGCCCCAGCTTAGGGCGAATATCATAAGAAATTGGACCAACTACGACTTCGTGGAACTCACTGGGTATCTGGGCGCGTGCACCAAGGTGCGCTGGCCCTGGGGGAAGGATATGCTGGAACGTGATGCTAATGACAATCTGCAAATGCGTCGGGAGTTTTTTGACGTTTTTACCTGTGAGAGTGGATGGGGTCTTACCTCGGAGTTTATCGATCGATATCCGGAGCTGATGGAGGGTATTGATATTGAGGCTTTACGCTTTCGGATGATTCTGCCAAATGAGCCTGAATGAGCATTGGAGAAGGCAACTTGATCCACGCTGTACATGCTGATTTCCAAAGCAAATCTAAATGACTCATTGAATGTACAGATCGCACCGGAGTCGAGTATCAGAGCATAGTTCTGTCTGGTAAGCGGAGTGAATGAACTCATTTCTTTTGTTTCTGGGCAATGCTCTCTCTCGACCATAATGTGTCTCACTCTGCAGCCTAGGAAATAAGGATGTGCACAATGAACACATTGACAATCTGGCCAAAGGCAGGAAGAGAGCAGGGTAAGGTATAGAAGTAGAAGATAGGAGATTATTCCAGGATCAACTGCCGGGGTCAAAAGGTGATTATAAAGACAATGGTTATCATTGCTGTATTTTCTCATTATATCAGAAATTGAATGCGAGAATACCCCAGCATAGCACTTGACCGATGAGGGATTAATCACACTTTTCTCGTCACTTGTGTTCCTGCAGCATCTTGTCAAAAATTGTTTGATGCACCAACCTTCTCCTTCTCCCACTCAAACCAAACACATTGTTCCACCCTCGAAATAGAATACTATCCCAGGAGTCGCTGTCTCTCCATGGGCTTACCGCTCCCAGGTGAGACGGGGAGTTGGTGGGACCATCAGATGACCACTATCTGGGTACTCGTTAATAGTGTATCTTTGGCAGCTCCATGCGGAAGAAATACCTAAGCCCCGGAAAGAATCACCTCCAAAGAGAAAATCGCCACCTCCGAAAAGGCTGTTAACACTGGGATAGCGGGAACTGTCATTGGAAGAATGTGTGGCTGAACCGAAGGCGGGAACTCCGAATACGATAGGCGGGCTGGTCTTCACAGTAATAGGTGCAGGAGTACCAGATCTTGTGGAGGAGTGAGCTGTGGCCGGGCCACCTCCAAGAGGGTAAGGCTGCGCGGGACAAACGGAGTCGCTGGCAGCCTTGCCCGAAGAGGACAGACAACCTGTCTGGCGTAGACCGGTTTCCGACTTGATACACGGTGGTGGTCCTTGATCTTTGTTACCGAATCGAGATCCGCTTGAGAGGTCTAGCCATGTACTGAGCGAATGCTGAACCTTTTGTAGCAGGAGCTCCTATGGAAGCTAGATCACCATGAACATCAGCTATAAGCCATTTGCATAATAGCAGCGGACTCCACATTTACCTTCTGACTTGCTCAGGTCCTTCCGGTGAGGCTCGAAAAAATTGTTGGAAAGTAACGTGCTCAGTCCAGCTCTCAGCTTGTCGCGATAATCGATGAGGCGCCGACGCTCCAAACATACTAAATCCGATTCCATGGCAAGATCTTGAATCTGTTGATCATCCATGCTATTCACCGTCAAACATGTAAATATACTCTTTGCTGGTTCCAGTAGGCAGTTCTCGATAGATAAAATTGAGATGTTGTTGATGAACATCATTATTGCATCCTGTAAATTTGTCTATCAGTCCTGTATACATTATGACCGTAGTCGTTTTCCAGGCCATGTCTCTAGACTGGAACTTACATCGTAATACGCCTTCATGTCATCGATGATCGCAGATGCAACAATGACCATATCCGAAGAGTCAATGTCCCATGAAGCTTTCTGCAGACCAGCACGCGAGAAGGCTTCTGCAGAAGGACCTCTGTTCGTGGCGGTTGGAGGTCCAAATTTCTTCTTGAGTGTTTCCGACTGACACTCCGACCATGCTTTCAAGACCCGAGAATGATGTCTCTGGCTGATAAGTAGAGGGCAGCCTTTACTCGCGACTGTGGCCAGTTCTTCGAGCTTGCTCAGCAGACCATCCTTTAATATATGTAAAGCTGGGTCTATGGCCGAGCTGCGGAGTGCAGGATAAGTGCACTCGTCCGTCAGGTCCCGAAGCACAAGGTGAAGAAAGTGCTTTGTGGCATCCCAAACGGTCTTCAAATGGCACTTAGCAATCTCTTTCCATGGCTTCGTCTGGTTACGGTACAGATCCACCACGAGGAGGCTAGAGCCCCGGTTTTCACGGATTTGCATAGCCACCTCTGCCTCAAGGGCAGCGCGAGTAATATACTCAGGTTCCCAGTCCCGAAGATAAGGGTTGGAACTCATTGACTGGCTCTCTTCGATTGGTTGTTGAGCGCCCGGATCAAGAATGATACAACTGCTGCCTCGAAGTTCCATAGCTTCAGCAAAGTCCTCATTCAAATCTGAGATGACGGCTCGAAGCTTTCGTAAATTGACAGTCTTCGCCTTGTCGTTTGAATCATGAAAGAACTCGTCGTTGTACATCCCATTCAATGCTTGTCCAACGATCCGCTCAAATCTCCTGCTGATGCCAAGTAGATAACCTTTCTGATCCTGAACTGTAGCACGCGATGGGCCAAGCTACAGTGCAGTGTGAAGACGGTTCCTGAGGCTACTGATTCCCACGCATGATTTGAGTATCTCAGTCCACTGATCACCCTCGAATGCACCCTTTTGGTAGGCGTCATGGATATAATTTGTGGTCTCAGCAGATTCCTTTGGTAAAGCAACCCACCCCAATGGTAAGTATCTGTGGTTTGTTCTCGAAGGCTCGTTCTTCAAAAGTCGGATGAGAGTCTGTTCCCTTTCCGGTCCTGGCTCGAGGGCATTCAGATAAGTGACAACTCCAATCGTTCGGCTGTAGGACGGATCAAAGCGCTTAGCAAGGTCCAAGGCGTTTTTGGCACCGAAATTTGTTGTTGCACTGTTCACAACCAGAATGCTGTTTCCCTCATGTTTCCAGTACGCCTCGACCAGCTTGCGAGCGGTAGTGGGTTCGTCAGAGCTCTGGTCCTCCTTGATACACTCTGGAAGACTTGGAAGGTCCACCAAGGTCAACTCATAGTAATCTGGGCCTTGTATCTCGATCTTGAGAACGTCATCTCGAAATCCTTCCTCCGCTCCTTCTGCCATACCCATGCATTCTTTCGCCTTCTGGATCAACGGAACCAGGTCATTGCTATGCGTTAGAGCCTCGAACTTCTGTAACTTCCTAACCTCCTCCTCATCAGTTCGAGAAGATCCAGGCTCGATAGTCACTTTGGCCTGTGGCACCTCACTCTTGCGGATGATGAGCTCAGTTGCAAGACGCGTGCTATTGGTGGGCAAACGAACACGAGAGATTGCCTGGATCACGGTGGTTTTGCCAACAGATTGATCTCCACAGACGACGAATTTTGGAAACTCGAAGGTAGTGCCAATGCCAAGGGCACGTAGCTGCTCGATCGTTTCCAGCAGTTTAAACTGCTTTGGCTGAAGTCCATGTTCTTTTAGCTTTGCCTCCGCCATTGTGGAAAGCCGGATGCTGTCTCTATGCGAGGAGGGAGAGACACACGAATCAGTCTAGGGGATTAGAAGAGAAGGTATTGAGAAGTGTGGTGAGAGAATGGGGTGAAACCCAGCTCTTCGGCGGCTGATAATTTGTTCACATCGTTTCCCCCGGCAAATTGCAGGACATATTCATCGTTCCCTGACTCGCCCCTACGCAAAGGCTCCAGTACGGAAGGTTGGTCCCCGAAAGCATGCTCTCAAACAATTGTAGCCATGGTGGCTCTGCATACTCCGGTCCATACCGAGGCTGGTCGGGCGACTCTAGCGACTAGGCTGTGAGGAAGAGCAAAATCTCTACGGCGATCCGTCATGTGTCAGCAGGATGGATAGGTTCTAATGGAAATGTATGATTCAGAAATCCTTTTACACGGATCCAATTAGCTGCAAAATCTCAACGGTTCTCCATTGAACGTATAGTAGTATCTAGTATTTGCTGTAGAATATTGTCATTGATTGGTCTGTGGGATGAGCTTAATAGAATTGAACCGTGCCATGCTGATATCAGGAGTTAAGTTAAGAGTTTAGTTGCGCAGCAACATGCAACGGGAAATACGATATATGGTATGCGGTTCTTTTCTCATTCACTTCGACTAGCTAATGATAGTGAAAAAGATAGAACAATAAAAGGAATTTGACAAGGGTGGGATTCGAACCCACGCCCCTTTCGAGACACGGAAACTGATGAATCAGTTTGAAGGTTCAGTTCCTGAACCGTGCTCCTTAGACCGCTCGGACACCTTGCCATTGGATGAAAGTTGGCCACTTTAGTACAGAACAAGTCAAGCTAATTCAACTTGTGGTGGTAGTACCGGAGCCTGGGCAGCCTGAATCTGAACCCTGTTAAAGCCATAAGCGAGCCTCTAGCAGTTTTATCTACTGCTGCGCTGCACGTATAAAGTTAGAGACCATATTTGTAGACTCCAAAGGTATCTGATCTTGACAACGCATGTATTCATCCAGTGCGGCTATTCGCAGAGTCGCATAGAGATGGACCATGGATCCTACTCATAGAGGTGCATAGTGGATTCCTCTCAGTCTCAGCCCATTATATTTTTTCCATCGGAGAAGACCACGAGCCAGAAAACGCGGGGGAGAGCATCCACGCGCCAGGAAGAAATTTCAGTGGTGGGGTCATTGCAGCAGCTGGTGTCAGCCACAGTCCGAGACTCCGAACTCCGAAGTCCTTTTAGCCGGCGGAGGCTGGAGCCCTGTAGAATGGAGAGAGTAAGGCTTCGATTCTGAGAATAAGCTGTATCCTGTAGGTTTTGGACAAAGTTAGTAAAAGAATGAGAAGTAGATGGAGAAGTATTAGACAACTAGAATATGGTGAAAGAGAAAGAGACCGACAAAGGCAAATCCAGCAATGACGCAAACGGAGTCATGTTCTACCAAGGGAGGATGAAAGCTCTTGGCTGCGGTCTCGCCAGGGAGAAAAAAAAAAAAAAGAAAAAAGAGACAATCACCAGACCGTCTGATAGTTATCGATTGCGCGAGTTTCAAACCTTCCCTTGACCTTCATAGATTCTTATACTCCGTCTTGAAGTCTTTTGATCTCAGATCTTTCCTTCTCTTTCTTCATACTCGGCTCTTCCCATACTTCCAAATTGTGCGAGAAAAAGTCTGCTTCAGCGCGAAAACACCCTACTACTAACTACTTCACTCAACCCCGCCGAGCCGATCGCGCAACCACACCTCCCAAACTCCAAACACACACACAATGGCAGGAGGACGAAACGTTTCCCACGGCCGTGGAGGCGCCGGTAAGAGATCCATTTTGTCGAAGAATGCCATTCTGCGTCGAAACTCTCCGTGGCTGACCCTCGCCCCTCGTCACAGGAAATATCTACTCCACCACCACCCAAACCCAACCCACCTGCAAAGACCTCATTACCCCAACCATCAAGCAAGATACCTTCACAACCGGCCGCGGCGGCTCAGGCAACATGGTCCAGTACGATCCTGAGCGACCGGAGATCGCGCGCGAGCTGCAGGACGTAGAATCGCCGCCGCAGCGGGTGGAAGAGGCCCCGCATCACACGGGTCGGGGTATGTTTTTTTTTGCGCCCTTTTCTCTTTGCGTTTGTGTCTGCCGGAAACCTCGCAGATGGCTATTCCGATGACATTGCTAATCTATGTTTTTTGTCTCCGTACAGGCGGCGCTGCGAATGCGTACTTCCCCACGCCCGAGGAGGAGAAGAGAGTTCGCGAGCAGGAGGAGGAGAATCTGCAACGGGTGCGGACCGCGTCGAGGGATCGGCTGAAGGATGTCACGCAGGCCAGTAGTGAGAAGCGCGGGGATTCGTCTTCGCGGTAGCTTTCGCAGCGGAGCGTATCGAGGTCGGTGGATCAGGCGGGTTCATGCTGTCAGCGACTCGGCAGCTCAGCAGCTGGGCCGCTATGCAATCCTATAATAAGCGCGAGAAAAGCAAAAGTACTGCTGGCGGTGCTTGATGATTCGATTGTAATGCCATTGAGAAAACTGTTTCTGTTTGGGTGAATGATCGATCCTGGGTTGATCGTATCCTGTTCAGTGTTTGCTTTGGATGTGGTTGTTTCTTTCTTTCCTCTTCTCTCTTTGTTTTTTACCAGATAATACCCCTTTCTAATTGAAGGTTTTCTTGAATCCACTGAACTTTCTGGTTATTTCCCTGATTTTCATGTTCATTCGAGGTTGCTTGCTTAACGTTCGGAATGGCTGGAGTGACTCGGGTTATCTAGATTGAGACTGCAGGGGGCTATCTATATATGTAGGCATGATTCCATCACAATCCCTATATGCGGCCATGCTTGAGCGCTAGTGAGAAGTCCAATAACACTTCACAGGCTTATCAATACACTTGGTTCTTCACAAGCACAAAAACTGGCAGGTGACAATGCTCTTAGTGGGTTTTCCCCGTATTTTCCATCTTCCCAAATCAGCATTAGACTATGCACATCCAAGCTTGGGATCTGATCAAAACGCGGACTGGGAACAGTAAGCTCATACTTGGGCCTGATTATTCTAACAATGGCAGAAAGCTCAAGGTCATCTTCCATACAAGACAAGCGCTTGAAGTGTACCTGATAACTTATCTACACAAGAGATATTATGAGGACATGACCATGTATCCTCGCCGGCGCGTCTCTTGAGAATTTCCCGGGATAGTTTAGAGCCACGCTTTGGCTGTGTCACTCGCAAAGCTTTACTTCTGAGCCGGGCCAATTCTGCCTTAGCATTGTTGCTCCCATACATTCATGGGTCCATTGTGGCCTGCCATGGCCCAGCCGTCCGGGATTCGGTGCATCACCCCCCCGGAATCTGAATTTTATTTCCACCGACTGTAGAGTCGTCCAGTCAGCCGTTCATCCCTGGCGACCAATTTGCGGAAGCGGGGGCGGGGTTTTGTGAAAGTGAAAGGAAAATCTCGGTGCAATGGGTAGCTCAAGTTGAAGGAATATAGCATCCGGTGGCATCCACGACCCAGCTGATCGATTGCTGCCACTGACTGTCCAGATGTTGACCGATCTGTTGTATGACGGGGGAACCCCATTCACCAATCCACCATCGGCTGCGCATAAAGTGAAGAATCACGGCGTAATGAGCCAGGATGACCAGCGCGAATGGGCGTCGCTCTCTGACAAGGTCCAAAAACGTCGATGGGATGTGATACATCCATTGAAAGGCGACAACGGTGGCTTCTCGGCCCTGCGCGAGTTTCTCCAATGACTCCCCAAGTTGTGCGATGGTGGACTCATAAATCTCTTTTTCGTGGCTAGGATCACGCGTAGCTAGGCGTGAATTTGTCATGGCGAGGGACATTATGGCAAGCCGCGAAGTGTCAGGCATTTTCGGACCGGAGTCGTCTTTCCCGAGTAACGGTCTCAGCTCGCTGTTCTCGACCAAATCAACAATGTCGGCGAGAACATTCATTGAATTTTTCGCAACCCTGAAGGCCTCGCAAAGATCCTCCAAAGAAGTACGCTTGTCGCTCTTGTCGGCGGCGAGGGGAAAGGCCAGAGAGCAAATAGTCATAAGACTGCACAAAGCAAAAGCGGCCTTGCAGTTGGACTGATTGAGATCTCCGAATGATTCCTTAAACCCACCAAGAGCGAGGTCCTGATGCATTGTTGCCATCTTCGAGTACCGTTCGGTCACGCTTCCTCCAGTCATGGTGGCCAGATGCAAGGCGGACAAGGCAAGGATACCGTGCATCAAGGCCGGATGTTTCATAGCTTCGCGTGTCACTGCAGTCTGCCAGACACTTTCGACCTCGGTGTTGTAAGAGATGGAGCGATATGTGTTCGTACACCACTGCACCATCAACTCCAGATCTTGGACATTGAGATTGTCTTGGACCGCATCGGCACTTGGACTCATCTGGCTCTGGGGTGGAGATATGCTTTTGACAGACATTGACGGTAATGACTCCATTGCAGACTCCATTGCAGATCGAGCTGGTGAAGCGGTTGAGCGGGAGTGCTTCCAGATTAAAAGAGTAGACGGCATGTAATGGCATATTATATCGCGATTCGAGCAATGGGAACATCGAGGATGCTCTTTCCCGCACTGTCCGAGCTAGTCAGTAAGAAGCAGAACCATAGGTTGATATGCGAAAGAGACTATATATAAATACAAACTCCAGGAGACGCAAGATCCACTAGAGAAGCCCATGGCCTGATGATCGTGGCACAGACACCCCCAGGCACCGAGGCTCCCAGGCATCCCTGTCATGGTCGTGGAAGCCAAGAGCACCATCGACAATTATAGAACAACATCATCTCCATCACACATCACACATACTCACATACCTTGACTCGATGATTTCGGCATTGGATGCAGCCGTTTCCCCTTCGAAAAGAGCTCCTCGCTTTACCACTTAATACTGGAGGCATTGTGGTAACCGTCTTCTTTTATCAATGAATTCTCAAGCGCAAGCAGCAGCGTCCCCGGGACTTCTCAACCACAGTTCGCTCTGACCACCTGTGACCACTGTGACCAAGGAAGGTGACATAGATCTTTCCAACTAAACCAAATCCACAAACGCTTGAGGGGCCTCTGTTCCAGGGTCTGGTATTTAATCTATTTTGACTTCTTACCCGTTAGCACGAGTCAGACCCAAGTCGGCAGGCAGGCAGGCTAACAAACGGATTTACAAGCTCAGTGGGTCTGACATCGATCGTTCCCTCACAATTTTTTTGATGTTGACGATTCCCTTCGAGACATAAAACGACAAATCGAGTAAATGCATCCTCTTCTTCGTACACCGTACATGTCACTACACCGGCAGCGGTCGGGCTTGCCGGGCGCCGGATAGACAAATCCATGCATCATGCATTTGATCAACACACTCAAGGAGAGGATTAACATTCAACAAGTCACGGAGAGGACCAACCAGTTGGACCACAATGACTGAACTAGGAAGGAGGTGAACAAGTTCTATATGGAAGGGGAGGGTCGATCAGGAAGCTCGGATTCTGCTTGCCTGCACAATATCTAGGTGACTATCCCCCTTGACTGCTATTGATTGACAACATTCATGAGGTGCACAGTATGTTTGTCTTTTCGTCCTACCGGACCCCTACTGAAGTGAGACACATATCCGTCGCTTACACGGATTGGAATGCAGATCGAATGGGCTATTAACAATTATCGAATGTATCGATCTTCAGGTTCGACAATATCTTTCATTCTCCTTTTTCCCACTCGGCCCCGTCTATCTAAACCCCCTGAAAGACGATGGATCAAAGGCCATTGCCTCTTACGAAAACGAATCCTCCTCAAACTGTACTTGGGGGAGTAGTTATTGCGCGTTTGATGATGCGCATGATACTCCTACTAGTCAATACTATCGACTCATATATCATTGGGTGATCGTCCCCATAGCTTCCACTGTCCCACATCTTCGTAATGCCATCTTCGGACAATCTGCCCATGGCTCCACATGTTGGTTCTTCGACTGGCCGAACCTAGAAACCAATTCGGCAGATATCCACTCCGGCGCTATTCTTATCGGAGTATGGCAGTATGCAACGATGCAGATGCCGGGCGAGA
The DNA here is from genome assembly GCF_000002715.2 of Aspergillus clavatus NRRL 1. Taxonomy (NCBI): domain Eukaryota; kingdom Fungi; phylum Ascomycota; class Eurotiomycetes; order Eurotiales; family Aspergillaceae; genus Aspergillus; species Aspergillus clavatus. Next base: position 4,328,888 of record NW_001517094.1, on the reverse strand, counting down.
CTTGCTTTTACCCATTTCGGTAAATAGTATCCTTGGGCCCGCTGGTCCCTGTGATTGGATCGACGACCTAATGAAGCACTAATCAACGGAGTACTCCGTAGGTATCACCATCATTCAAGAATCCATAGACAGCTAACGGGTTATCCCAAGAGCAACGCATCAAATATATGGATTATGGAGACCACTAAATCAGGAGAGTCGTTTTTTAGCATACGCTTTGACGGAGTTTAACCTGATCTTGATCGGATCTTCGAAGCGACTAAAAGTGTTCCAATGCAAATTGATAGATCAAGCAATCACCCAACAACACATCCTCCCGTTTTCAACACAGCATTCTGAGCATCGACCACCCGACGGTGTTATATCGTCATAAAACAACATTCCTAAAAACTCAGACCAATGTGATCCAGTTGAAGGAATCAGATATTGGATCTATTATTGTTTGTCAATGGAATTTCCACCCTAGCTCATGCCCTAACTGGTCATCAACCCTTCAAGCAGTAATATATCAACCAATCTCCGCCGATCGATACCCCAACCTACCTTACTGTACTTACTTACCACCAATCCACCATACACACCCCTGTTGGTCTGCATATGCCAGGACTGCTACCACTTCTTCCTGGACAACCACACGAAGTGCGGAGTAAGGCTGCGTGAGTCAGTCGGATTCCAAATTCATGCCGAGGAAAACGAGCAATGGCCATCAACACCCCGTCCATGCAGGCTTAGGGAGCAATACATGCCCATTGACGATATCTGTTCGCTAATTTGATGCACTATCCTTCCAAAGAGGTAAATGCTCACTGTTGCGCTCATGGGTATCTGGAGGTGGTTTCAGACGTGGATGTTCAGTCGTATGTTTACAACATGCTGGTCTATCCCTCGCGGTCCTACGATGATCAGCTGTGATACTCCCCGCTGTGGTCAATATCCAAACGAGATTAAGTGCAGTCAGAAAAAGGCATTCGGCGGGATTTGCTCCGCAGGAGACAGGATTCAATCTGTTCCCGACCCCCGAGGCCTTGGAGCCATGTCAATCTGACATCCCACGCATATATTGACCTGCATCTCTGCCTTCTAGAAGAGGGCAAAGCAGGAAAATGATGCCAAATGGGGTCAGGCTGCCAGGACAGGTAAAAGGTTCGAGATCAAATAGGAATGATAAAGTGACAGCTCCAACGAAAGATTTTGAGCATCTTGGATAGATTTAGCTTCTAAATTAAGGTTATATAGACTCATCGATAGTCACATTGTCAACTACATATGGTATTGGCATGACTACGAACTACAATCAAGATGATCTTCAGGCTAGTGATATTTGCCACCGAGCGCGCAATCATTCTTTGACATTCTTTGCAATGGACAATCCTGGGGTTGACGCAGCATCAAAGAAGGTGTGTCCATGTCTAATTATACAGAAGACTTGCACCCCCCACACTTTTTCTGACCCATTTTTGTGAATTTCTGGCCTGCCGTCTCTGTCTTTGACAGAGCTTTATCTACTTGAAGACAACAAAATGCTTGCATCTTGGCCATCAAATGGCCCAAGGTCTAGTCAACGTCTTGGAGACGATCTCGTACCGGTATTTAAATGAGATCAACTGCTGGCGAGAAGACTCACGAGGCCGACCTCGTAGTGAACTTGATTGTCTCGTTGATAGGACCACTTGGTCAGCTCATGCGCGTGGGAGTTAAGCATTGAGGCATGGAAGGAGACAACGGATGGACATTCAAGAGAACCACCACCGCCAAAGTCATACAATTGGGGACTGAGGATGTGAGTACAGTGTGGGTTTTCAGCTTCGGTTTCCAGGTCTATCTTTGTTATTGTGGCATAACAGCGGTCGTTCATATACTCTACTGACGGCTGGGCTGGCAATCATCAAGATAGGCATCGTCAAGCAACGTACCTCCACCCACCCCACTTCTTTCACCCTCACGCAAGAGAAACCTGTTTCATGGCATGCACTCCTTTGGTTTGAAGAGCGCATTATTCATGATGATACATGTGTCGCTTTCGGGTGGCAACTTGATCAATTATCTCTCATATGGACAAGATCACATTCTGCAAGCCGGTGGAGGTATAACAGAGAACTATACCTCATGTACCACATCGACACTGATAGAGCGCAAGGTTGAGCTAGGACCTGGTGATGTAGCAAATCCGCGTGCATTGCGACGGCGCAAAATGGCGAGAAGCAGTCTCTCCAGTTACTTGCCAACGTTATGGCCCGCCCCTCAGCAAGACCTCTGTAAGTGACGCATCTAAGGCTTCGATGGACATATTGGATAGTCCTGACACCTCACCAACGGTAACTATAGGTCGATATCAGCGATAGAGTTCAGACGTGATTATCGGCCGGGAGCTGGCAGTGTCTCTCCCTCTGCGCCTAGCAAATCAGATCATTGGCGAAGCGACATCGAAATTTCCGGTGATGAACACGTCACCCTCAAATCTAATTGCAAGGACTACCTCTGCAACGCTCATGCCATGATTGCCTTAATGCCTCAGAAGACCAGCTCGAAACAGTTGTGAAGATCATTGGCAGGTTTGTTCTAGATAGCAGCAAAGCCATGTCGTCAGGAGGACGGAATATTCTACTGGCCACTCTCTGCCGCGGTATTTTGCATCGGCAAAGATCAGGAGAAGGTAAGTATCATCGATGGAATGGTCGTGGATCTTGTTTTTTTTTTTTTTTTTTATGCCAGAGAGTGCATTGAGCATTCTTGGCTTCCGATTCTCGAAACCAGGGCTCGTTTGATGCCACGTCGTGTTAGGCACTAAGACACTCTGCATACTACTTTCGGAGCATCGGACAGTCGAACAGTGAATTTCGAACTACCCATCGTCCATCGCTTCTGTCTAGTGACGTAAAATAGTTAGTGACGATGGAGGGACCGAAAGTGTGACTTCGCTCGAGCCATATACCCAATGTCTTTCATAGGAGCGGATAAATAAGCCGAGCCGGTCCAAATAAACCAAAGCGGCCGCCTGCAGTAGTGGAACATAATCCCCTAAGTGATCTTGCCTGAGATTCGCTCCGGTCGCAGCGAACCCGACACATTATGGGGTGTGGCTATTGGAGGGCGGTAACATGTCGAGCTTTGGCATTTCGTTAGTTTTGTAGATGAGCAGCCACGGTGGGGATCTTCCGGGAAGCAGCCCAACTAAAAAGGGGGGTTCACTTGACATCTGAGGGTGCTACATAAGTACTTCACTCAAGTGGTGTGTCTGACTGTCTGCAGGGAGGCTGTAGCCCAGTCATTTGCTGGCAGTACTGGACGAATATTCTCCGACATTTCGATCTCACTGGTCATGATCATTTCATGTTCGTCATCTCTATTGTCTTCTGCTGCAGAAGCCAGAAGGTCAAGAGAAGCGGCCCGCAGTTCACGACGAAAACGGCCGAGCGAGTCAAGCTCATGATTGTCTAACCAGATGCGGAGGTGGCTTGATAGAGTAGTTTCACTTGCACTCCTGTCTGGATATGATTTGTAGCAGAGATAGACCCAGCCAGGAGGATCGCCGGTAAGAGTTCAACAGCTCACAGCAGACATTGAAGATGGTTGGTTGGATGGCGGCTTCGATCGGTTGAGTTTGTAATCCATTTTCCAACACTCCACTCACTCATCGCATCATGCTGCAGTTCGATGTTAAATTCTCGTCAAATCACCATCCTAGTACATCAACACTGTTACATCGCCGGCCTAAATGACGGATTCCCGTTGTGCATAAAGGTGGTAGACAAGGAGCCGTCTTCAGCGAAAGCGTAGGTATGTCCGAGTAGTCTCGCATACTATTCTGTCAGGACCACCGTTGCGAGCTGAGAACACACACACAAAGTCAGAACGAGTTCCTAAAGGACAAAATGAGATCCAAGATGGCAACCCAGCTTAGAGATGAGCGTCTTAGATGGCATCGATATAGATGGATGTACTATGTATGTACGGAGTAGTAGGCTGTCTAGTATGACCGAGGGGAAGAAAACCCGACCGTCTGGGTCGAGGTTCCTGCGGCGGGCTGACCTCCTGATCCGTGAGGCTCGCTTTGACTCTCTCAGTCTGCAATTTGGGGGGGGGGGGGGGTGAAGGATTTCCAGTCCAGAATCAAATATCGTGCAGCTCCAGAAGCTGAAGTATAACATACAGTATTTATCGAATAGCATATCGAGGATAGAATCAGTCAAAGAGACCGAGAAAAGTCAGTCGAGTGCCTCGTGGTTCTGCGCTCTTTGATTGAAGTACACCCATACCCGTGACTTCTTCCTCTCTCTCTCTCTCTCTCTCTCTCTCTCTCTCCCCGCCCTCCATTTTTCCCTCTCCTCTTCCACTTTCACCCCCCGCCATATCCTGCGACTGTCCGTCTTCTCGAGCTTCTCACTCACATATTGCACTGATTCTCAATCCATTGCCGCTCAAGAACCGTGTCCATTGACTTCCACCATCTGTATTCTCTCAGTTACACTTGCGGACCAACCTGAAACCCGCGCTGGCGAACCCTTGGTCCTCAAGCGACCCGTGGAAGGCTCAGCGAATCTCCCGCACTTTGACAGCTTCTCAGTACGGCTCACCCAAAACGATCGGCTTCATTGCCGCCGGGAAATCAAAGCGGTATTGCGCGTTTTCACACGGGTTGATTGAACGTCTGTTGATATCGAACAGGAGAAACAACTTTGATTGCCCGCTGTCTTCGAGCGCCAGTCGCAGGCTGAATCGCTTCAACTGCACAGGTCTTGCGGTTGCCGAGTATTCTCCGTTTGTGAATTTGCCACTGCCGCTTTTTCTGCCTCTCCATCTACACCTCGCGCGCTCAGAAACTGCATCCCCGCGACCGTCGAGATTCTTGCGACGTCAACCCCCACCAACCGGCACGAAATTGAGACCCTACAAGTGGGATCGAATGAACCGAGCACTTTGATCTGCCTGCACGCAACTGTACACATAATACTCGCTTGAAATATTCTTGAATTTCGACGTGAGCCAGCCCGGTCAGACGCCCGCTTGTGCTCGTAAAAATTACAGTCTTCATTCCGATCGCGGAGACATCACCCCTCTTGTGGCCTAGAGTCGATGCTTCAACAGTGACGTTGGAATCCCGCTGCGTCGCATGTCACATATATACCTTTCCTCTACATCCGCCTAATTACGGTCCCTTATAACCCGCGACGAAAACAGAGCATTCTCTTTTCTATTCAACTGGCGTTGTCCTCGGTTCCTTGAGCTCACGAACCATGTACGCCGTCGAGGACAGGTCCCATCCAGTGCCACCGCCGCCTCCTCCTCTCTCTATGGATCGTATCCCTCCTCCCTCCTCTGCGTATCCGACCCCAGGTTCAGCCGGCCCGCTGCGATCTGCGGACCACCTGGCCACGGTTTCAACCATCCACGATGGCCGCATCTGGTCCCTGCAAGTGGTCCAGCAACCGATTCGCGCTCGAATGTGTGGCTTTGGCGATAAGGTCGGTCAACATATTGTCGGATTGTTTTATTTTTTTTTGTTGTCCGAGAAATGTGTTTCTGACGATGCCAACAGGATCGAAGACCCATCACTCCTCCCCCCTGCATCCGCTTGATCGTAAGAGATGCGCAGACGGAGAAAGAGATTGATATTAAGTATGTCATTGCAAGTTCGCCGCTAGATAAGGGCTGGTTACTGATTATTTTGGTACAGCGAGATCGATACATCTTTCTACGTGCTCACAGTGGATTTGTGGAACGCAGATGGAACAAGCGAAGTGAATCTGGTCAAACATTCGGCTACCTCTCCCTCGATATCCACTGCAATGTCCTCCTCATACCCGCCACCGCCGCAGAACTTGTCCCCTACTTATCCCGCCTTTGCGCAGAATCCCTATGGTCAGACAGTCGGATACCCTCAGATGAACAATTATTACGGCGGGAATCCTCAGCTGGCATATCAGAACCCATATGGTGCCAATCCCCAGGCTGGTTACTACCCTCCTTACTATGGGGGAGGCCAGATGCCTCCGGCTGGCATGTCGCCCGCTGCGCAGCCAGTCACCGCGGGCCCTGGCGGCATGTTCACGCGCAACCTGATCGGAAGTCTCAGCGCCAGTGCCTTCAGGCTCACCGATCCAGACAACAAGATTGGTGTGTGGTTTATTCTGCAGGATCTGAGTGTGCGGACAGAAGGGACATTCCGGTAAGTGTCTCCGACTGGAGTCAACTGCCAACCCCAAGCTAACGTGTGTCTCAGTCTCAAAATGAGCTTTGTCAATGTGGGTACGCATTCCGGTGACTCTAACAACAATACTCCTGTGATCAATCACGGTTCTGCCCCCGTCCTGGCTTCCGTCTTTTCCGAGCCATTCCAAGTCTTCTCCGCCAAAAAGTTCCCGGGTGTCATCGAGAGCACGCAGCTGAGCAAGTGCTTCGCTCTTCAGGGAATCAAAATCCCTATTCGCAAGGACGGTGTCAGAGGGCCCCGTGGACGTGGGGGTGACGGAGATGACGATGGAGACGATTATGAGTGAGAAACGGCAGCTTCGATTATCCTGCAGTCGATGCTATGAAAACCTCAACAACGATTGGTTCCTTTTTCTTTTCTTCTCTACGGTTTTTATGGGTTAAAATGTGGGGATTCTGGTTTGCGGTGTTAACGGAAGGGTTTGTATTTCAACTGGGTGGAATGTATTGCTATAAGGACTGGTGGCGAAGGTTTAAGTGTCTGTGCTTTTTGCCTGTTGTTGTTGCTTGTTTTCTCTTTTCTCTGTGGATTTCACGATTCCCTTCACTGTGCGCGATATCCCGGACTCCCTGGCTGCCATGCATATATCAGATTAGAGATGAAATAAACTAAAAAAGAGCCATCTTGTCATCAACAGAAAGGTTACCTGTCACCTCTTTGGTCTATCTTCTGCTGCTAATCTATATGTTTCTGGCTTCTACGCTGTTCTAGGTCTTGAAACGGAGAATGGCTTCTATTGCTCTGCATACCGATCAGATTGAGCAATGGCGTTGTCAGTTTGTGCTCATATCATTGCGGGATCCATGGTCAGGAACTGCTGCCGGAGCTTCAGATCATCATGACATGATGTCAACGCATACAGAGGTCATGACTCGAACAGCTCAGTCTCAGCCCCTTTACACCCGGGATGCGTCAGCCTAACATGTAAGCCTTCTATCATGTATTATCCGAATCTGTGGTCATGATGATCAGGCCCGTCGGGACAGCCAGACCGATCTGCTCAGAGGCAAGAACAGCTATTAAACGCAGGGGGCACTACCTACAGAGTAAGAGCAGCATCTCTCGTCGCCTCGTCACTATCCTCCTGATCAAGTTCGCACACCCAACCCTACGTCCGGAGACTCATCGCACAATCGCCTATCGCCAACATGAAGCTCACGCTCCTCCCCATCTTCGCTGCCCTCGCCGCCGCAGGAAATCAAACCCTGTTCCCCTTCGAGGTCATCGCCAACGCCCCCGGCACACCCGTCGACCGTCTCAGGCTCGCCGCGTCGAACCTCTCGTTCTCGCTGGGCGGCCAGACGACCACCTTCTGCCCCCTGCAGGACGGCTGCCCACCGGGGAACCACACCGTGATCGACGCCTCCGGTGGCGCCCTGGTACAGCTCCACTCCACTCCTTTCCCACTTCCAGGGTCTTCGACATACTAACCCCATATCAACAGGACGTGATCGTCCCCGGCGGCCAACGGATCTTCATCAACCCGGCCGGCGCCGTGAGCTTCACGCAGGCCCACTCGACGTTCATCCCGCCCGGCTCGACCCTCGGCCCGTTCTTCCAGAGCCAAGGCGTCTGGCACTTCCGCGGGCCCGGCGCGTTCGACTTCATGGCCTGTCCGACGCCCAGCCGCATCTGGCAGGTGTTTGCGGCGCAGCGCAACGTCACCGTGCCGCTGGGGAATGTCACGGCTTGTGTGAGGTTCGTGGCCGTGGTGATTCCGTTCCTGACTGGGCCGGGTGCCTTCCAGTATGTCTGAGTTGGAGAGTGAGGATTTCTGTGGAACCGCGCTGCATGCTTTTCCCCCCCCTTCACTAGCCCTAGGCAGGCTATAATAGACTTTAAACTAGAGGAATAGAGTAGTAATGGGAACATTGAGAAAAAAAAAAAAAGGGTATCTGCATTTGGTCTATGATGAGTCTATATCAATTGGTCCATATCCGCACTGCTTTGTCCTTTCCACCACTGCCCACCCGCTGTCCGTCAGGACTCCAGTCGACAGCAAAGACCTCGTCCTTGTGTCCGGGTAGATCCATGGCGAGCTTTCCGGTGCGGACGTTCCATACCTTCAGTGTTGTGTCCTTTGAAGACGACACCAGCAGCCGTGAGTCGGCGGAAAAGCAGCACTGGTAGACCGCACCGACATGGCCGCGAAGGGTGGTGATGAACCTGCAGGGCGTAATGTGAGTTTATGTAGACCTAGAATGATCCCGCTGGGGTCCACTTACTTTCCATCCCGACCATTCCATAGCTTCACATGGTTGTCAAACCCGGCAGAGGCAATGTAAGCCATGTCTGGAGAAAATGTGACGTGGTTGACTTCCTTCTGGTGACCCAGCAGCCGCGCCACAGGCTTATTTGAGCTCTCTGGATCCCATAGGTACATGGTGAAATCATCACTGGCTGATACTAGTTTCTCGACAATCTTGTTGTTGATGGTCGCAGCCTGCTCGAAGCGCTTCTTTGCTGCAGCCACCTTCTCCACGTCAGACTGCGGGACCTTGCCGGTGTGATCGTGGTAGGCCGTGCGAAGGGCAAAATCTGTTGATAGGGCCAGATGGTTTACACGATGAGCGTGCGCGGAAAGCGTCTGGATCAGTGATCCGTTCTGTGCGTTCCAGACCTTGATCGTTCGGTCATGAGACGAGGTGTAGATCTTTCCTGTCCCGCCCCAGCGAACGCACGTGACTGAGCCTTTGTGTCCAGTGAGGACAATATCGATTCGTTTCCCTACCACATCCCAGATGCGCACTGTCGAGTCCTTCGATGCAGAGGCCAAGCGCGGCCGGCCCGTTGCCTGTAAATGGTATGGCTCCCACGCCAGACTAGTAATCCACTTCGCATGCCCCTTGAGTGGGCCTCCAAGGGCCTGTCCCTTCTTTGCATCCCACAGTCGTACAGTGTTATCCATGCTTCCGGTAGCGATAATCGCTCCATTAGGTGAGTAGGCGACTGCAAGAACCCAGCTAGTATGTCCCTTGAGCGTGTGCTTGGGAGTGCCTGTATCGCAGTCCCAAATACGGGCTGTCGAATCACCACTTCCAGAGACCATGGTCGACGAGGAGACTGGAGAGAAAGAGGTCGCAAGAATCGCTTCTCCATGTCCAGCAATGGAAGCAGAGCATCGTGAAACAGCCTTGACTCGGAAGACTGCTTGCGGGGTAAAGTAAAGGTGGATGGTATCTTCGGTCGTTTTCAGACCCGGCTTGAGCAGAGAGTGGTAGAGATCTGCCAGAATATCAATCGTTTGAGCATCTTTGCCGTCAGATTGGTAGGTGAACCGGTACGGTACTCGGTCCTCGTCGTCTTCCTGAAAATTCGAAGCAAATGTCTTAGTTATACTCGTCCGATGCAATCAATTCTTCCACCGCGCACTTACATTGCCTTGTAATGTGTTCAAGAGCGTCTCGAGATTCTTGACATTGGCATCGGCCACTGGAACGGACACTGCAGGACCTGTTACAGACCCCGTTGCTTGATCGAAGAATTGTACTCGGACGCTTCCCAGATTGTCTGGAATACTCTCGATCTCCTGCTGTAGTCGCGCCTTCTCCGCAGTCTCCAGCTTCTGTCGCTTACTTGGAGGAGGAACAAGCGTCGCCATCTTGTCAGAATGTGATTATAATCAGCGACTGCAATGATTGTTGTCTTGATCGGAGAAAAAAATTCATTCCGAAAATCACTTATCGCGGGGAGCGAATCGGCGCTAAACCGGATATGGACAGCCATTCGTTATCGTATACAACAGTGGTTGTTGACCATCCTCTTCTTCTCTTTTGAACATCATTCCATCAGTTAAACTTCAGTTTCCTTCGAATGAGGCATCTTTAGCCCTTTAGTCTGCTCAGCATGACAACGGCATTGTCTCGTGTCCCCTCGCTCGGAGGCCCGAGTCCATTCACACCTTTCACCTCCATCTCCAGACAAGGTACTGAACGTCCGAGGACAGCGAGACCCGCTACAACCGCTACAAGCATTGCCTTTCAGGACATTGTTTGCGCGGTGAGTGAATCTAGAGGTGTCTCATCCACAGTTGGTCTGGCATTCGTCAATCTGTCAACCGCAGAGGTAGTCCTATGCCAAATCTGCGATAGTCAAACCTATGCCAAAACCGTGACGAAGATCACCGTGTTTGAGCCAACGGAGATTCTTTTCATGGGCACTGCTAAAGAATCTAAACTCTTCTACATCATCCAAGAGAACATTCCGGATACTACATTTACTATCCTCGATCGTAGGTACTGGTCAGAGAAGCTTGGTCACGAATATGTGGACCGATTAGCATTTCCGCAAGACATCGAAATAATCAAGACCGCCCTTGGAGGAAATTACTTTGCAGCCTGCTGTTTCGCGGCTGTAAGGCATTTGTTCTCAAGTCTATTGTAACATTCTCTGATTGCCTAGTAGGTACTCAAGTATGTCGAGCTTGAGCTTGACCAGACATTCACGTCGCATTCGCTACGAATTAGATTTGAACCATCTCAGGGTTCCATGTCAATTGATCTACCCACCATAACTTCACTTGAGCTCATTCAGAATCTCCAGAACGCAAAATCAAAGGATAGCCTGTTTGGACTACTCAATGAGACTCTGACCCCGATGGGTGCTAGGCTTCTCAGAGCCAACATTTTACAACCTTCAACAGAGGAATCAAAATTGCTAGCGCGATATGACGCCGTCGAGGATCTCTCTACCAAAGAGGATATGTTCGTCTCGATCAGACAAGGTAGTATCTAATCCAGTATCTATTCTCATAACCAAACTGACTTGGGTATTCCATAGCCCTTAAGGGGTTCATTGATGCAGATAAAGTCTTGACGTCTGTCAGTTGCCTCACCTTCCTATGTTGATGAGTGTCGCCAGCTAAAAGGACAGCTTATTCTTGTGCCCACAAAACACACATTCCTATACGTCGAGCAGTCAGTGAACAATGTCATTATGCTGAAGACTTATGTGTCATCGATCAGGTCGGTATATAAGGCACTTACCGCGGCTCAAAGTAGTCTCTTGATGACCGTAAGAGAGGTAATAGTGCACTCAACTGTAGCTCGTTCCATCACTGAACTTAGCTAGCTGTGTGCTCCAGCAAATCATCGAGCTGTCGAAGAGCTGATTGAGCAGACGCTGAATGAGCATGTAACGTACCAAAGCAAGCCTCTTGACCTCAGGAACCAACGTATTTACTGTGTCAGGGTACGTGCTGTTTTGATCCCTAACCCGAATGTCGTTGACTCTCCAGTAGGCCGGTGTCAACAGCCTCCTCGATGTTGCAAGGCAGACGTACAAAGAAGCCAATGTGGATGCGGCAGATCTTGTGTCAAAACTCTCTGGTAGTGCCACGACACCACGAGGTCCCAGCTAGTTGTCTAACATTGTCCAGAATCGCATAATCTCGATCTAGACCTCAGGTTCGATTCTGCTCGCCAATACTATATCGGTATCCCTATCACAGAGATGGAGTCACTACCTGAGGTTTTCATCAACGTCTATCGCAAGAAGAACCGCATAGAGTGCCAGACTCTTGATCTCGTCAAACTGAATCAAAAGATCATAGATGCGCATAATGAAGTAATTAGCATGAGCGACCAAACCATTCAAAGCCTCATCAATGAGGTATGTAAGGAGATCTCAGGTCTTTTCCGGGTGAGCGAAGCTATTGCCATGCTGGACATGCTAGCTGCCTTTGCCCAACTGGCCACCTGCAGCGAGTATATAAGACCTGAACTGACGGATGTGCTTGCCATCAAATCCGGACGACACCCCATACGGGAGAAAATCCATACAAGAAAGTTCATTCCTAACGATGCTTATGCAACCAAACAGTCTCGATTCCAGATTATCACTGGCTCCAATATGAGTGGCAAATCAACTTACATTCGTTCCTTGGCTTTGATGACCATCATGTCGCAGATTGGCTGTTTCATCCCTGCTGAATATGCGTCTTTCACCGTGATTCACCAGCTCTTTGCCCGTGTCTCAACCTCGGATGACCTAGAAGCCAATGTATCGACCTTTGCTGCTGAGATGCGAGAAATGGCATGTATTCTTCGTAACATCGAGCCCCGGAGTATGGTCATCGTGGACGAGCTTGGCCGAGGCACCAGTACCACAGACGGACTCGCCATCACCATTGCAATCGCCGAATCACCTGTGGAGAGCCATGCCCTTGTATGGTTTGTCACGCATTTCCGTGACCTAGCCTTGATCATGGCTGAGCGCAGCGGCGTGGTGAGCCTCCATCTCGCCGCCGAGATCTCACCGGACGCCTCTCAGATGGTCATGCTGTACAAGATTGCAGAGGGTCCGGACACAACTCAATTCTACGGTCTCGCCGTTGCAAGGCTCGTGGACCTACCGCCTGGTGTCCTAGAAACTGCTCAGCGGGTATCCGAGAACCTGAATGAGCTTGCCAAACGCCGGCACAGCAAGTCTAGAACGCAGATGTTGTCACGCAAGCGAAATTTAATGCTTGCACTGAGGGAACAGCTAATCCATGCACGGGATGGGACGCTGGAAGGCGAAGAACTCAGAAAATGGCTGAAAAGACTGCAGGATACTTTCGCTCTGCGTATGGCGAGCCTCGAGGAAGAGACTGCTGCTATCAGTGACGATGAGATTGATATGGAAGAAGCCGATGAACTACAACAGAAAGCTTTAGCGCCTTCTAGAGAGACCAGTGCAGATGCTTTTGTTAATCGATCGCAAGCTAGTCTTGTTGCCTCATCTCCTCCGGAAGCCTCAATGGACTCCTCGTCATCCGAGGTTGCTGTGATGGGTACAGAACAGGAGAATGACTTCGAACATGAATGATGACGGGAAGATTATATGACAACCTGTAATATTATGTGGTTATGCTTGATAAAACATCTTACTACTGTAGCCTCAATATAGCCTTATTAGCAAAATCAACAGCAAGCCCAGAGCTATTTGCAAAAAATTTCTCTCATTATCTGTACGGTCACCATTCATGGCCACCTGAGAAAACTTTTACGCTACATGCCTGATGTCGAAATACCTCTAAATACGATAATATCGCTCAAATACAAAACTCAGACAACGAAACTTGCGAGCAGGCAACATGCACAGATGCGTTATCCAAAATGGAATAGTGTCTGCTTGCCCTTTTTGCCTTTCCCTTTCTTTCCTCCACCTGCCGAAGACTCCCCGAAATCGTCATCAAAACCGTTGGTCGGAGTGGCGCTGCCGGAGGATCCAGACCAGGCATTGGCTGGTGACGCACGGCGGTCGTCCCAGCGGACAGTTCCGCGGGTAAGGCCAGCCATGAGGACGTTAGGCTTAGGCGCTGTAGGAAGAGCAGGGAAGGCTTCTGCATTGTTTGTGTTCGCTGGTGCACGTGAGGAGCTCGGGGTTGGACGGGAAGAGGGATTGATGGTGCTTGCCATGGATCGAGGAGGCGGGGGTGCTGCTGCGGCCCATGGAGTAGCAGACGCAGTCGATCTGGGAGCTGAGCGGGCTGTAGCAGCAGAGAGGGGTGGGAAAGGATTGGTGGACGATGATGAGGATGACGAAGGGAGATAGCCGCTTCTGCCAACTGCAGATCGAGATGACTGCGCTGTTGACGATTTGAGTCGGAGAACACGCTTTCCTCCGCCTCCGCCCCCGCTCGTAGTGCCAGGGGACATGCCTGGAATGAGACCGCCTGGTCCTGGTAAGGCCGGGTAGTCTTCATTGATTGCACGCCAGTCATTCCAGGCCTTCAGCAATTCGTTCCTTTTGGCATCCTCCTCATATATCTCGGCAAGCTCTTTGACGAGCTTCCCTAATTCGGTGCTTGAGGTGTCAAACAACGAAAAGAATGCATCAATAAGTGCGGTGGCCGAAATCTTAGAAGTGCGGTATTGGGAGACTTTGGCGCGAAAGTCCGCAACCTTGTTTGCATCATTCCGCAGAAGATTGGAGGCGCGCTCAATCACAGCAGTATGTCGCAAGCGGCGTGCCTGGTCTTGAGGAGTAGCAGGCCCCGAAGGAGCACCAATATTGAGAGCGTCCATCTCTTGAACCGGAGCACCAGCGGTGGGAGGCGTTTGGACAGGGGTAGCAACACCGGATCTAGCGGGAGCCTGAACAGTCTGAGTGTCGTTTCGCGTAAGCTGGCCCCCAAAACTCCTCGTGGAGACAGACTGCGCGCTCTGAATGGCCATTTGTCGCTGGTATGCAATTTCATCTCGCCGCAGCGGCTGAGCACTCGATACAGGTAAGGGATCTGCGTTCGGGTCTCGGCCTCGGCCAGCGCCACGGCGTGGCCTCTGAGACTGATATGGCGTCCTAAGATCAAAGTCCGACAAGTCCACCAGCCGTGCGTCTCGTCTGGCGTCCTTAGAGAGCCCATTCGGGTGGCATTCAAGCTGGTGGGCCTTCAGATCCATCTGAGACTCGAAAACAACAAACTTCTTCTCCAGACACTCCTTATCCAAGCAAAGGAAGTGATCCCGCTGGAAGTGATCCTCGAGGGCGTTGTAGTCAATGTAATACTGCTGCTGTCGATTCACCGAGCGACGATCACAAATATGGCATCTTTCGTGGCGGTCGCGACAGTGTGCATACAGTTCGTCATCGCCATAGAATCTCTTGTGGCAGAATCCACACTCAGGATGTCCTTTGAAACCACTTTGGTCCAGAGCCCCGGGGACATCATCGCCGTATTTTTCGTGCTTGCGCAGTTCTGCCATGGTAAACAGCTCGTGCTCATGTGTAAAGACCTTCTTGTTCCGAGTGCAAAGATCGCTGTTTAACAATTAGCAGACGGTCCACTTAATAGCAAGAAGTCAAAGATGCATACCACATCACCTTGCCGTGCTTACTCTTGACATGACGATGCAAGTCAGGCCAACCCAAGCAAGCCACATCACAGTTATTATCGGGACAATTGTACCGTAGCAGCAGAACAGTGTCCTCAAAGATGTCATTGTTCTCATACTCGATACCTAGATTCTCGTCTTTCTGGGAGAAATCACTGTCTGTGAAATCCTCAAATCGCTTTGTGGGGTCGTCTGTGAAGATAACGTAGTTCGACTCGGTCTATTGAGAGAGAAATTGTCAGGGGCCGTCGACGAAATCCAAGTTATCACAGTCGCAAACATACACGACAATGCGCACAAGCTTTGTTCTTGTACAGAGCCCGCAGCCTGAGAGCGCAGATATGACAAGTCCGGTGGTTGCACGGCGAAACCGAGGTGTGCGCGACATTTGACGCACAAATGAAGCAGACCTCGCCATCATCCGCGTCGTCTGTCGCGGGTGCCGGTATTAACTTGCTTTTAGTTTCACTCAGCTCAGCAGCGCCTTCTGAAGCAGCTTCCGCACCCGCTGGGGGGCCGCTCTCGTCAGGGACGCGAGAACTGTTGGCATTGCGACTTTGCTTATCACGTCCTCCGGCGCCGCGTCTAGTCCCGAATCCTCGGCCTCTTGAACCCCTTCCGCCTCCATCGGTCGCGCGTTGCGGTGCTTCCCCTTGACCTCCCTGGTGGGATCCACCCCGGCCACGCCGTCGACCACCACCACGATTCTGGCTTTGCGATGCGGTTGGTCGGGGTTCGGTTTCAGACATCGTGGCAGATTTGTCGAACTCAGGTGAAATGCGGTAAGTGGAACAAGGGCCCACAAGGGTGTGTTAAATGCTGAGAGGCGGCTCAGTGCTGGCCCTTGGTTGTTGAATGAGCGATATAAGATATAAACAGGTGGTACAGAGTAAGAAATATCGATATGCAGGTATGAATGCGGGCAGTTTGCAGTGGGGTGAAATGTAAGCGGCGAGCAAAAAGGGACTTTGCTTAGTGATCATGGAGACAATGCGGAGAGCTTGTTCACAGAGACTTACTACACAGTACTACTGGATTGTTGAATCTCTGAATCTCTTACACTCGGCATTCAACGATAATGTTAATGAAAATGAAAATGAGCGCACATAGTGTACCGGATGGATTAATTATGTGCACCTACAACACACTCTGCAATACCTTCTTCATTGCGAATTTTGGTACACAAGCCTATTATAAATGACCCAAAGTTGGGGTAGTCTCGCAGTAGTCTGTACAAGTGTCATGCATGAATGGGATCGCTTGAGATGATTCGTACTGAGAAGCTATAGAGAGCTATCAACACTCAACCTCTAAAGATAATCTCCTGTCGGCCTGTCTTGGAGGCAACACCAACTCCCGCTGGAGAAGCAAATGAACAAAAGGGAGAAAAGGCAACAGTTTGCCAAGGAAAGTAACCATAAAGGCTGTTCAAGTAAAAAAAAAAAATGGTAGCGCCTGGAATCCAATGCGAGATGATGAATGGAAAAGAAAACAGAATAGGAAAGGAAGTCTCAGAATGGTCGTAATGAGGAGCGGTATCCGCGCGCTGCAAGGGAAAGTGCAAATGAAAGAAGATGTCGTGTGGCGGTCATGTTTCAGAGATGGACTATTCATCGGGACTATACAGGTTTTGGTTCAGAATCTTGGTCATGGTAAACATGTGTATGCGATCCTGTTTGAACACGGCTCGCATGGCGTCGTCGCAGCGGATCTGACGTCGGTCATTGGGATCTTGAAGATCGTGCTCCCGGATATACTGCCAGAGTCTCTTCACCGTTTGAGGTCGCGAAAGCTACCAACCCATCAATGTCAGTTTCGGAGGTAGAAACGATAAACCGCAAAAACAGGGGGAAAGCGTACCGTCACCTCGCCGTCGAGTAATGCTGACAGTGGGGGAGACAAATTAAGCGGTTTCTAAGTGAGTGTCCTTGTCAGCAAAGACCGACATGACAGAATGGGACAGAGATGGGAGACCAACGTGAAAGCCACCAGATCGGTTAGGTTCTTTCTTGGTCTCAGAGCCCGAATCAAGATCCGAATCATCCTCCGCCTTGACCTTCTTAGACGTCTTGGCCTTTGCCTTCTTCTTTACTGGCGGCGCCCTACGCGTACTAGCACCTCTAGTAGGGCGAGCCCGCATGTTCTCCTCCGCCTGCAGTTTGGCAGCATAGATGGCATCCGCGTCAATATCATGATCAGGTTTCTTCTTCTTCGCCGGTGGGGTCTTGCTCGCGGTGTCGGACTGTTCGTCACTCTCTGCTTGACGCTTCTGTGGAGAGGAGGACGGAGCGGGGGGTGACGGTTCGACTGGAGTGACTGAGGCATAGTTCTCTACATGGCCGTTGTTCGTAGGGGCAGTGGATGAGGTAGCCGCATCGGAGGAAGCTCCTATACCGCTTCTTGCGGCAAATATATCGAACCTCTCCATGATGAGCTGCTTGATTGCAGCCTGATATCACAATTCGAATTAGCGGAGATTTCATAGTCACGGCATTGGAGCCACATGAATGCGAGCATGTTGCGACGGGGTCTTGAGCGGCAATCACAGACCTTTTGCGGAGTAAGGTCATAGCCAACCACTTCCTGGAGACCTTTGCGAATGCGCTTCTCGGAAATAGTATTCAGATCGCTCTTAGCCAGTATCGCGTCGATGGCCTCGATATACTGATTGCGAATATCCGGAGATACTATCGCGAAAGGCATGATGTCAGCTCAAGAGACCAAACTCGGACATTGGGCACATGGAAATATGGGATCTTACGCGACATTTTCGGTCAAGTAGCTTCGTTGCGCGTCTGTTTTCCCAAGGGAGTAAATAAGAAAAGCAATAACTGGAGAGAATACAATTGCTGTACGACCGAAAGTAAGCTGCTGATGGTCCTAGAATGAGTCCAATGAGGAACACAGTGGTGATAGTTGAGATCGTCTAGATCTAAGCGGTCACTCACTTGGCGCTTAGTACCAGCGGGGCATCAACGAGAGGTAGATGAGATGAGAAGAAGAGGGATACTATGGAGGAAGATGGGATGAGAAGAGAGAACTCATATAAGTCTCCTATCAACAAAGGCAGCGATGAAAGCAATTGACTCAACGATTAACTTGTGCCCTTCACCTGCAGGGTCAAAAGAAGTCCGGGATAATGCGTCCGGAGATCATTTGATTGTTATGCTGCTCCTCTTCGTTCTCCAGATGTCTAGACGGAGATCGATACATGGTGTACTAGTGTGACCATCATTACTGGGCTGCGTCTAGTAGAATTCACGTATGTTACGGCGGCCATACGAAGCAGGGATCAGGCTAGGCTGTATCAGGAAACCATGCAGGAAGCCTAGCTGGAGAAGCTGCTTTGCTAAGCTGTCACATGATTCTAGATCAGCTGACTAGCTGAGTCATAATTGAGTCAGCACATCGCACACAAGTGGCTGCGGTTTGGATTTGCTCTTTTTGCCCTAAACTCGACGGCGAGCCAAAAACGGGGTCGACCAGCAGAAAATTAGACAGGATCTCATTCTTGATATTCCCAACCTATTCCCCCCCCCTCCCCATCGCCTTCGCTCCGCCCTCCCCGGTTACGAATAGCCATGGCGCCCAGTTTCGATACTCTGTCCGAGCAGGACCTTCACGAAGAGGAGGAGGAGGAGATTGACGTCTCCGGTGAGTGCGATTGTTTGGGTTCTGGTGTTTCTTTGTTGCCCCTCTCGACTGACGCGGCTTGTTCTTCGGCTTTTAGATCTTAAGGCGCAATATGAAGTGAAGCTCGAGGAGGGTTTGGATACATTTGTTGTCATCGATGGGCTTCCGGTCGTGCCCGAGGAGAGCAGACAAAAGCTCGTGAAGTTCTTGATGAGGAAACTCAACACAGTGGGCCACACATCCGAGGATGCGGTCTTCATGCCCGTTAACGATAAGAACATGTCTGAAGGGTATGTTTAGATGGAAAGGACTGGGCCAGAGAGCTGAGAACATTAATTTTTGTTTCTCTCCGTTAGTTATGCCTTCGTTGAGTACGAGACCCCAGAACAGGCCGTCGCCGCGGTCAAGCAGTTGCACGGCACCCCCCTCGACAAGAAGCACACTCTCCTTGTCAACAAGTTGATGGATATCGAGCGCTATGGCCGCGAGGGACGCATCGACGAAGAATACAAGCCCCCCACCATCGAGCCTTTCAAGGAGAAGGAACATCTCCGCTCGTGGCTTTCGGACCCCAACGCCCGTGATCAGTTTGCTCTTTACCGTGGTGATAAGGTTGGCGTTTTCTGGAACAACAAGAACAACCCGCCCGAGAACGTCGTCGACCGTGCCCACTGGACCCAGCTTTTCGTCCAGTGGTCTCCCAAGGGTACTTTTTTGGCATCCGTCCATCCCCAGGGTGTTCAGCTCTGGGGCGGTCCTGCTTTCTCGAAACAGAAGCAGTTCCCTCACCCATTTGTCCAACTTATTGAATTCTCGCCCGGTGAGAGCTATCTGACCACCTGGTCTGCGCGTCCTATCCAAGTGGAAGAAGGCCAGCCCATTTTGTCTTACGAGGAGGATGGAAAGAATATCATCGTCTGGGATATCGAAACTGGAAAGCCTCTGCGTTCGTTCGTTTCTCATGATCTCAGCGCGCCGGGAGGCGAAAGCGACGCGCAGCCCAAGAAGAAGGTGCAGTGGCCTGCATTCAAGTGGTCTGCTGATGAGAAGTACGTCGCTCGGATGCTGCAGGGTCAGTCTATCTCGATCTACGAGCTTCCCCGGATGAACCTGCTTGGCAAGACCTCCGTTAAGGTCGATGGAGTGATGGATTTCGAATGGTCGCCCGCCACTGTCAACCGTGAAGGTGTCAAGCAATATGAGCAGCTGCTCTGCTTCTGGACCCCTGAAATCGGCAGCAACCCCGCCAGAGTCGCTATGATGAGCGTACCATCTAAGGAGATTGTACGAACTCGTAATCTTTTCAACGTTTCGGACGTCAAACTTCACTGGCAATCCCAGGGTTCATTCGTTTGCGTCAAGGTCGATCGTCACTCGAAGTCGAAGAAGTCCATGGCCACTAACCTAGAGATCTTCCGGGTACGCGAGAAGGGTGTTCCTGTTGAGGTTGTCGACAGTCTCAAGGATACCGTTATCAACTTCGCCTGGGAGCCCAACGGAAGTCGCTTTGTTCTCATTACCAATGGTGAGACTGTGGCCGGTGCCGCCGTGGCCCCTAAGACGGCTGTGTCCTTCTTCGCTCGCGAGAAGAAGGGTGGTGCAGCTGGCAACTTCAAGCTGGTGCGCACCATTGAGAAGAAGAACAGCAACGCGATCTACTGGTCGCCGAAGGGCCGTTTCGTCGTTGTTGCCACGGTTCACTCCCAGACCAGCTTCGACATGGACTTCTGGGATATGGACTTTGAGGGTGAGAAGCCGGAGGCAGAGAAGGATCTGACAGCCAACGTCCAGTTGATGAAGACTCTTGAGCACTACGGTGTAACTGACATTGACTGGGATCCTACTGGTCGCTACGTTGTCAGCAGTGCTAGCGCGTGGACTCACTCGGTAAGAGGCCTTTTGTCTTCGCTTCTCATCATAAAGTTACGAATATACTGACCCTTGCGACTTTGTAGTTGGAAAATGGCTGGAACATGCATACATTCTCCGGCAACACACTCTCCGAAAACCCTACCGAGAAGTTCAAGCAATTCCTCTGGCGCCCCCGCCCACCCACCTTCCTCAGCAAGGAGGAACAGAAGCAAGTGCGCAAGAATCTTCGGGAATACTCGAAAGAGTTCGATGAGGAAGACAGATACGCCGTCGATATTGCCAACACAGCCGTCGTGGAGAAGCGCAAGCGTGTTCTCAGCGAGTGGATTGCCTGGATCCGCCGGGAGAAGGAGCTTCTGTCCGAGGACAAGGATGCTTACGGGCTCCCCGAGGATGTGGACGACCCAAAGAAGGCCAAGGACGCCCCTGCAGTCACATCCGAGCAAGGCGAGGCCGTTGTGGAGGAGATTGTCGAGGAAATCGTCGAAGAGAGCGAAGAGGTCATCGGTTGATTGGGGTTTTCTTTCCGTATCTAATGCTATCCTCTATTTACCTTTTTTCCTTTCTCTTATCCTGTCTTGTTTGTCGAGATTGTCGCCAATTTCCCTCCCAGAATATTGGGATTCCTTGTTTCCCTCTCCGCCTTGAGCCTTCTCCCATGATCTGTTGGCTTGGTTTCAGTCCAGTGGCGCCTGGCACATTCAAAAAGTGGATAGATTATGTATTGCATCTCCCAAGATGGGAAGTCATGCACGCAATGTTGGTAGTATGAGAGATGACAATGCATGAGCGAGCAACCTTCGCGTCGTATATAAATCCGATCTGTCAAAAGTAATATGAGGCGCTCTTTTCTTCATTCAGCTGGCCCCTGTTCACTGTTCTTACACAATCCTCAAGTCGTCCAAGTTCGCCACGACTGTGGTTCCCGGCGGAAGCCAGAGATGCCTCGCTCGTTGCAGGGTTAGCTGGTACACGCCTTTTACATCTAGAAGAATTCACATGTTTGACCGGAAGATGTCGTTCTCGAATACAACTAAACCATATTCACAAACAGCATCAATCCAACCAAAACATTCCGAGTTTCAGCACCCAAATACCGGTTATCATACATTCCACCCACACCACTGGTCCCCGTCGAAGTCGCAACAGCACCAGTCTCAGCACCAGTCGCCGTTGGCCCGGAGTACGTACTCGTCGACTGCACATTCACCCGGAAGAACGCATTATTGTTGCCGATAACATTCCCTGCAGGCGAGTACTCGCACACGACATACCACCCCTGCGCCCTCGTATACTGCCCGTGCTTATCCTTCGCATCACTCCCGTCGCTATATCCGCAATCAACGGCCGCGCACCCGACCTCTTTCGTGGCCCGCCAGACCAGCTGCGTGAAATGGCCCGTCTCCTCGGTAAAGCCTGTCGGTAGCTTGAAGTTGTATTTCTGGCCCTCGTCGCCCCACGCCGAGACGGCGGTGATGGGGTCCGCGTAGCCGAAGGCGAGGTTCTCGCCGTATGGCCCGTCCTGTGGCGGATACGTTAATAAGGCATGGGGGAGGTGTATGGTGGTGGTTGGGGGGGGTGTGTTGGAGGAGTGACGTACAGAGTGCCTCCATTTGCAGCCCTCTGCCCAGTCTCTAGCGTATTTTGTTAGTGTCTCGTTCCAGGTTAGTTCGCTTGCGTTGTGGTTTCGGCGATAGGTGTTGCTGGCGGAGAGGATTGTATCTTTAAAGAGCTCTGGGGAGGTGTATGAGGGTGGGTGTGGGATGGTGGGTGTCACTGCTGCTGAGAGTGTGGTTATTGACGCATGGCTTGCTAGGCAAAATTGGAACCACAGCAGGAGCTCGAGTAGTCGGCTTGAGGTATGTGTATGCATTCTGGCGAGCTTCCTGTGTTTATCGGGTACTTCGTAAAGTCCTCGGTCTCGCTATGATAGGTTTATATCTTGTGCTTCGACATCCAATGACATAGATGGCTTGCTGCGTGAACTTGATTGTTGCTCGCTGCTTATACAATCGATGGAGCAACAACAAAGTCAAGGCGCTCTTTGATTCGATCAAGGTACAAGTACAGCTTTCATAGCAATTTTAGTCAAGCAATCCCATCTGTGTGCCGTTAGAAATGACTCCAAATAGCGTAGATGTGAGGCCATACTGTTCAATGCATTATCGAGCTCCATATATGATGTACTTTCTGAACAATGAGACACTGTTGCAGACGTTGTCGGCCGTCCGAACCATAAATAACATTGAGAACCGCCATCATTTGATTGATGAAACATGCAGGCGAGAGTCGAGAAGCATGGCTGGATGACAGCGCTTACACTTTGTATCAGCAGTCGCTCATTGACGTCAGCCCCGTGTCTCCAAAGTCAAACCACAACAAAGTCAGATCGACTCGGAAGATGGACTTTGCATGATGCGGATACCTGCAAGGATCTAGAACGCTTGGATTCTGAAGAATTGATCAGACTCTGTCTCTATGATTGTATGTCAATATGACTGCAGAAGGTGATATCAATCCTTAGCCGCTGTTGTCCCAGAACAAGCCATACCCCATCCGTCCTATCCGTGAATCATCGACTGTATATAACAATGTGGGTATTCTAGGCCATCTAATTTATATATATTATGACCACATACACTGGTCAATCACATAACATTACATCCGATCCCGTACATGGCGCGTTCAACGTCGCGTTTGACCTGGTACCAGTCGGCTCGTCGCTCGGCAAACTCGTACACTTCCTCAACCCTCCAGATCCCGTAGAACCGATCGGCATCAGCTATGAGCGTTGCTAGTTCTTTGGCGTCGGATGGATCAATAAGATAGATCTGTGCCAATTCGCAGAGCGCCTTGAAATATAAGAGAAGGTCGCTGTTCCTCAAACTTTGCACGAATTTGAAGTAGTGGTTCATATCACTGGTCTTATTAGAAACAATGCATTGATACTCTGGAAGAGAAATGGAACATACCTGATGAGTTTCAAGGATCCCTCAACGCTGATCCTTTGACGCTTCAGATGCTTGCACAGGGCTGCAAAGAGTCGGAGCCCAACCTCCTGGTTGAAGACGTCTAGTGTACTCTTGTCAGTGCTTCCTATCAGCATCTGCGTGTGAGATGACACCACATCGACTACAGCGGCGGCCGCATCGCTGACAGCAACATCCATAGTCTTTCGATAAGGGTCTGTGGAAACATCAGGGTTGAAGTCAGTAGCTAGCTGTCTGATCGCGAGGATATAATCCACTTCCTCCATCAGGACATCGATGCCTTTGTTCAATCCAGCAGCGACACGTTCATCCAGGATCTGTTCAAACTTTTTCTTCTCCTTGACTGCAGGATCCAAGAAGTCACTTCGATCCGTGATCTTAGAGCCGAGAAGCTCCTGTTCGTAAAATACATCAATCATCTGCAAGATGAGATCGCCGACGTTGACAAGTTCGAGAAAGGTGACCAGTGGTTCAACCCCGGCTTGGTCGCGATCTCCTTGTTCACGAGGTCGATAATTGGACAGATGGTCGACAGCCTTGTTGAACCCAACAATGAGATGCTGATGTCCAAGAATGCGTACAAGCGTCACAAAAATCGCCTCACATTGCTGCTTAGCCGCTGCGCCGGTCTCTCCGCCGATTTTCACAAACTGAGCTGCACGTTCCAGGGTTGATTTGGCCGAGTGAACCAAGTTTAAAGCAATCTCAATGCTGAAAAGAGATCGAATACCCTCCATCTTCAATTTCATCACAGCAGCTTTGGCTGCAAGTTCTGTTGTTGGAGGAGCCTCTAAAGTAGGAGTAATGGCTGGAGAAGCAATGGTGGAAAACCGATTGGGGCTTTTCATCGTCGAGGAAGGCTCATCCGCAACAGGCTCTTCGTCGGATTTGGTTTCGCTAGGTTTAGAGCTTGAGAAACTAGGGAGAATATTGACGGGGGCCATGATCACCTTCTTGAACGATGTCAAGAAATCACGTTTGTCAGCCTGTCGGTTGACATTAGACATCAAAAACGATTCAGTTGAAGCCGCCTGTTCTGAAAGTTGCCTGTCCCATTCATCTACCACTGCTGCGGAATTCTTTCGGAAATGATCGAGCTCTTCTGCGAGGTATAGATCAGTATGAGGCTCGTAGACTTTCGCGACAATATGATCCAGGAATTCATCGAGACTATCGGTAGTGCTCTGTATCGGTAAGAGTGCTTCTGATAAGTTGAGACACTGAGCGAATGTCCCCGAGATGGCAACGAGGTATGATTCAAGGTTCGTGCGATGCAACTCATCAAAGATCGCAGTCAGAAACGGATATAGCACGTCTTGTCCGACCTTTTCAACGAATGCGGGGCCAGCTCTCAGCGCTGGGGGAAAGGCACGGTTGATGATTGACACCTCCTCGTTATAAGCCACACTCAGCCTGGTGAAGAAAGCCTGAGTGTGTTCAAGCCTGATCTCCTGGTTTTGCACATCGATACAGTCCGCCACAGTGCCTAGATCGGATTTTCGAGTGATAATATGATTATGATGGATGAAGAGCTCGACCGCGGACTTTCCCCCATTTAACATAAATAGGACATGGGCATATTTGCGCATCGCACCGTCAATATCATCGGTCTCATAGCCTTGTCGAAATTCATTCAAGGCCGCAGTTTCGAACATGGATATGGCAGTTTGTAAACGTTCATTTCGTTCCCTCCAACCCTCCGTTGTATCGCATTTGGCGAAGGATTGCAGCTGGGATAGGATTTGAGCTTGTTGTTGCGGGTCCGGATATTCCTTGAAAAGTAGATTATCTGGAGATGGACCACGCGCGGCAATATCCTCGTAGAATGGCGCCAATGCGGCATGGACTTTCCCATACTCAATGCGTGCGTCCCCACGCACTGATCTGACCTGCTTCAGCACTCCCAGAACAGAATCCTTTTCCAGCTCTTTAACATCGTCGGGGGGAGCAGATGTGGAAAGCTTGATCTGGTCGAATCCGTCGGAGAGCGTGCTCAAACTAATCGTTGGTATCTGGTCACTGGATGGGCGTCCCGGCTTCTCCTCCTGCTGTTCCTCAACCGATTCCACGTTCGCGATTGTACCAAAAGTCGCCTCGGCATGTTTTCGGGCCTCGTTCTCGTCCCAACAGCCCATGCGCTTCAACTTTTGCACCCATCTGCTATCATCGTAGGCCATTTCGCGGAGGAGTCTGGAAGACCGTGCGGCGCGAATGAGGTCGACGGGCGAGAGGTAGTCGATAATCGAGGACATAATCTCTGAGACAAGTCAGACTACTCATCGTAACCGTGATTAATTGTGCTGAGCATACCTGCTGGAAGGGAGGCTCTGGAGATTTCCTCCATGGAAGCCAGCTTGAGCGAAGCCAATACATCTCGGCGCGGTTTCCCGCCTGGCTTTGGCCCGTTCCTCGCATTCGACATCTTGTGCTCTTTGGCTCTGCATCGAGAGAGGAGCTGGTAGTTGTTTGAACAGAGGTAGAGAAGCCTACCACTGTCGTATCAATCGAGGCTGTTGAGCTATCGAGCCAACCTGCGGGGAAATTGAGATAGAGGATATGATGTGATGTGATTGTCAATCTGTCATTTTCATGAGCAGTATGTACTCATTCTTGGTAGAAAGGCATTATCCAGGTCCAAAAGATTGGACCGTGGCGTGTGTATCGATGATTATGTTTGCGGCTGAGATCCGGTAGACTATCGAAGGATTCTCGACTCTTACTGTGGCTATTTATGACTGCTGCCACCTGAGCTCGCCGCAAGCTCTCCAGAAGATCCATCAGTGGGCACACCCCACCCACCAATCAAAACTGCAGGATAGACAGTTTGATGCATTCAACGGCAAATGGCAAAACAACAGAGAACTACGGGGAGTGGGATTTATAGCTACTACAGGAATGAGAGGTAAGTCCTCTAGTAAAATAAGAATAGGATCGCAGGGTTGGGAGTGAATTGATTGACTATGGCAAGGAGTTATGTGTCGTACCTCCATCTGAGACGTAAGAATATATACAACGCTTCATATTGTTCTAATTTTGCTCTAGTAAAGTATAAAAAAATATTTTAGAGCTTTGAAGGAATTAGCAGAGCAACCAATGCCCACAATCAATGAGAAAATTGCAGAGCAGGACGTCCCAATGCTGTCAGTTGAACGAGGACAACTTGTGATGACAATCTTGTGAATGATTTGAAGACCTCAGGCACTACCTGACTGAAGATCAAAGTAAATACAAACCACCCACCACAAGGGCAGTTTCCAGTCATACAAACCTATCGCTTCTCTACAAAGCTTCCAGGAGCAACGAAAGGAAAGAATGAGCTCCACTATTTGCTTACCACCTTGCAAGGAAGTCGCTCATCAACCAGTGCTTCATGTCGAAGCTCGCGTCAAAGGCAACAGTGATGGAATCATTGTCCGAACAGACTTGGTACTGAACACCTTACGATCCAGCTGCGATCCTTCAAGGCTCTAAGTCAGGACAGCAGATCCGCAACGAGATTACACAGTGGTTAACTGACAACTTTGTCGTCTTATCTCTTGGACAGGAAATTCACTCGTTTGGTAGGTTGCAAACCACATCTCAGACATATGGAGCTTCTAACGTTGTGCTAGACGGCTTAAGGGAACCGTATGCACAAGCTCTAGATTCTATAACTGTGACAGAGTGTACCGGAGGTGATGTCGAATCTGGTGCGTACCGTCTTCGGAATGTTGAGCTCGACGTCCAAGCCTATCAACTCCGCACACAGCTCGACAATGAAGGCTCTCAACATACTCAACAGGTGGAGGACGCCACGGAACTTGACGATGATCAGGGAAAAGTAAGGGTTTTGGTGTTACCGAGCAGAGAACTAGACGGGCTATGGGAGTCGTACGGTCACACTTTTGAAAGATGGCCACGGACAGCGACTCACGATCTTCAGCAGATTGCACTATGACCAGCCTCTACAATCAACACTGCTCCGAGCCATAAGCCGAATGGGTTGGTATTCCTCATAGCAGAATCGACATTGAAGATCTCAAATAACGACCAGACAGTGTCCTTTTCTGCTAGAAAGCTTGACAAATGGACGATCAACTGGAACAGACTCATTCTGCTCTGGGGTCCCCCAGGCACAGGGAAAACGAGTTTATGGTGCGTAAGTCCAAAGATCGTCGCTTGTTATTGATGGCTGAGAAACGAAGTCGCGGCCTTTCTCAGAAACTCGCAATTCGTCTCGGAAAGCATTACCCACAAAGTAAGCTGGTTGAGATCAATGCACACTCCCTTGGAAGTAAGTTTTTTGGAGAAAGCGGCAAACTGGTTAGTAAGGCTATTGAGAATATCGAGCTACTTCTTGAGGAGGAGGAAGACACTTTTGTCTGTGTGTTCGTAGATGAGATCGAGACACTAGCAGCTCGAAGGGAACGTGTGCTGAGCGGCAATGAACCGTTTGATGCGGTTCGAGCAGTGAATGCCTTGCTCACGGGACTGGACCGGCTCAAGCAGCACCACAATGTCGTTATAATTTGCACGAGCAACCTGGTAACAGCATTGGTGAGTCTCATCTGCAGTCCATGCCAGTCGAAAGTCCAACTGAAGTTCTTCTAGGACCAGGCCTTCCTTGACCGCGTTGATATCAAGCAATTCGTCCCCCACCTGTCAGGTCGAGCGGTGTACGGGATATACAAGGAATGTCTGGAAGAGTTGAGTCGCCGTGGCATTGTCGAGGGCGGTTCATTCGACGTTATCCAGACCAACCCAGATGATCCACAGACGGCGTTGCAATATGTAGAGCAACCTGGAGATTCTCTCGTATTACCAACATTTGACGAGATGCTTCTCAACTATCAAATGTTTTCAGACGCCATACCCAAGCAGCTTGCAGATGCTGCTTACGCCAGTATGGTAGGCAAAACAATCATCGCAAAAGAGAACAGACTTGCCATTTCTAACAATGGGCATAGGGATTGAGCGGCCGTACTATCAGACGTCTGCCGGCTCTTTCTATAGTGCTCCATAGTAATCACGCTCGATGTGATGTTCGACATGCAATTCAAGCATTGCAGATGTGCATAGCTTCGGAAATCCAGGCCAAGGCTGAGGCCATGTGACGAGCCTACCCAAGGACGGTAACATACGGGAGGCCGGGGACGATCGGATGACCTCAACCCGACAAGGTTCACAGTATGTTAAGGGTCAAGTAGTATTATCCAGAGCCTGATGGTCATCGCTTTTCGTATTTAATTGAATCTTCTCTAAATATCATTGATTCTTTCTAATTCAAAGCTCATCGTCTGGCTCGATTGCTGAATTTTGTTGTTCCGAGAATTCGCGGTTTTCACCGAAGGCAGCTAGAGCCGCTCCGGCAGCCAATCAGAGCGAGGGTTTAGCCAATTCCAAACCCAAGAGAAACTTGACGGTTCGACAACCTCAACTTCACCTCCAAAAGCACATCCTCCTGTGCGCTGAGCCTATTCCAACCCCCCTCCCTCCCCTCCCCTCTCCACCGTCTGTGGCTATTGTGCCTTCCTCTTAACCTATTAATCGGAGGGTCCCAATTACCGTCAGTATGCTGGCACGTACTGTTCTGCGCAGCGTGCCCTCCCGGGGTATCGCCCGTCAGTCGTTGAGCAAGACCACCACGGTACGCACTGTCCCGGCATCTGACGTCCATTGAGCGAAATGGACAAGGACAATTGTTCTACAGTTGCATTGTGAAAATGGAGCCAGGGTTGTTTACTGATGAACTACGCAGCGTGCGTCTTCCTCGACAGCCGGTGCCGAAGCCGCCAGCTCCCCCTTCCACCTCACACTCACTGCGTCCGTCGCAACCGCTGCCGCCGTCGGATCCGCCGCCTGGTACTACACTGTCTATGGAAAGGAGGCATTTGCTATGACACCTGCTGAGGAGGGGTGAGTCAATCGATCGCGATGGGTGGGACAACAGGCCATATAATGAGCTTTTCCGTTTCTCCGATACCGATCGTCCATTTTCGATTTCAGGATAAAGAGAAGGCTGACACATGGAACCATAGTCTGCACCCTACCAAGTACCCCTGGGAGCACGAGAAGTGGAACAAGACCTTCGATCACGCCGCGTGAGTTTGTTCCTTCACTCATATATTGTGTGCTTGCAGCGCAACACGGGTTCTTGTTTGCTCATCATTTCTTTCCATAGTCTCCGCCGTGGTTTCCAGGTCTACCGTGAAGTTTGCGCCAGTTGCCACTCGCTCACCCGTGTCCCATGGCGTTCGTTCGTCGGTGTCATGCACACCGTCGATGAGATGAAGGCCTTCGCCGAAGAGAACGAATACGACACCGAGCCCAACGACCAGGGTGAAATCGAGAAGCGTCCCGGAAAGCTTTCCGACTACATTCCCGCCCCCTACAAGAACGAGGAGGCTGCCCGTGCCGCCAACGGCGGTGCTCTGCCCCCTGATCTCAGCTTGATCGTCAAGGGCCGTCACGGTGGCTGCAACTACATCTTCAGCCTTCTGACCGGTTACCCCGATGAGCCCCCAGCTGGTGCTACCGTCGGAGAAGGCATGAACTTCAACCCTTATTTCCCCGGAACCGGTATGTCGTGAATCTAGCTTCTTTGCCTATCAGATCTTTTACTAACCTCAATTTAGCCATTGCCATGGCCCGTGTCCTGTTCGATGGTGTCGTTGAGTACGAGGATGGCACCCCTGCCACCACCTCTCAGATGGCCAAGGATGTTGTCGAGTTCCTCAACTGGGCCGCTGAGCCTGAGATGGACGACCGCAAGAAGATGGGTGCCAAGGCCATTACCATGCTCACCGGTCTCTTCGCCCTGAGCGTCTGGGTCAAGCGCTACAAGTGGTCTCCCATCAAGACGAGAAAGATCGTGTACAGCCCCCCCGTTCCCCGTCGCTAGATGCTGCAGCGGACATGTATGAAATACCAAAAGCGAAGGGTTAGGTGCCGGGACTGGGAACCTTGAATGCTGCTAGGTTCGTGTCGTTGGTGCACCTTCATGCATCGGTTTTTGTCTATGCTTCTGCTGCGTGTTTGTTTGTTCCACGTTACTCAGGACACCTGTATCTGTACCCTAGATATTTCTTCTCCTTTCGAAAATCTTGTTTGAAGATTCAAAGATGTCAATTTCATTTTCCTTTGTCATGTGAGAGCCCTCTTTTCTTGCGCACTTTGCGCGGTACAATATCGCACTGTGTGGCTATTTCCGAGGCATCCGTCTCCCCTGACCTGGAATTCGTCCAAACCTGTCCATGAGGAGTATCGTCAACACTGGGATGACATAATCAATAAATTTGTACTTATTTTTTTGTGGATTTCTCTGCTTATTTCCGTCAAATAGTAATATGTACAACCAGAGCCTGCGACTAGCGGGTACTTAGATTAATAAATGGATTATCTACTGAAGAGATGACTTCCCATCTTGGATTGTCCTCTCCCCATCGCCAAAAACCCTCGCGAAGATGTTGTCATAAGCACTCCACATAGCGAAGAATACCAGATCCGCCAATTTCATTAGCCACGGCGGGCTGCGGCCATCAGGACCGGCCAGCACTCTGGACAATGTCATTAGCGTCAAGAGCACGGGGCCCCACGAGAAGAGGAAAACGAATTTGCCAATCTTCTGACGGACAGAGGTGATCTGATATGTTTTGATCTGCTCAAGATGATTTCGATACGCAAGGGGCAGGTTATGTTCAGCCGCGCCGGTCGTGATCAAATTGAGATAGCGAGCGGAGGGCTGGGCATAGCCAGGGTTGGGTCGGACAGGCTTCCAAGGCGAGGAAAGCGGACGCTTCCCCATGGCCGGGAGTCTTGAGCTTGCGTCGTCGACGGGGGAGAGGAGGGTGTGAGACTTGCAGGGCTTCGTTCCGGGATATTCGGGGATTGGGTCGGCGGGGCTGTATGACTGCGGGAAGGGGTAGCAATCGACAACGACGTCCCGGTAACCGCGTCCTCCGCCCTCTGTAGCTATGATTTTGGCATAATCGGCAACCGTGACCTCATATACGACGCCGACAAGAGGGATGGAGTTCTTCTCGTGCGAGATAAGAGTGGATTTCTCCGATACACCTGCATCGACTAGCTCGGTATTCCCGTTCCCATCTGTCTGTATATCACTCGGTGTGTGGGCACGGTGTCGGGTTCCTGCGAAGCATGGCTCCGCGTACGGTAATCCGGGAAGGTCAAAGGTCAACCGTAAGCTCGGCACGACGACATTGATCTGCGATAAAGGCCTGATGCCTCGCTGGCCCAAGAAGGTTTTCGCGGCCAAATTTGAGCCGTAAGCAAGGTATAGGACGGTCTCTTCGGGAGGTGCGACTTCTTCGATGCGGTGGGTTGCGACTTTCTCGGCGAGGTATTCGTCGTTGTCCAGCGACCTCTCCGTAATTGAGGCCCGCCGCCTTGCAACCGTGGTCTTGGGAGGGTGTCGATTGGTCTCTTGGATAGAGAGGCCCTGCTCGGTGCTTGGGCTGGCTATTTCCCAAAACCACCAGAACGTTTGGATGGCATTGAACTTGTAAGCAGCAAAGGTTCCAGAGCGTTCTTCTGCATCCGGGGTACTAGGTGGCTGTATGGCCATCTTGTCTATCGGTTCATGCGCAAGGGGCTATCGTTCCTGGCGTCAGTTTGCTTGTGAAATTTGTCAGTTCATCTCTTTATTACGACAGCAATGGAGGCATTTAAAGCCTTCTCATTTGAGGCAGCCATTGCTTATGCGTTTTCTTTCTAATCAAGGAATATCATAGTCATTTGCACGGATCATCGGGATGCGGAGCAATAGAAGCCCGCCTCGGCACGGAGTCCGCTAACTCCGTTCTCCGTTTATTCCTCCGTATAAACGGAGAACGGAGCATGATGATCTTACAGCTCATGTCGCTGGAGTGGCCGGCGGAGTTGGCTATTTCACCCGTGACCCAAGTCATTATTATTTCGCGGAGGTAGGGAAAAGTAAGGTATAATTCGCATTATTATCTGAATTACTATCTATGATACGGTGCAGATAATCTTCCCCTTGGTCTGATTAGTTTCCATCAACTTGTGCGCCTCAACGATTTGCTCCATTGGGAAGACCTTCTCCACAAACACCTTGAAGCTTCCATCCCTGAATTTGGGCAGAGCATGTTCCACGAGAGTATCCCGTAGCTTCTTTTGGTATCCCTCGTCTCTGCTTCGCAGAGTGCTGCCCTCGAATCGGATCCTCTTGCGAAGGAACGGAGAAATGTCAACACCTTCAGGAAGCTTGGTTCCTCCCAGGAATGCGAGATTCACGATGTGACCATCTTTGGCGGCAGCATCCAAGTTTCCTTGAAAATAATTGGCTCCAATATAATCAACGATGACATTCACACCTTCTCCGTTGGTCGCCTTCAGGACTTCGGCGGACCAGTCCTGCGTATGGTAGTTGAACCCAGCAGTTGCACCGAGCTCTTTGACGCAGAAATCTATCTTCTCCTGAGAGCCGGCAGTCACATAGATTGCCTTGGCCCCGTCTGCCTTTGAGAGTTGGATACCAGCGATCGAGACTGAAGATGCACCGGCATGCCAGAGGACAGACTGACCCGGCTTGTACTCTCCGACTAAATACAGTGCCTGAGTGGCTGTGATCCAGGTCTAAAAAGAAGGTTAGGGAGCCGCCTTCAAGTGTCTCGAATTGTTCTTGAGATGCAACTTACCTCTGGAATTCCCGCTGCTTCCTCCCAGGAAAGCTCCGATAGCTTGTGAATAAGCATATTAGTAGACACGGCAATGTACTGAGCATAGGCACCTATGGAGCGGGAATTTAGCAGTGATATGTAATGGGAACCTTCGATGTGCTAACCTCCATAAGCCAGACCGAACACTTCGTCTCCGACCTTGAAGTCCTTGTTGGCATTAGGCCCCAGAGTTTCGATAGTACCTGAAAATTCAACTCCCAGCGTCTCTGGTGCCTGAGGTGGAAGTGGATATTTTGCCTCTCGCTGAAGTAGATCCATGCGATTTAGGCCGAATGCCTTGATCCTCACGAGTGCCTGGTTGCCGCTGACGGTAGGCAATGGGATATCGTCAACATCGAGGGCATCCGCAGGGCCTTTGCCCCCTCGCACAACTATTCTTGTATCAGCACCCGGTTCATGGCTGGTAAAGAAGTAGAATACTCGAACTGACCAACTGCCCGCATAGTCTTTGGATGAGCCATTTCTGGGATAGAAACAAAACGGTGTCACTTATCAGATCGGAAGTTGATTGTATGCTGGTAGCCTTCCTCGGAAATATTCCTTTTATATACGCTTTCCAGTTGGAAGAAAACCCTTCGAAGCAGCTTTAGGAATCAGGGTATATCATCTTTAATACTTCTTGAGCTCCACCGGCATGTTCGCTGTGATTGATAATCGTGCCCCACTACCGTCATCGGTAGGTGCGTCGTTGGGGAAGTGATATTGCCGTGCATTTAGCAAGAATGCTAATTGTACACTACTTGATTGGTTTTCCAGTAGCTTGTTGCAGGAGACCGAAGCGGCACCGATATTTTTTTGGGTATCAGCACGTCCTCGACATAAGCAATACCGAG
This sequence comes from Aspergillus clavatus NRRL 1, assembly GCF_000002715.2. Lineage (NCBI taxonomy): Eukaryota > Fungi > Ascomycota > Eurotiomycetes > Eurotiales > Aspergillaceae > Aspergillus > Aspergillus clavatus. Next base: position 4,294,835 of record NW_001517094.1, on the reverse strand, counting down.
GGAAGTTAAATCACGTCAGTTGTGCTGTGCCGATATCCTTGGCTTACAGATGATTGCTGTATTCCTATCTTTTGAACCCCTTGAAAAGATTGTGTGGCAGGGGCATCTGATTCTAACAGTTGCTGGTTTAATGACTCTGATCATGATGGCAATACTAAAGAAAAGGTTGAAATCATGTCTAGATACGTGAAAGATCAAGCAACTTCCACCTCCTTTGCATAGACAACAGTCTCATCTTTTGCATAGACAACACTCTCATCCATAGTCGAGTTTGCAGTCGCAACTACTCGAGTGAGCCAATCTAGATTGACCCCCTCTGATGCAGCCATAAGGGGTTCAGCGCCACGCCCCTCCCTCTTCAACATCAGCTCCGCCCATTCCGTAATCAATCCAATCAAGCGCTCGACCTGCTCAAACGTGTTATCGGCATGGAAGACGACCCGCACGCGCCCCTCTCCCTTCGGAACAACTGGATAGTCGATAGGCCAGACGCAGTAGTTAGCGAAATGGCAATGAGCGGAGAGGAGATGATTCTCAAGGCCGCGGTGATTGATGGGAACAATGTGTGTGAGGAACCGTCGCTGTTCCCAGTCTTTGCCCAGTGGGAGGGAGAGGATCCCGGCTGCTTCGGCGCGGATGTAGGTTGGGTGGGCAAGAATGTTTTTGAAGAAGTATCGGACGAGGTCTTGGATGTGGTTTTGCCGCTGTGGATGGGTACGTTAGTACCAGCATTTTTTCTTCTTTTTCAGCTTCAGGAGGAGTGTGAGTTACCCTTCGAGTCAAGCCGGATTTGAGAAGGGCATAGCCTCCTTTAATGGCGGCCAAAGCCGGGAATGAGGGGGCCGTAGAAAAGATCAGACAGCGGGCGAAGTTGAGGAGCATGTCTTTGATCGTTTGGTCGCACAGAACGACCGCTATCAAGTTTAACCAACGGGTGCTAAGAAGAACACAAATTAGAAAGCTCACTCACCTCCATGAGATCCCAGTGCCTTGCTAAACGGATGCAGCCGGATAGCAAAGCTCTCCTCCAACCCTAAAGCACAGACAAGGCCTTTCCCCTGAGGCCCCATTAACCCTGTACTATGCGCTTCGTCGATGAAGAACTGGAAGTTTCCAAGCGGAAGGATATCCTTCGCAGCCTGGAGCAGGTCTTCCACCGGGGCGATATCTCCATCCATACTATATACCGACTCGATGGATACCAGAACCGTGGATTTCCCAGATAAGATGGATGGCAGAGTCTCATGTAAAGTAGTAAGAACCTCACGAAGAGACTCTACATTGTTATGCCGGAAGGGCCTGCGGACTGTGGCACGACTGGTCCGCATCCCCTCGTGGATGCTGCCGTGCACGAGTTCATCGAAGACAATCGCATCTCCTGGCTGAGGAATAACTGAGAAAACAGCGCAGTTGGCGTCAAATCCACTATCAAAGAACAGGCCAGTCTTTGCGCCGTGGAACTCTGCAACTTCGTGCTCCAGTTCCTCGACATATGCATGGTTTCCATCCATGAGACGGGAGCCACTGCTCCCCAGGACAAAGTTGGGTTTCTTCGCCAGCTCGTCAAAAAAGGCCATTCGAAGTAGCCCGGACCTATGTTGCACACATCAGTAGGCTGCTTCTCACTCCTATAGTTGATAGAGACGGGGCTACGTACTTGGACAGCGACAAAATGTCGCAGGAAGAGAAGTCCACCACCTCACGGGCGGGAAGTAGAGTCAGCATTGTCTGGTCCCTGCGGCGCTTGTCTAGGACTTTCTCCAAGTTCAGGTAAAATGAAGGAGCGTCTTTCATCTCATGCGCCTTGGGCTTTTGAGCTTCCAAGACCTTGGCCATCATGAGAACAGCTGATTGGTCAGCCATGTTGTTCGTTGCTTCACTTATTTGAGCTGAGATTGATGATTGTTGAACACTAGAAACTACCCAAACACAACTACCCAAACACAACTACCCAAACACACTTTTATATACTTGTACTGGATACATCGGAGACTCGGGAACGGCAACGGTACAGACTTAGGGCTAAGACGGACGGACGGGGAAGGGGACGCCGTCGACAGAGTAAGACGGCTTCCGTCGCCGCTACATAGACTATAGCCCCCGTCTGCAACGCTTCAGACAAGGAGGCAGAGAACAGGCCGCTATGAATTTCTCTGGGCAGGTTAGAATTGTGCATCTCAATACGAATACAACAACTGACACAAGCAGACTATCTTTATTGGTGGTGGCTCGAAAGGGCTGGGCTATGAGCTCGCTGTACTGCTGATCAAAGCACATGCCGCGCATATAGTCCTCTTTGCGCGGAACCAGGAACAACTCGACATCGCAAGAACCTCCCTCGAGAAGTTGGCACAGAAGAATCAGTTGGTTCAGACACGATCTGCCGACCTTTCTGATCCAGCACAGGTGGGAAGTCTACCCGAGCAAAAGTCTCGCACGCTGATGTGTCTTTCTAGATCGATGATGCCTTTGGCGCCTTTCCAATCCCAGATTATCTATTCTGTGTCGTAGGCGGTGCGACAGTCGAGTTAGGCTACCTGATCGACAAAGACCCTGAGCATATCCGATCATGCATGAATACGAATTACTTCACGGCCGTTTTCATGGCTCAGGCCATGCTACGGATCTGGGTCAATGCGCCGCCGTCTCCCCAAGGAGGCCCTAATGGCAAGCCCCGAACCCGACATCTAGCATTCACCTGCAGTGTCACGGCCTTTGTTGGGGTCCCGGGATATATTGCCTACACACGTATGCCCTTTCCCTTCCTATTAGCTTGTTACAAGAGGAAACTGAGCTCGGATATTCAAATATAGCCACGAAATGCGCCGTCCGCGCCGTAGCAGACACCCTCCGACAAGAGGTCCTCCGCTACAACACCGCCGCCGTTAACTACAAAGTTCACTGCGCTTTCCCAGCGAACTTCGTGACCCCTTCCTTCATCGAAGAACAGAAATACAAGCCCGAGCTTACCAAGCGTATAGAAGGTACGGATAAACCTGTTCATGATTTGATAGAGAAGACGCCTTCGCCTACTGAAGTGGCGCGACGGATCTTGGACGGCGTGCATAGAGACGAGTATGCTATCTGGTATGATTTTGAAAGTTCATTCCTTCTGAGTAACATGCTTGGCCCAACGCCAAAGAGGGGCTTTGGCATTGTGGACTCGTTGCTTATGGTTTTGGCGTGGATTGTTTGGCCATTCGTGCGGAGACAGCATGATGAATTGTGTCGGAAGGATGGTATAGCCGGTTGAACATGGGACCATTGCTCTATAGACGAATATAGGACACGTTATCGATGAATCTCATCATCGCTGTCCAAGGTAAAAGGCATAACAGACTATAAGAACTACTTGGGTTACCAACGTGCGTATATAAACGATGTTGGCCGGATGACTCTCTCGACGCTTCCTAGCCTACAATATAGTCTCACGCCCTGACACTCCGATCATATTATTCTTCTCTTAGGGGTTGACATGGTCCTCGATTGCGGACCATCGACGCCAATAGAAGAGCACAATGAATATATTGGACGTGTATCGCGGTCTAAACACAACGCCACCTCTTGCTGCATACATCATAACGTCTTAAGCAAAGGTGTCTGCTGCAAACCTCCCCTTATTCATTTTTGCCAGCCAATTCTGATACTCGTCCTCGCCCCTGACCTCTCCATTCGCCTCAACGGTAGCCATATAGATTCTCCTCGCCACCGCGAGAACTGAGTCTCTCAGCTCAACCGGTCCGCATAGATAGAAGCGCGCCTCGCCCTTATACATATCAACGAGTGTCTCGCGCTCATCCCACAGTTTATCCTGGACGTGCTTTCGGTACGGAAGTCCAGAATAGGCATACCGCACAGTGACAATACCCGCTTCTTCCAATTGATCGAGTTCCGAGCCATAAAGCCTGTCATGTTTGGGTGATTTGCAGCCGATGAAAAGAAGTCCGGGTGCAAGTTTCTGTCCTTTTTCGGCCCGACAGACTCGTTCCTGGACGAACGCGCGGAATGGCGCAATGCCGGATCCAACGCAGATCATCACCATGGGGGTTGTTTCTGGATTATCCGGGAAAGTAAAACCAGAGTTGGATGGACGGATTGAGCAGAGGATGCGTTGGTCCGGTTTCAGGCGGGTGATGTAGTGGGTTGAGATGCCGAGGACTCGTGTTTCCCTTGCTGTTGGCTCTGGATTGTCTACAATGGACACGGTTAGGGAGCATGATCTTGCGCAGTTCAAGGGAGAGGATGAGATGGAGTATGGCCGGGCTCGAAGAGGTTGAAGCATGGAGATGAAGTCCGCGAAGGATATCGTAGACGATGGAGCATGCTCCAGAAGGTCTAAGATGCTGATTCTCTTGTCCTGAAGAGAGGTTGATGAGGCGGCCTGGTGGCTTAACTTTTCTCGTTCTGTCAAAACAGGGGTCGATAGTGAGATGCGTTCCAGAATCTGTGGTAAGTTAGTATGAACAATAATATAGTTGAATTAGATTGGAATTCTTACCTTTTGTGTGGCAGGCTGGGAGAGCTCAACATATCTGCTCAAGGCCTCCTCCACGGATATTTCTTTGCCGATGGGTAACACTGTGGATAGTCCTCCAGTCACTTTCATGTATGTGCCTTCCGCAAGGCGGAAAAATCCCATCGCCCTTTGAACAGTGACTGGGGGGTTCATTGGCAGGATATGCAGATAATCACCGACTGTGTATTCCGCATTGGGTGGGAGCGCAAGCTCAAGGTGTCTTTTTGCTTTTACACCTGATGCTGTAAGCAATTTGTTTTCGATCACGGAAGCTTCAATAAACTCCTGCCCGTTGGTGGCTTGTCTCAGATGGTTGGTGAACTCAACTGTTAACTTGCTGGGCAAAGGTCGGAGCTCTGAGATCGTGTATTTAGCTCGTAAGGCCGGCCACAGTTGGTTTCCGTACCAAGTTTCGAATGTCTCTTGCACAACCATTGAGGACACATCAGCGAGCCCTAACTCGAGCAAGCGATGTGCCCCCGCATCACTTAACAGTCTGTCAATAAGCTTCGGGATGCGGTGGAATGTCGCCGTCCAGTCGCGATTCCCACAACCGAAGACTGCAAACGAGACTCCGGACAGAATGGGCTTCTTGATTTTTTGCAGCCAGGAGACGAACTTAGCCGCGTTGGCAGCTGGCTGTCCCTCGTAACTGGCTGCTAGGATAATTACCGGCCAGTCTGTTGGTAGCTTTTCCAATGCTGAGTCCAACGGTAGCATTGTGGGATTGAATCCATATCGGGACGCATCGCGGCTAAACTGACGAGCTAGTGACTCGCATGTGCCGGTATTGGATCCGTAAAGAACGGTGATGGGCTTTAATTTATCTCTCACAGCTGGGGTCATTGTTGCTTCTGGGCCAGGCCTACTTTTGGCCTCCTGATCATTGAACAGCCGATTCGCGAGTTGCACAGCGTCGATGCCTGGTCGTGGTTTCACGCGGAGGAAGAAGTTCCTTAGCCGGAGAGTCACAATCTGGTCAATATCGAGTTCATAGTCGGGGTCATGTTGCTCGACGTCGAAGTTTTGCGCTAGCAGTGCGGTGATCAACACCATCTCAGTCATAGCAAAAGGTCGACCGATGCAGGAACGTGCACCATTTCCGAAGGCCTTAAGGGACGGCTAAAATGAGTACCGGTAAAAGATTAATGAGAAACAGATGTATGTACGTACCTTCCAGGCATTCTTTGGCAGAGCACTCAGCTCCTCGTCTACCATTCTTTCCGGCCGAAATTCATCTGCATCCTCGCCCCAGACGTCCGGGTCCCGGTGAATGGCCGGCAGGAGAGCAATGATCGTCTGGCCTGGCATCAAGGAATACTTGTCTTTGCCGATTACTGTAGGATTTTGTCTATCTTTGGGTTTAAAGGCGATGACAGGAATAGTCGGCCACAACCGAAGCGATTCGCGAACGCAGGCAGTTATATAGCGAAGTTTCGAAAGGTGCTTGGAGGTGATTCGACCACTTCCGACGACAGCATCTACCTCATTCTGGACCTTTTGCCAGACATCTGGGCTTTTGACAAGATAGTAGAGAAGAAAGGCAATCCCACCGGATGTTGTTTCATGGCCTGTTACCGTCAGCCGGAACTGGATGAGCATCGTCATGGCTGGCCAGAGCCTACATACCTGCTATAAGGAATGTGACCATATTGTCAATGATACTTTCCTCGGACATCTGTCGACCAGTTTCAGGATCGCGACCCTTGATCAACACATTCAATATATCCTGGTTCTCAGTCGGATTTTTCCGTCGAGCATTGATCAGTTCCTTTGCAAACTTGCGAATGAAATCGATATCGCGATCATATTGCTGCCGATACCACCATAAGAGACGAGTTGCAAAGGCTGGTCTCTGCGCCCGATAGTTGGACTCCCTCATAAAGCCGTCCATTGCCTGCGCGAAGGGGGGCTTTTCTTCCGAGTAGAGGGAATTCAACCGCACGCCCATTGCACACAGAGTGACAGCATCAAGCGTGAATCGGGTACAGTCCTCTTGCACATTGATCGGTTTTGACGGACCTTGACGGGCCCATTTTAGGATAAGCTGCGACGCAATATCGTAGATTCCTGCACGTTTAATTAGTGATTCTATTCTAGTTCGCATCAAGACACTTAGTCGCTACCATGGAACATATCCTGAATAGGAACGGGACCAAAAGCAGGCACGATAATCCGGTGAGCGATCCCCCAATTTTGCTCGTTTGGATGCGCCGTGAACAGGCTGTCATGGACGAGGTTTCTCATCTGTGATAGCGGACCAGACACCGACTTTACAAAGCGACTCTCGTCGCACAGCTCGTCGAATAGCTCATGGTTGCTGACGACTATGCGGGTGATGTTGACAATACTAAGTCTATATATAGGCCCTGTGCCCCATGAGCTTCTGTATCGACCGGGGTCATAAAGATACATACCATGGATATCCCCCAGTCGCCGAAGGCTCTTAACGGTATACTTAGGATCGATTTCAAGTAGACTCCCGATATAGGGGAGCCCTGGTGGTTGTGGAATTTCCGACATTGCAAGTTAGCCCCAAGGTCAGTGCTGTCGACTCAAAGGCCTTGCCTACCTCGGACTTCTCGTTCCAGAGATTGGTATTTAATTCCATCTACACTTACAGCCTCGAGTCCGTACGCCGTCTTTCGTAATCGAAGGATTATGAGCACACCGTTATACGGCTTCCGTCTCCGTCTGGCGGGTTACCGGCCTGGTTTGTCGGACCATGCCTGACAGCAAAATAGCCGAATCATGTTCTATAGCAGAAAGATGGCAGTACATACCCCTCAAAGGACACAATATATCTCCATGAACGGTGCGGTTAGAGTGGACGCATCGCAAAACATACATCTTACGCGTGTGCCATGCTATAGTCTAGCCATCCAGATACTTAAGCCCATACTCAAGACTAAGAGTCAATATCAGCTTACAGGTGTACAAGGAGCAAAAGTGTATAGATCAAAAAGGAATGAACAAATTTAGTGTATGAAGGAGAAAGGACTTACCTCACGACAGCCGCAGATCAAAGGATGGAACAATCGATGAAACGAACCTGTAGAGAAGCTAGGTCTAAACCAATCTCAATCTTGGGCCAACGCTTTCCGAGATTTCTACGGAGAAACCAGGTCTCTTGCTTGTCTGCCAGCCGGAAATCAGCTGTCTTCTACCCTTCTCATGTATCCGTCTCCAATATTGCTGATAGGACTTTCTCTTCTGTCACTGCACTAGCAAAAATAACATCAAAACTCTCTGGCAACACCCCAAAACACCCACATCGGGCTCTTTTTCTCTGCCTCCGGGACCGCGACCATGGCCACATCACTGCCGCCCTTGCTGAGTATCTACCTCCGGAGTCTAGCAATGGGCCAGGCGTCACTATTTTGTATGATATGCTGCTTTTCACTTTATGTAAACATGAAGCTATTTCGTCACAGTCTCACGTTGCCCTATGGTTGTGCCCTACTTAGTAGTCGGACTTGTTCGCTCCAATGCCAATAACCTTCACCTCTCCAATTCAGATTACCCCTTTACCCAACGAGCCTACCAACTGTAATCTTTCACTTTGCATCAAGTCACTGTTCCTTCAGTTCCTTCAACTGGGCGAGATGCACAGCCTTCCTCTGGGAAGGCCAACTATCAACTTCAGCTTTCGACGGTGGACTTTGCAAAGTCCGCTTTCCAAGATACTTTGTGTCCATAAAACGGTCCCAGAAAGTAAAGTAGTTCGCCATATTGCTCTTCACGACCAAATTAGCAAGGGGCCAAGCGCTGCGCTGGAGGGACCACGAATCACAAATGAAGCCAAGGGGAAAAAAATAAAGAAATGGAGACATACCTTCATTCCCCACATCTGGTGATGAATTGCATGATACACACCACTCGCACCGGTCAAACGCCCGTAGATCGTAAACGGACTCCATGGGAGACAGTATCCAGAGTGATCATCCACTTGCTTCATAGTAGCGAAGGTGAAGAGCACGATGGCTTCCCGATTACTCAGACCGACTATGACTTGCGCCATCACGCACGCCATGATATCCGAGAGGAAGCTTTCGGTGAAGCTGTTGTACAGGGCGCCGTAGGCGTACGGGGTGTGTAGCTCGTGGTGGATGGAGTGGATGTTACCTTTATTTGCAAGATGTCAGATACTACATTAGCTTGGGTGAAGAATGGGCTTACGGTATATCCACTGGACCTTGTGTGCGGTGAAGTGGAACCAGAAAACCCATGTATCTATCACTGCCAGGGCGAGGAGTTGACGGCCTAGTAGGAATGAGACATGGATGATAGTCGAGGCTATTCTCTGTAGTAAAATTTGGGAATCCCATGAGTAAGTAGAAGGATGGTGCGGCGGGTAATAGCTCCAGATTAGGTCTGTCCACCAGGCTGAAGTCTCATCGCCTGCTGAGCCGATCCCAAGGTAGTCCATAACAAATCCTAGGAGTAGTTGGCCTACATGTAGGGTCAGGACCGTCTTGATGACATGAGCTTTTGAGGGGATATTGCGGCGGTGTTCTTCTTCCGTCGGTTGCAGGCGATACTCAGGAAAAAGATCAAAGTAGGCGAGAAGTTCGTAGAATGTCGCCGACAGCCAGTAACTGGAGACAGGGATGACGGCTGTGAGCTGGGCTTCATTGAATCCGAAGTATAAATCTGGCCGGTGAACGCGGCTGTGCAAGGATTTCATCAGGGACTGGAAGAGTCCTGTGAGTTCCTGGGTTGAGCCCATCTTTAGAGTGGTTTTATAAGGCACTATGATCGAGTTGAGTAGTTAGGTCAAGTCGTTCCTAACCGGTCGGACGTATAAATACGTATTGGCTCTTCGGGCTCCGGCGAATGGACGGTGTGACTAGCTAGGTACATGGTGATGGAGACCTCAATTGAGTGAGCAAGAGCGGCGGCTTCCGAGTCCGACGGACCGCAGAAAGTCTGTCGTCGTCGGCAGTATGTGGAAGGTCAAGGAATATCCCTACGCTATCTTGCGTTATGTGATTTATATCGATCCTGGTCGTAGGTGTCTATTGTTTCTGCTTACTGTCAACCGGTGGTCAAACACTGCTGGATAAATCAGGCTACCTTGGATAATCATCCAACCTAACTGAGATAAAATTTCGCCCTGTCTATTTTACAATGCTAGATACGTTGCTCCTGAAGCCTTATGTCGGCAAAGCCCTGCCTTCCTGTCTCATCCCTGTTCAATGGCTTACACTTGACGAAGAGACTGGTCAACAGCCCAACAGGCGCCAGTACCGCCAGTGCTATCCAGACGTAATGCAAGCTGACGGCGTAAGTTTCAAGTATTTTTTGTTTGGCTAACGGATATCCGTCAAGAGACGACAACTTTTCGATGGCGTAGACTGCTGTACCACCGTCTTTATACTGCTCCGCTACCGCCGGGAGGTTCTCCAAGCGCGAAACACGAGCAGTGTACGTATTAGAAAAGATGGCGGCGCTGATTGCAAGGCCAAGTATCTGGCCAGTGAGCCTGAAGAAAACCAGGGTGCCCACTGCAAGACCGACATCATCAACATGCATCTTCGCCTGCAAGGGAATGGCGATTATCGTATACAAGATGCCCACACCTATACCCCCCGGAACCTGGAGGCTCAATTGAAGGCTTCTGGAAGATTGCAGGTCCAAAAGCGACATAATCCCGACACCCACGCTGATGGTAACCCACCCTGTCCACATGATCCAGTTGTACTGGGAACAGAAAGTAACCAAGAACGCCGCAACTGAACCAGAAGGAACGGCCAGGAAGCTGAGTGGAAAGGCACTGATGGCGGAATCTATCGGTGATTCCTGCTGGACGCCTTGAAAATAAAGAGGGAGAATATAGATAACAGAGGCTGTTATCAGCCCATGGATTAGAGACCCAATCATGCAGCACACAGAAGTTGTGCCTGCAAGGATCCGATGAGGAAGCATGGGGTCTTCAGCGCGATATTCATGGAGTACAAGGACTCCTAGTATCAGCGGCCCGATTGTCAGTGGCACGTATGTCTGCCACGCCCTCCATGGGAAAAGCACGCCTCCCCAGCTAAGGGGAGCGATTGTGGCAGCAAACCCAATGACAAAAAGCCCCATCCCGACCCAGTCAATGCGCTCCCATTTCATTCGCGAGGACATTTCGACCGGTTTCAGACGAAGAAAGAGCATACTGAGTGCTGCACCCACGCCTAGAAGCGGCTTCGACATATTAGCGCATGATGCTATTTCCTCTACTGGGAAGACTCTTGCTTACCAGATCTATCCACGCAACCCATCTCCAACTGACATACGTCGAAAAAGCTCCCCCTACCACAGGTCCCAAAACGGAGCCCATAGCGGTGGGAATGTTTAACAAGCCGACATAAAAGGCTCTTTCTTTCAGGCTAGTTATATCGGTGACGATAATCTCAGTCAGTACATCCACCCCTCCACCGCCAATCCCCTGGACGAGCCGGCCGGCAATGAGCACATAGATGTTCGGCGCCCCACCGACAAGGGCCGCTCCAGCTGCAAATAGGAAGACGCAACTGTAGAGTAGATATATTCGACCGAAGATGTTGGAGAAGCTGGTGACGAGAGGCTGGGTCAGCACAGTTAACAGCAGGAAGACCGAGTTGGCCCAGAAGTATTGCACGGTCGACGCGGAAAAGTCGTTTTGAATACTCTGCGCGAAATTAGAATCAGCATCGCAGTCTCTCAGGGGGTTCCTACCGGAAGGGCTATAGGAAAGATCGTAGTCTCCAGCGCATGCGTGAAGGCGTAGAGTGAGAGGGATAGGAAGGTAAGATAGAATCCCACGCTTTTGCCTTCAGTGGCCTGGGACATGGCAAAATCTCGCCGGTTCCAAGATTAAGAGGGCCAGGAGATCAGAAACAAAGGAAGGACGCGGGTTATAAAAATATGGATACCTATCAAGGAGCGGCTTCCGCCCCCGAGACGAGTAAACACGCTAACTGTGCATAAGACCGGGGTTTACCCCTCTGCCATCTTTCTACCACTTCTCCTGCACTTCAGTCGAATCCAGAATGAACGCTGTCGACTCTGCAGAGCCTTTCTGGGGCCCTCCGACTTCGAAGGCTAAGTCTGTATGCCATCTCGCGCGTTTCTTCGTTTGCTGACCATCGACAAAGCTTCTGCGAGACGGACTACGCGGTGAGCAGATACATCGCCGAGTTTATCAACAGTTTGACAAATGTCGTCTACAGTAAGCAACGGCAGCGAGGTATACCGGAACGAGTGTGTGCAACTAATCATTTTCATCAGTAATCTACGGCATTTACGGATTGCGCTAGCTGCGACAGAAAGCGAACAAACATGGTGATTCTTTGCGTGTCCTTCCTTATTGGGGCTTAATGGCGGTCGGTCTGTGCTCGTTGGCATTCCATGTCAGCCTCAAGTACCACACCCAAATGAGTATGTGCCGCGTATTTCCCCTCCCCCATCAGCTAACCATCCGGCTCATTATTCCCTTCACTAGTGGACGACCTCTCGATGCATTTTGCCACGACCCCTGTCCTACATCGTATTTTGACAGCCAATTCTAATCGCCGCGACTCAGTCGTCATGGCTATCGTACTGGGGTCTATGTTGCTGTTTCTGGTAACATACCATGTAAGAACCGATGAGCTGATCCTCCACTCCGTGTCCTTTGTCGGCACGGTGACGGTCATTGGGATTCACACTATGCGGCTCGTCAACAACCGGACGCTGCCGGGCTCAGCTTCCCGAAGACAAATCTGGGGAATGGTTCGGTTTGGAGCTGGTCGGTAATCCGATCCGGCAATGACATGCGAAAAGACTAACATGCGTGGATAGCAATTTTCAACCTAGGGTATTGGCTCTGGCTGATTGATCGGTGGGCCTGCGGCTTCTTGAGAGACGCGCGAGAGGCAATAGGTCTTCCTTGGGCTTTTGTATTGGAGCTTCACGGGTGGTACGTTTCAGAATTCCTATATGTTTTTCTTCCCCAGGACACTAAACGAATTGGAATAGGTGGCATATCTGTACTGGAATAGGCGCCTATGTCTTCATCGCTGTTGTAGATCACCTGGTCTCGGGCGAGGATCTAAGGGATATCCAGCAGTCATTTGCCTGGCCTGCTCCGTGGGCGTCGAGGTCAATCTTCGCAGGACGAGGTCCGTCCGTGGATGGGGGGGGTAAGGGAGAAGCAAAAGTGAAATCACGACTAGGTTTCTAAAGACAGGAGAGGCTGAGAGGGTGAGGCCAGAGACTCTCAGATGTTTCATTTGCTTATTCTTGAGGCTCGCCTAGTCCTTAGCTTAGCACCACCCATCGAGGTAGATGCTTTTGTCAGATAGTTTCCCTCCTTTAGATAGCATTAAGAATTTTCTTTTACGCCTTAATGCTATAGGTTGTATAGTCTATGATATATCTAAGAGATTATAAGCCTTTACCTTCTATTTAGGGATTTAATTAAAACTATTCCTGGAGTTGCATTTGGTCCGGATGGGGGCGGGTTCGTGGCCAGTTCATGGCACCAAACTGATCAGGGTTTAAGTCGAAATTTTAGGACTCGGAACCTACTCTAACCCAATCTAATTTAGTATAGATTTTAACTTAAAACTTAAGGCTGAATATAACTAATCTATTTATATTAAGAGCTAACTTACTATAGGTAGATTTAGATTAGATTTGGATTAGTTAAATTATTATTTAAAATCTAAATTTTTTTATATATACAATTTTAGAATACTTATTTATATAATAATAATTATTATTTAAAATAACATTTATTCAAATTTAGATATATAAAGACTTCTCTTTGTGATATCAGTGAATGAAAGTAGATCAATGATTACTAAGGTTGACCCTGGGTTACTAAGGTCAACCTAAGAAATCTCTATAATATCTATAACTTATCTTTTAGATAGATAGCTAGTAGCTAGATATAAATATAAGATCTTACTCTAGATAAGTAAAGAGATATTAACTTAGTCTATCTCTCTTTACCCCTAGTAATATTACTTTACCTATAGTAATTCTATCTAATAGTATATCTAAAATTATAAATAATAAGAAATTAAATACTCTTACTCTACTAAACTTATATTTATTTTAATAAATACTTACTACTCTTCCCTATAAGTAACTACTAAATTTAAGCTAAAAGATAGTAGGATAGTTATACTTAATAAAGAGTTTTTATTATAAAAGAACTCTCTACTAAGCCTTACTAGAAGAGATAAAAATAAAATAAGATATAGTAACTCTAGGTTAGAGAAATATTATTTAGTTATTAAAATAAGTCTTAACTAAAAATAATCCTTATAAGATAATATTCTTAACTCTCTCTACTAGAACTACTAGTAATAACTAGCTACCTATAATAAATAATCCTACTAAAGATTTATTAGAGGATATAAAATAAGCCTTTATTAAATTATTTAAGATAATAGCTTAAGGAGTACTACTTACTAATATTAATATATTTTTTTAGAGTATTTACTAAAAATAATATAATAAATAAGTACTACCTCTAAGATTATAAAAGATAAATTATTATTATAGATTATTATCTATCTTTAAGGTCTTAAATCTTACTCCTATCCTAGAGTATAAAAATATATATATAAGAGATATTATCTAAAAATAATAAAAAAGAGTTAAGAAATATTTTAGGGATATCTTATTAGTAATAAAGAGAGTTTCCTCTAATTTAGAATATTTTATTATTATTAAGTAGAAACTTATAGGATATATTTATAAGAGATAGAAAGTAGATAAAACTTAATTATAGATTAATCTTATATTAATAATTATTAATATAGAAATCTTTTATATATAGCTACTAAAGAACTTTAAGAAATATAATATAAATAATAAAAGATAAGAGAAATATAAAAGCCTTATCTAAGGTCTATAATTTATATAACTATATATTACTATCTTAGATAAAGCTATAGTATATATCTCTCCTCTAGTATATAAAGCTTTCCTTATTTAAAAATTTATTATTAGAAGTTAACTAGAGCTTAGGAAAAGATAGATAAAGAATTAAATATAATTATAAATATATAATAAAGTAGTTAAATACTTCTTTCTTTATAAGAATAATTTAGTTACTACTTAATAACTTAGAGGTAACCTATAGTTAAAATTATAATTTAATTAATATAATAAAGATTTAATAAATCTAAGTATAATTATTAACTCTTTCTAGCTAAGGAGAAACTTCTTATAACTAAATAAGAATTTATTAAAGTAGAAACTATAATATTATTAGAATAAAGTATATTTTATATATAATAAAACTAGATATCTCTAACTATATCTCTTAAAGATAATAAAAAATAGGAAAGATTAATAAATCTAGAGATACTTATTAATTAAATAAAGAAAGCCTCTAACTACTAAAATATATAATATAATCTCTTTAAAAATAGGAAGAAAGAACTACCTAAGAGAAGGAATCTTTAATTATTATAAAGAATTACTAAGATATATCTAAATATAATAGGTATTAACTCTATATATTATATAATAAAAGTATAAAGTAAGAGATAAATAATATAGATTAAGACTTTTATTAATTATAGAGCTAGTTATTTATTTATATTATAAATAACTACTAGTTATTTTAATATAATAGAGCCTTTTTATAATAAAAGAAAAATATCCTTAGTTATATAATTATTAAATAAAGCTATAATAAATACCTACTAATAAATAAGAATACTAATATAAATTAGATAATAGACTAATCTTACTAAGTTATAGATCTTAGATACTAATAAATATAAGATAATCTTAGGTTATAACTAGCTAAAAGTTACTAATCTATAGATTAACTAGTAATTAAGTTAGATAATCCTTTAAAATAAGAGAAGAATATACTTTACTTATTTTATTAACCTCTAATATAAGATTAAATATTATAAAGATAACTTAGTATAGTAGGTAACTATAAAATAACTAAAGTAGATCTTATAGAAAGGAAAGTTAATAATATAATTATATCTTTTTTAAACTAGTAAAAAGAAATTAATAACCATAAATTATATAAATAGATAAAAGACTTTAAGAATATATTCTAAGAAGAACTTAATCTAGGAATACTACCTATCTAAGGGATAGACTATATTATTAATATTAATAATACTAAACTAACTAATATAAATACTTACCCCTAATTATTAGAGAAGTTTAAGAAAACCTACTACTAAATAGAAGAACTACTATAAAAGGAAGTAATCTAGGCCTTAGTAAGCTAGTAGGATTTACTAGTAGTATTAGTCCTAAAGTTAAAAAGAAAATAATAAATATATATAGATTATTAAGTACTTAATAAAGTTATTATTAAGAATACTTATCTACTTCTAAGAATTTAGGAGTTAATTAACTAAGTTAGTTAGGTAAAGATCTTATTAAAAATTAATCTTCTCTTAGGGTACTAGTAATTATAAATAGTAAATAATTTAATTATTAAGATAGTATTTAATACCTTCTTTAGGAAATATAAGTTCCTTATAATATTATTTAGACTCTGTAATATATCTATAATATTCTAGATATATATAAATAGTTAATTATAAGATCTCCTATATATAATAGTATATCTTAATAATATCTTAATATTCTTAGTAAGTAAAGAGAAATATAAATAATATATATAAGAAGTCCTTACCTAACTATAGAGAAACCAGCTATTTATAAAAGCCTTAAAGTATAAATTTAGTTAATAAGAAATTAAATTCTATAGGTATATTATTAGAGAAGGAACTATAAAGCTAATACTAGCTAAGGTAGAAGTTATTACCTAATAGCTAAAACTAAAAAATATCTATAAAGTATAATAATTTCTTAGACTTATAATATATTATTACTAGTTTATACTAAGATTTATATAGGTTATAGCTACTCTTTATAATCTACTAAAGAAGTTAGATAAAGACCTTTAGAAGAAGAAATTCTACTTAATTACCTAAATAGTAAGATGCTAAGATACCTTTACTAACTTAAAAGAACTAATAATTATTATATTAGTATTAATAATTCTAAACCTTAATTAATCTTATTAAATTAAGACTAATACCTCAGAATGGGTAGTAGGAATAGTTTTAATATAGGAAGATAAGAACTATAAACTTTATCTAATTATATTTAATAGAAGGAAGCTTAGTAATATAAAAAGAAACTATCTAATATAAAAGAAAAAGCTACTTATAATAAAAGAAGTCCTTTAGAGATAGGACTACTATATTAATAATAGAAAGATAATAATAGTAGTAACTAATTATAAGAGTCTTTAATATCTTATAAATATAACTAAGTATTTAAAGTAGCTTACCTAGTAGGTAGAAGAATTTTAAAGTTATAACTTAGAGATCTACTATTAAAAAAATAGTAAAGTAATAGTACTAGATATAATTAGCTAATATCCTAACTTTATAGAAGAAGGGCTAGGTAATATTACTAAAAGAACTTTACTTAATATACTAGAAGTATAGGAGATAATAGAGATAAGATATTTTAAAAGCCTAAATAACCTTATAGAGTATAAATAGTATAATATTATAGTAGAATACCTAGAGCTATAGGTCTTACTATAGGATAAAAAGAAGTAGGAGCTTATACTAATAATAGCCCTATCTTTTAAACTAAAAAAAGAGGTGCTATATCTCTTACTAAATTAAATTATAGATAGATAATATCTAAGAGAATGATTTATATATTACTAGAAATTAATCTATATTATAGATATTAGAGATACCCTATATCTAGAGATTCTATTCTAAAGGGACTTCCTATAAGGAATATATAGAGAATATAGCTATATAGGCTACCTAGTATTACTAGGAGCTATTAAAACTTAAGCCTAGTGGCCTTCTCTATAATATAATATTTAAGCTATAATTAAGGAATGCCTAAATTATTAAATATTATAAGGGCTAAAGAAATATCTTAAATAGGAATAGTAATACTATATAGTAAAGAAAGATATCTAGCCTTTTAAACACTAGGGTATTAACCTTATTAGATACCTATTAGTAATACTAAATAGTAATAAATAGATTATTACTGCCATTAACTATGTAATAGGATAGGTTATTATAAAAGCTATTTTATATGCTATAGATAAAATAATAGTAAAGTTCCTATATAAAGAGATATTTACTTAGTATAGTGCTTTTAATAAGATAGTATCTAATAATAGTATAAACCTTCTATTATATATAGTAGAGATCTTTATAAAAATCTTAAAAGTAAAATATTATATAATAATACTAAACTATCCCTATATAAATAGAAAGAATAAAAACCTTAATAGACTCCTGGGCTGAATACTTATAAAATATTTAATAGGGAAACTAATATAGCTATAGGATAAATATCTTTATTTAGCTATATTTATAGTATAGATATATACCTATATAAATACTAATAAAAGCCCCTTCTACCTACTATATAGGATTAAACTAAGATTACTAGGAGATATAAGAGAACCTATAAAGGAAAATAATTATAATAAGCTTATAAGAGTAATATATATATAAGTATTAGTAAATAAGAAGCTATTAGAATATATAATTATAAGAGAGATAATCTAAGATTTATAAGTAAAAAAAAGTTATCTTAAGAAAGGCTAGTAAGTCTTTATATAAAATAAGAGCCCTTAGAAGTTTAAGAGTAAGTAATTTAAACTATATAAGGTAATTAAGGCCCACCTCCTTAGAATATATATATTATAGGAACTAGATAGATATAATCTAAAGAACCTTATTAATAGATAGAGACTAGTAAAAGCAGAGATAAAAGATAATCTATAATATCTATAAATATTAGTAAGCCTTAATACTAGGCTATAAAAAGTAGGCTTATTAATCTTTAATCTAATTAAAATATAAAAGATACTTAATAAGACTAACCCCCTAATACTATTATATAAAGAACTATTATAGTGTATAGTAGAAGGATATAATAAATAAAAATATTTAGGAGAAAGTTTATAATAAGTAAGGGAGGGATTAGGAATATAGTATAAAATAAGTAAGTAAAAAACTTAATATATTAGTAAATAAAAATTAGTAAGGAATAGCTACCTTATATAATAATAAATAAAATTATTAAAGCTATGGAATAATAAAGACTTAATTATTTTAGATAATAAGGACTAAGAGGGAATTCAAAGTAATAATTTAGAATTAATATCTTAAAAGAATACTAGAGAGATAGATTTTAAAGAACTATTTATAGTTATAATATTCTCTTATTAGGAGTAAATAGAGTAGTATAAAGATAATATATTTATATAGATAGATTAGAAAATAGTACTATACTAGAATTACTTTCCTAAGAAGAAGAAAAGGAATTATAGACTAGTAGATTTTACTAATTATAAAAAAAAAACTAATTATAATAGGATATTAAGAATTATACTAATTAATTAAAGTAATAAATAATTACTAATTAAAAGTCTAAGTTAAACTTTATATTAAGAACTCTATAAGATAAGGCCTTAGCTAATTAGAATAAATTATTA
Source organism: Aspergillus clavatus NRRL 1 (assembly GCF_000002715.2). Classification (NCBI taxonomy): domain Eukaryota; kingdom Fungi; phylum Ascomycota; class Eurotiomycetes; order Eurotiales; family Aspergillaceae; genus Aspergillus; species Aspergillus clavatus. The sequence goes on along the minus strand of NW_001517094.1, from coordinate 4,275,828 downwards.
TTATTACTAGGAGGAGGTGCTAATTCCTCTAGATAAGCCTTAATATAATAAGTAAATACCTAAAGATCCTAAAGAACTATAAAAAGATTATAATAATTACCCTAGTTAATATAACTTACTAGCTAGGGAATATAAACTCTATTAAAAGGATTTTTATAACTAAATAATAATAAAGAAGAATAATATCTAATAAGACTCTTTATTAGGGCTGCTAATAAGATACTTATTAAAATATAAGAAAGAGTTATTATAGTAGAACTAACCTAAGAAAGAGAGAGAGTTAACCTAACTAAACTATCCTAAATAAGAGAGGAAGTTATTAAAGAAGAACTAATCTAAGAATAAGAGGAAGTTATTATAATAGAATAATATCTCTTAGCTAGACTAATCACTACTACTATAAAATATTTTAAGAAAAGATAATACTTCTTAGCTAGAGCCTTCTCTACTATAGGAGAAGAGCCTCTACTATAAGAAATACTAGAAGAACTTATCTCTACTATAGGAGAAGAGCTTTTATTATAAGAAATACTAAAAGAACTTATTTTTATAGTAGAAGAATTAATATTATTTTTTATACTAGACTATATATACTTATTATTATCTAGAGAACCTTTACTAGTGCTATTATCTAACTTCTTATTATAATTATTAGTTACTACTGCTAGCTTAGCAGGCTAATTATATAACTTATTACTATAACTAGTAAGGAAACTAAGACTACTAGCTTAAATAATAAGTCTATAAAAGTAAAAAAAATTAGTAACTATAGATAAGAAATATTTACTAAGGAGAATATATACTTATTAAGAGTATTAGAATCCTATATATAAAGACCCTATATATAGAATAAATATACTAATTCTTAGTTACTCTAAGTATAGTTAGCATAGGACCCCTAAAAGAATATAAATCTATTATAACTAGGAGTAGAGATGCATCCCCTAAAGGAATCTTTATCTAAAATATAATTATTATAAGTTAGTATATAGTTATAAGATGCACCTTACTACTAGAGAATAATAGCTAATATATAATCTAAATAAGTATATTTCTTTATATCTAGCTTCCCCTTCTTATTAAACTTCTAGATAATTAGGTAAATAATATTCATTACCTTTAATATACTTTTATTAGCTCTATTAAGATAAGCTTCTATTATTAATAAGAGATAATTACTAAAGCTAAGAAGAGTACTTACTAAACTTATTAAAAGTAATTATATTTTTTTAGTAAATAAGATAGCCTTTACTTTTCTTTTATAGAGTATCTATATTTACTAAGTATAAGAAGAATATAAGAGACTAATATATAAAGAAAGAGACTCTCTAAAAGAGAGATAGTAATTAATATAATAAAAAGAAAGATACTTATAGGAGGAGAAAAGAGAAAGGGAAATATAAGAGATAAAAAAAAATAAGTAAGATAAAGTAGAGTTACTTAAAATTAAAATAAATAATATATAATCTTATCTTATCTTTACTATAATAATTATATTAATAACCTAACTTACTAAGTAATCTAATACTACCCTCTAAAGTAATCTAATACTACTTACTAAGTATAATCTAATATTACTTACTAAATATAATCTAATATTACTTACTAAAGATGAACTAAATTCTACTTACTATATATAATATTACTCCCTTAGACTATAAGGACCTTTTAATAAGGAGCTAGATAACCTACTAAGAATAGGCTTTATCTTAAGTAGGGGAGGATGTGATATTAGTAAATAAATATTATAAGTAGATTAATAATTATTAAGATTAACTCTAGGTTACTAAGATTAATCTAAGAAATCTCTATAATATCTATAACTTATCTTTTAAATAGATAGCCAGTAGCTAGGTATAAATAGAAGATCTTACCTCAGGTAAGTAAAGAGGTATTAGCCCAGCCTATTTCTCTTCACCCCTGGTGATACTACCTTACCCTTAGTAATACCACATATACGAGTCCTATTCTTAGTTCTACCTATTTAGATGACTAAGATAGGTTTCATCTTTTACGCCTTGATGCTGTAGGTTTCATAGTGCGCCTGAGATTTATTCACCATCTATGCATCCCTTCATCTCACTTGTGAATCTATTCAACTCTAGTCTACTTTCCTTTTCTATTGCGCTCTGGCTGATTATATAATCTATACCCTGTGGCCAGTGGGTTGGAAAAGCATGAGAAGACACCGCGAGAGAAGTAGTAACCCATCAAAGCAGCCGGTCTGTATCTAAGAAGGTGAAATCAACCGATTTATCACTAGATCCTAATTTACAGCGGATGTTAGAGCTCGCTAGAGTGGGCGACGGACACCAACATACCAGGAGTGAGATCTGTGCTCGGGCAGCTATCCGGGAGCGTTCTAACCACAGACACAAATTCCATTATGGCACCCACAAGAGCCTCAAGTCTGGTGGAACAGGTGATATGGGGACATATCAGGTTGGCTTTCATCGACTGGTGGAAGCTCTTGAGCAACTCGACGTCGCTGGTGGCGTGGGGATCTTGAATAACGTTTGATGCAAGCGCAGAGATGGCGGCAAGCGATTCGGTGGAAAATAGACTAGAAAGTCCAGTTAGTGACAGGGATAAAACCCTAAGAGAAATGATCCGAGCTTATAGATATAGGGGTAGAAGTGGCTGATTTTTGAGGTTTTCGCCTGTGTCCATTCCTATAGATGTTAGGATCAAGATCGTATTTTGCGCAGTCGAGAGGACTGTGTCGCGATATAGACTCCCCGGAAACACCTCGTTGATCATCAGTCTGGTCGTCAAGCAGCTGAGGGTAATCCAGAGTTGGAAGCCATCCGTTATAGGGCATGATGCGAACGGGCCAACATCAATACCGAGAGTTGACTGAAGTTTCTGAAGTTCTTCGAGATGGCGTATTGCAAGATCTTGGGCCGTGGGCACATGAAGAAAGGATGTGCGAGAAACCAACACGTCATGGCGAAGCTGAGCGACGCGAATTGTGGCAAGAAAATGTTCTCTGCCACGGCTGCCCGGTTGTTCCAGCGGCAGGGGCATCTCGATCATGGCGGATGAGGGTATTCGTTTAGATGCACTCGTCGAGATGGAGGTTTCCAGGACGAAGATACACCAGAATACGTTGATGTGTTCCTCGTCGAGTACCGGGCGTTGAGAACTCTGCAGTAGACCGCTCCGTAAATCCAGGAGTCTCCATAGAGTGTGTGAGAGCTGTAGGCATCTTCGTGCCAGATCCGTGAGGCACATAGACTGGCACACTAGGGACTGATTGTGTCAGTACAGGTTTTGACAGAAGCTCCAGAGAATCAACGGCCTCACCAGAGAAAGCAATGCTTGCACATTCGCTATCCTGGGATAAAGAAGGGATTCCAGGCTCCCGAACGCTCCCAACGCGTTGTCCGAGAATGTTTTTAGGAGCTCCAACTCAATTACAGCTGGCACATCCTGTGCAAGGTGGCGTCGAACTTTGGCCATAAGAGTCAGGAGAATGATATTATTGAAGCAGAGCGAGTAGGCAACGTCCTGGCTGTCGTTCCAAGACTCGTCGTAATGTTCCATGTGCTCCTCAATTTTGTCCCTGGAGAACATAGGGAACGAATCGTTCAGCATGTCGAAGTATGTTATCGCCATCGCTTGCAGTATAGCCAACGGAGGTCTCAATACTGTGACCCTCATATTCATTCCGTCCTGGAGCTTCTCCTGGAGCTCGGAGATCTGTCGCAGAGATGAGGTCAGCGTGGCTAACGGTCCACTTGTTTGATTGTTTCCAGCATATTTTGCAACTGCGATCTTCGTGCAGGCTACTGCGAGACATGTGATGCTGCCTCTTTCTTCCGAGAGCTGCTGCTGAACCTCAGGAGGACTCGGTGGCCATTCAAAGCTGTCACTTTGGGTAAGTTCGAGACCAGTCGTACAGGTCGATGATAGCTCTCCCGCTGCGGGAAGACTAAACAGCACTGATTCAGCCTCAATCCTGTCGAGGTAGGGTTGAATTCGAGACAGAGATGTTTCAAGACTATTAATGCGACTTTCTGCCTGGCGTAATCGGCGAATACTGGTTAGCACGTCAGCAGCCATGCACAAGAGAGCTTCAGACTGTTCGATACTGGGTCCTCACAGTTCGGTGTTCTGGTTGGGCTTCTTTCCTCGCCCAGAGTAGTCGCAGACTAGGTTCAACCGTTTACAGTTGCTACATACTGGCCGTTGCCGTTCACAGCGTTGCTTCTTAGATCGACACTGATCGCAGGCTGTACTCAATATTTTTTCTTTAGCTATGTCTCAATTATGTTCGATGGAATTTTCATACCAGGATCATGCGTAGACCACATGGGAGCCTGCGGCTCTGCTTGGTCTAAGCGGACCCCATCCTCGGGCATTGTATCGGAATCGAAGATTTGCCGATTCGGCTTTGGTCAAATCTAGACCGGTGCTACAAAAGTCATTGATCAAGTTCGGGCCGGGTGAACCCACATCATATAAGCTACTTGGGAAGGATTCTTATCACGTTTTCCGGCCCAACAACGATTTCCATAAATGCAGTAAAAGTATTGGTTTTGTCGCTGATGCATGCACGGCGCGTCTTACTCCCCTCATGCTTAAGTTGAAGGTCTCTCCTAAATGGCCAAGCTCGGTGTGCCTTCGGCCACTCCGTTTCCAATGTAACCTACCCTGGCCTCACAAACATACCGGGGTACATGGTAACTAATCAGCTTGCAGTCCTGATGTGGGACACCACAAATGGAGGTCATCTGCTCGCCAGATCGCCAGGTCGCTAGGTGGCCCCTAACTAGAAATTACAAGTAAATATTAAGAATTTCTAGTATTTAAGAATATAGATAATAGGAGATTTATGATCTATTTACTTATATAATAATGTTAGATTATTTATTTCTCCCTAACCTTTGGGTTAATTAAAATTCATCTATAAAGAAATATTAGTAGAATTTCCTTTTCCTAGCTAGTATTTTATAATAAAATTATAGAGTATTAATAACATATACTAATAACTCTATTTTCTATTTAGCTTTAGCTATTTTATTAAGGATTATAAATTAGTATAATCTAAAAGAACTTTAATAGTATAATATATACCTTTTATACATTATTACTAATATTTAAATATATAAATGCTAATAAAAAGCTCTTAATTAGATATACTCTAATTTAATTTAGCCCTCAAAAACTTCTAAGACTAAATTATAACTATATAATATAGTCTCTTTCTTTTTATTAATATTCTGTAATGAGTAGGCAGCCCAGTGCCTAGTTATTACAATTAACCTAAAGGAAAGATTTTTATTAATACTTATATTAATTATATAATCTTAATATTAATATAGTAGAAGTATTTTAGAGTATTTCTCATAGAATATACCTCTAGAATCTTATAGTTCTATGGGAATATTATGTTTAGTTAAATTATATATAATAATATTATCTCCTAGTAACTAGATCGCTTTAAGTAATTTTATAATAGTAAATATATATATATATATAATTTTTATATTTTTTTTATAAATACTTCAATATTAAAAACTACTAGATTAATAACCTCAAGCTTGTAAGCCTTATTCTAAGATAATGAATAAATATAAAAATTAGTAAAGATAGCTACTAATAATAGTGTGATATGGTGAACACATATCAGTGGTGATAGGTAGTGGGTATCTAGGTTAACCTTAGTAATCTAAGGTTGATAGTGAAATCTCTGTAATATCTATAATTATCTATTATATAAAATAACTAGATAGTATAGATATAAATAAGAGTATCTTCTCTAATAATAAAGAGGATAAGGCCTAGCCTATCTCTCTTTTTATCTTTAGTAAAATTATATAGTTATAGTAATTCTATCTAGTAGTATATCTAAATTTATAGAACTATAATTAATTTATAAAAACTTTATAAGACCTCAAGTTTATCTCTAATAAATTTATACTACTCTTCCCTAAATATTAATTACTAAACCATAGTTAAGGGGATGATTTAGTAAGTATAATAAAGAATTTTTATTATAGATATCTAAAAGAGATAAAAAAATAAAAGATATAATAACTTTAGGCTAGAATATACTACTTAGTTATTTAATAAGCCCTAACTAAAATTAACTATTAGAAATATTAATTATTATAAGATAATACCCTCTAACTCTCCTACTAAAATAATTAATAATAATAATTTACTTATAGTAAATAATCTAGTAATGGATTAATTAGAAGATATAAGATAAGTCTTTAATAAATTATTTAATATAATAGCTTAAGAAGCCTCTCTTATTAATATTAATAGCTTATTCTAAATTCTCTACTAAGAATAATATAGTAAATAAATAGTACCTCTAGGACTATTAGAGATAAATTATTATTCTTAAGAATAATCTATCTTTAAGGTTTTAAATCTTATCCCTATCCTAGAATACTAAGATATATATATAAAGAATACTATCTAGAAATAATAAAAGAGGATTAAGAAGTACTTTAAGAATATTTTATTATTAATAAAACGGATTTTCTTTAATTAAGAATATCTTATTATTATTAAGTAGAAGCTTATAGAATATACTTATAAATAGTAGAAGGCTAATAAGACCTAAGTATAAATTAATCTTATATTAATAATTATTAATATAGGAGCCTTCTATATATAACTCCCAAAAAACTTTAAGAAGTATAATATTAATAATAAAAGATAGAAGGAATATAAATAGCTTACTTAGGGATTATAGCTAGTATAGCTATATATAATAATCCTAGATAAAGTAATTACTTAGATCTCTTTATTAATAGATAAAGCTTCTCTTATTTAGAAATTTATTATTAGGAGTTATCCTAAGCTTAAAAAGAGATAAATAAAAGAATAAATATAACTTTAGTTATATAATATAGTAGTTAGATATTATACTTTTTATAAGAATAATTTAATTATTATTTAATAACTTAGTAATAATCTATAGTTAAGATTATTATTTAATAATTATAAGAGTAATTTAATAGACCTAAGTATAATTACTAGCTCCTAATAGCTAAAGAAGGGCTTATATAGATAGAAGATATAGTATTACTAGAATAAAGTATATTTTAACTATAATAAAGTAAGATATCTATATCTATACTCTTTAAAGAATATAAAAATTAAGTATAATTAATAAATTTAGAAGTACTTATTAATTAAATAAAGAAAGCTTTAAAATATTAGGATACCTAGTAGGACTTATTTATTAATAAAAAGAAAGGACTATATAAAGATACTTAATTATAGTAGAAAGTATTTAACTTATAGAAGATTAAAATTACTAGGCTTATTTAAATACTATAGGTATTAACTCTATATATTACTTAATAGAAGTCTAAGAAAAAGAGTAATTAATTAAGTTAAAAACTCTTATGAACTATAGAGCTAGTTACTCCTTTCTTTTATAAGTAGTTATTAATTATCTAGCTATTATAGAGTTCTATTATTATAAGAGAGATATATCCTTAGCTATCTAATTACTAAATAAAGTAATAATAAGTACTAATTAATAAGTAAAAATATCTATATAAATTAGGTAATAGACTAGCCTTATTAATCTATAGGTCCTAGATACTAATAAATATAATATTATCTTTAGATATAGTTATTAGTCAGTGGTATCCCTATATTTGAAGTATATATTATTTTTTTATATATAGGATTTACTCCTTTTAAGTAGTTTTAATAATATACTCCTTTTTAGATATATAACTAAATATAATACACTATAGTAGAGTAGTAGTTAAAGTTAATAATCAATATTAGGGATTATCTAAAACATATTCCTCTTCTTTCTTTAGTTTCTTACTACTATATATAGTATTTCTGTACTATCTATCTATCTATCTATCTGTCTATCTATCTATCTATCTGTCTATCTATCTATCTGTCTATCTATCTATCTATCTGTCTATCTATCCATCTATCTAATTAAGGAGTAGAAAGAAGAATATTACATAAATAATTTAGGTATAAGAAATATTTTATATATAGATAGGAATGTAAGATTAGTATCTAGATAGGTTAAATACTATTCATCCCTACCTAGAGGAATCCCATCAATTTTAAATCAGTAGTTATTAGATTTCAAACTGCTGTTGGAATCATAATATTATATTTAGATAGTAAGTAATTATCTTCTATACTAATTTATATAATATTAATATTAGATCTATCTCTAATTATAAATTATTACTATAAGAGCCTTTATCTTCCTTATTTTCTACCTTTTTAATATTAATACTAATTTGATAATCTCTAAGTACTCCTTCTCTATAATAAACCTCTAGTATATAAAGATTTAGAATTTTATTAATATTAAATAGATAAATAAGCTTATATTTATAAGTATAAATACTAGGATTCTAGATAGACTTAAAGATATTAATTTTAGTATAGATAACCTTAATTCTATACTAGAAGATAAAGATATTTAGCTTAAAAAAGAGGAGATTATCTAGAGCTAGTAGCTAAGAGGCTAAAGATAGATAATTCTTAGGCTTCTTAGCTTGTTAAGCTATTATAGATACTTATAAAATCGCCTTAGGAGTTAGGAGGCCTAAAATTAGATTCTATATTAAAAATCAGATTAGATTTATTATCTTCTAGGTATAAATAGCTTTAGATTTTATTAATTAGTCCAAAATTAAATTCTATATCTAATATTTAATTAGATTCACTATCTTTAGGCCTAAAAGGCTTTAAATTTTACTTTTCTCCAATAAAAATACTTTTAGCTGTAAAAAGGTTAAAATAATGTGTCATTTTAGTATTTACTGTGGTCCACCCCAGTAACTTCATTAAGTTAGTGGGCCTGGCAGGGGTAGTAATCCTATGAATACTGCCACTATCTAATCTATATATAGAATAGTAAGATAGGAAGATAATAAGATAGTGAAATTCTATGGATTTCTAATATTTTATATAACCCCCTTCTGCCTGAATGACTACCTTACATCTAGCCTATATAGATTAAATAAGACCCTTAAGAAATTTATCTGGAATAACATCCTATACTACCTATATAACATCTTATAGAATATTATAAGATAGTTAATTATTATCTAGATATCTATCTTAAATCTAGTGCTTTATCTAATTTTATATTATCTTTATTAGATTTAGATTAGGGGAGTAGGTAGACTAAAAGATAGAGTAGATCCTATACTTATAAAGCTCTTAAAAAGTCTCTTTACTAGTATATTAAGGAGTATTATCTTATATAAGATAAAGCTATTTATCTAGATTCTAATAATAGATAAAATATAGATAATTATTAATTATAGATATAATCTACTTATAGTATCTCTTTATATAAATAAAGTCTTATTCTTTCTTCTAGAAGAGATAGAGATCTCTCTAATCTATATAAAAAGATCCCTAAAATATCTATCTATATTATTAAGAAGAAGAAATATAAAGATATATCTTATCTAGCTCTGCTTCTATTTTTCTTCTTATCTAAATTTAGAATTCTAGATATAAAAGCCTAAAATTACCTAGGTCTTATTAGTCTAAAGAATCTAATTTTATTGTTTTATTATTTAATTTATATATTTAAGAGTCTAGATAAAATATATATATATATTCTTCTTTAAGAGAGGAGGCTTTTATAGAGCCTTATACTATATATAATTTTATTTCTTAAGGGCTTTTAATAGGGCTAGTATTCTAACTAAGAGAATAAGCTCTTAGACTATCTTATAGTATAATATCTAGTAGGCCTACTTAGAAGATAAGATAAAGATAATAATCATATTTATATCTTCTATTCTTCTTTAGAGAGCTTTAATAGCTAGCTATAAGGCTTCTTTAGGGTGGCTTATTAAGCTTAATATATATATTAGGCTTAATAATAAATAATCTAAAGCTAAGAAGATATCTACTAGTAGGTAAACCCTGCATCTCTTAATACTAGGATTTAAATTTAATCATCCTGGGTAAGATATACAGAATACTACTTAGATTTAGATGATCTAGGGGGAGTAGTAGGTTTAGGAGTAGTAGGCATGGTTGAATATCACTATATTACTACTATTTGGATTCCCCAGATCTTGAAGATATGAAGTTTCCTTCATACCTAATTAGGAAGGCAGTGAGGTGGAAGCCCTAAGCGCCTACACCCCCTGCCGGGCCCACTGACTTAATGAAGTTACCAGGGTGGACCACAGTAGTCATTGAAAAAATCCCCCCTACCTTGTGGTGAACATTAAGCATGAAAATGGGGCTAGGGCGGCAAGAGATGAGATATTATTGGCACGCAGTCATAATTGCTTAGCCTTATTGCCTCTCAGCTGGGTGGCTGATGAGGCCCTTTGGATGGGCGCGTTCAACTGGCAGGGCCCAGGACCTCGCCATCTTTTCGCTAATACACCAGCCTATGCCAGCTGATCTTCCTTCAGTCCGTCGGCCGTACGGACTAAGAAAATGCCTCATTAACTTTGTGTTATGGACATGTCTGCAAGTCTACCTGATGGTAGGGGTCAAGATGCTGGTGGATGGAAAGATCATTCATTAGACTGATCTCCATGTCGGAGATATCTTACTATGTCACATGATCTGGAAGGTAAGACCAGACCGTCACACTTTGAGCTCGATCACATCAGAACAACGAAGTGTCGCCTGTTTTGTCTGCCATTCCTCAGCTCCAAATTAGTTAGGCGACTATGTATATTGTGTTTGCCTACCAGAGAGGTTATGTGATGTACGGAGTAATGCGAGCTCAGGTGTAACAAGTGACATGGGATGGTACCTTTCCCAGGCGATCTCTTCCCTGGCATGTGTTTTAACCCTTGGCATGGCCTCCTTAGTCCTTACATCTCATTGGTGGCAACTGCAGCAGACTTGGACATGTATACTGATATGTTGCATAATGTTTTCCTGATGTATGGAGCTATGGTGCAAAAGTATACAGCATGCTAGTAAGCTTAGCTATAAAACTATAGTAAGTTTAACTCTATAGTAATTTATATAGCAGCTTACTTTAATAGATTTTACTATAGAGATAAGATAGAAAGTTCAACTCTAAAGCTATTTAGACCTATAAAACTAGTATTTCTTATAAGATTCCAAGTAGTAAGGGATTACTAAGATCTTGTTAGGAACGGTGCCAGAGAATAGTTCCACCAAACAAGGTGGGTAAGTGTTAGGCTATCTAGATATATATATAGGAACTGGGCCATGATTTGACATAGGGTCAAATCATTGTAGGTCTTTTGCCTCAGTGGTAAGTAGGCAGCCCAGTGTCTACTCATTACACTAGCTAACTTATTCTATATTAGGTATATCTCTTACTTTAGAATACTATAGAATCTAGTAAATAACTATAGCTTACTATTTATCTTAAAATTTTAATCTTTACTCTACTTCCTACCTACTAGTAATAAAATACTAATTTTTAATAGTATTCTACCTATAGATAGATAGGAAGACAGAAAGATAAAATTAGATACTAAAATACTATCTCTATATCTATATTAACTACTATTAGGATGACTAGATAAGATAGCTATTATATACCTAATTTAATTATAATAATTCTAAATATTTAGTACTAGGGATCTCCCTAGTATAAGCCCTTATAGGATACTAACTAGAATATAGATAGATATTCTAAGGAATATAAATAACCTAAACCTAAATACTATAGAAAGAGTTAAAGACCTATATATAATAAGAGAATTTCTAGTAATTAAGTTAGATTTAGTAAAAAAAGCTATAAAAAAAGGCTATAACTCGAAAAGACTAGATACTATCTTCTAGGTTAGAGACTAAGTAATACTCTATATAAAGAATATCTAAATAAGTAGATTAAGTAAGAAGCTAGATAACTAGTAAATTAGACTATTTTAGATAATAAATATTATAGGAAAATAAGCCTATAAGCTAAAACTCTTATTACTTTATTATAGATTATACCTTATCTTTTATATCTTACTACTAAAATTATATAAGAGAACTCTAAATATAGATCTAAAACCTAGCCTAGTAGAGCTTAATAGTAGCTAGGAGTAATATTTAGAAAAAATTATAATAAATAAGATAGTCTATAGAAAGTAGTACTACTTAATTAAGTAGTTAGGATAGCTAGACTCTAAAAATATATAGGAATTAGAGGCCTATATTACTAATATTATAGCTTTAGAAACTTATATTACTATAAGAAGATATAATATAATAAAAAATATACTAAATAAGTACTAATAACACAGGAAAAGATTAAACTTTAACTAAAATATAGATAAGATAAATACTAGCTGCTAATAATAGCCCTAATAAAAAACTCTATTAATAAAATAAGATTCTAAAGATATATAGACTATACTTTTATACCTATCTATCTAACTAGCCTATATATTATAATTAATAGCTAAAAAGTCTACTAACCTAGTTAATAAAATAATCTAGAATAGAAGAATTAGTACCTATTATAGCAGGACTTTCCTAACCCTATAGGGTTTCTAAGGCAGAGAGTAGAAGTATTAAGCTTAATATTAGAGATATTATAGAGCTAGAGTCTATAGCATTAATAAGTAGAGTCTCTAGTACCTTAGGGATTATAGGAGTAAGACTTAATAAATTTATAGTAGTAAGAAAAGAAGCTAATAGAGCTAGCATTATAACTATAATAGTAATTTTAGAGTAGTAGGAGATAACCCTCTAGTAGAAGTTAGTAAAGCTTAGGAACTACTAGATTTTATAGATATTCCTAGGTTCTAGCTATTCTATAATTATAATAATATAGCCTTACTTTATTTTTATGCCTTCTATGCTTACTATAAAGCCTAGAAAACATATTTCTATAGTATAGAATTTATACTTACTCCTCTTAATATAAAGTCTATCTTTTTAGAGTCTAGCTAGTACTTTATAAATATATTATATATATTCTTCTATACTATCAGAATAAATTATGATATTATCTAGATATACTATATAGTAGGTGTCTAGCAGATTACTCAGGGCTTAATTAATATATAATTAGAATATTACTTATATATTAGCTAGGCTAAATAGCATTATAGCATATTTAAAATATCTATATCATATATAAAATATAGTTTTCTATTTATCTCCTTTCTAAATATAGATTCTGTGATAGGTATTATAGAGATCTAGCTTAATATAAATTTATATACTAGCTAGCTAATTTATTAACATACTTATTAGTAATAGTAAGTAATAGTTTTTTAGTAATAGTAAGTAATAGTTTTTTATAGTAATTTTATTTAATCTATAGTAATTAATATATAGTTATAATCTACTATCCTTCTTAGGTATAAATGAAATTAGAGTATCTATAGGGCTTTTAGATAGTCTAATCTATCCTCTCTATAGATATTCTTTAATATATTTCTAAAGGACTAGGAGTTCTTCCTAGGATAATAAGTATAGTAGCTTATATAGAGGTTATTTACCCTTCTTAAGCTCTATTATATAATTATATATAGTATTTTATAGTATAATTTCTACTTACTCTATATTAAATATATCTTAGTATTCTTTCTATTCTAGAAGTAGTACCTCCTTAGATCTTAAGCCCTCCTAGATTACTAGTAACCTTAAGGGTTTTTTAATTCCTTTAAGAATAATAACTATAGTATATAGGAATATACCTTTTTTTAATTTATTTATAGCCTCTACTATTAATATTATCCTAATATTAGGTTCTTTTTCCTTAGATTCTCTATTATAATAATACTAAGAGAGTTTTTTCTACTTAATATCTAAATTAGTAGCTTTTAGCCAGTCTATCCCTAAGATTAGGTTATACTTAACTATATTAATAGCTTCTATAACTAGTTCCTAGGGCTTAGTATTTCCTATAGAATTAGTAATTTTAATAATAATACTTCTTTAATTATAGGAAGTCATAGAGTATCTATTATTAACCTATATTAATTATAAGAGTTCTTTAATCTTTAATAAGAATTCTTTTATTTATTATTAATCTATAAAGATTCTCTCTACTCTATAATTAATTAGAGTTCTATATATATAATAATTTTATTTAACTATAATAATGATTTAGTAGGTAAGTACCTTATTATTATTAGAATTTTTTCTAACTTTTAGTACTACTATAATATAGAGTATAGGATACTCTAGTTTTTAGCTAGTTATTTTTCTAGGATTTAGTATATTTATATATCTAGTAGTTAAGTTATCTATATTTTTAATAAGCTTAATTTACTTTATCTCTTTTAAAAGAGTAAGAAAACTTCCTCTTTAAAGAGTCCCTCCTTTAGTAATTCTTAGTTAGACTTATTTATTAGAATTCTTACTATCTAGGTCTATAGTCTTCTAGTTTAGATAGATATTAATATTCTAGCTTTAAAGCCTACTTTAACTAGTTAAATTATTTTTTTTTAATATCTCTTATCTTTCTAGGATACCATTCTTAATTATAGCTAGGTAAGAGATATAAGCTTCTAGGAGTTCTAGTATATTAAAAAATCTTATTATTTTAGCTTAAATAATTAGGAAGATATAGAAGTATAGGATATCTTTATAATAAAAGTCTAGTATTAGCTTAGCTAGTTAAGAGTAAATACTATCTAGATAGGTTATAAATTCTTATATACTTCACTATAGTATTTAAGTAGTATTATAAAATTAGATTATAGCCTTCTTATATATGTATTCTAGGGCTATAACTAAGTATATATAAAAGTCTATAAAGTTAGATTACTAAAGGGGTCTAGATAATTTAGCCTTATATATATATTATTTATTATATTAATTATTTATAAGTTAGACTAAGGCTACTACTATCTAATTATCTTTAGATTTAAACTAGCTAGAATACTCCTTAAAGTATATCTATATCTAGTTTATAAAGGTAATATACTTCTATATTATTATAACTAAGAATAGTTTTATATTTATAGATTTCTGTAGTTATTCTATATAAATTATTTTCTTTATTACTTTAGGTATATCTTTATCTACTAGAGTTATTCTCTCTAGTAGTAGGGTTTCCCTAATACTTTCTAGGGTATAATCCTATAATTAGGCTTATTTCTTATTTAGCTATTACTAGATTTCTATTCTCTAGATTTCTAGCTCTAAGTAGTATTCTTCTTCTAGGAGAAGTTAAATATCTTCTTTCTTAACCTAGCTACTTAGGACTTAGGTTCTATTTACTATCTAGAGTTATTTCTATTATCTTAGTAACCTTCTTAGTAATTTAAGGCATTTCTCTATTATATTAGGTTCTTTAATTTAGTATTTACTAGAGGGAGGATCCTAGAGTAGATTAGCTATAGATATTTAGTATTCTAATAGTATCCTAGTAGGCTAGTAGGCTAATTAGATTTTAGGAAGTAATTAGAATTATAAGACTATAATATCTAATAAAAGATAGTAATAGATTAGTATAAAGAGATTATAAAGTTATATTACTATTAATAGAAGAACTAATTACTAGTCTATAGAATCTTCCTCTACCAGTAAGGTTTTACACTGGGCTGTCATATGCTGGGCTGGCCCTACTATTCACTAGTGTGCAGCCTTGGTGCCTTACCCAGCTTATTTAGTGGAACTATTCTCTGGCATCATTCCTAATAACTAGACTTACTAAATTATTATCTTAATTATAATTTAGTAGTTACTATTTAGAGAAGAGTAGTATAAATCTATTAAAGATAAACTTTAGATTTTATAAAGTTCTTAGAAATTAATTATATTCTTATAAATTTAGATATATTACTAGATAGAATTACTATAATTATATAATTTTATTAAGAATAAAAAGAGAGATAAGCTAGGTCTTACTCTCTTTATTATTAGAGAGGATACTCTTATTTATATCTATACTATCTAGTTACTTTATATAATAGATAATCATAGATATTACAGAGATTTCACTATTAACCTTAGATCACTAAGGTTGACCCAGATACTCACCAGATATTGCTACTAATATGTGTTCACTAATATCACATTAGTTAATCCCTCTCTTTAAATCCTATATAAGTAAACTATTCTTTTTATTTTATTTATATTTAGATAGATAACTACTAACTAGATATCTTACTATTCTAAAGCTTTAGATATACTAGAGCTATATTAATTTCTTATTCTATCTTCTATATAGGCTTAAGTTATTAGTTTAAAGCTTTAATCTTATATTAAATATGTCTCTTATCTTAAGTAGTCTTTAGAGTCTAAATATAAAGAGGACCCTTCTTATTATAGAAGAATATGCTTTATATTATAAATTTATTACTTCTCTTCTAATATTATTATATAATTATAGAATTATCTTTTTTCTAGCTTATATACTATATTTTTAGGGCTTTATATAATTAATTAAGTAAAATTAAGATTTTATCTATAAATATTATATTCTTTTAATCTTTGAGAATTTAATCTATATAAATAAAGTAAAAAAAAAGTCTTTTCTACTTTATCTTATTAATAAGATTTAGTTTAGTAATTATTTTAATTATTTTTAAGCTATACTACTTAAGGATATATAAAATAAAAGAATAAAAGATACTAACTTTAAATATAAGTATTTTAGATAATTTTTTATATCTCTTTTAATCCTTTCTTCCTAATTTAAGGATAGCTTTTTTAGTAGCTTTAGTAATCTCCTTAGGGCAGCCTATATACTTCTTATCTTCTATATATTTAGGAAAGATATATAAATTAATCTATAGATTATAGCTATAATCCTGTTAGGGACGGTGCTGGAGAATAGTTCTACTAAATGAGCTGGGCAAGGCACCAAGGCTGCATACTGGCAAGTAGTAGGGCCGGCTTAGCACATGACAGCCTGGTGTAAAACCTCACTGGCAGAGCAAGATTCCATAGACTAGTAATTAGTTCTCCTGTTAATAATAATATAACCTTATGATCCCTTCACACTGATCTATTACTATCTTCTATCAGATATTATACCGGTCTTACAAATCCTTAGCTTTTTTAACCTAGGTTTAAATTATCTAGTAAGGGAGCTAAAGAGTTATCTAAACTATCTTAATATTAACTCTAATAGATATTAAAGTAAGGGCTTAAACATATATACTGATTAGGTAAGTAATATATATCTTAGGCTTCTATTTTGATAGCTTTAGGGGTGAAAGGCAGGATTCAGGAAGATAGGTAGGTAGGTAGGCTAGCTAGTAGTAAGATAGCCTGAATTCTATGATGAATCCATCTTTTAAGATAAAAAGGGAAGAAAAAGGGGTTCTAAATAGCTTTAAATTTCTTTATCTAATAGAAGTTAAAGTAGAAGAATCAAGAACTAGATGAAATTAGGAGAACTAGATAAGATAGTGACGTAATAGTTCTCCCTAGTAGTTTTAGTATATGAGTTATGACTACATTATCTAATCCCGTCTTATTATTCTTAGCTTCTAATTAGTTAGACTAGAATAATTAAAGAAAGGACTTAGACAGTCTTACTAGTATTAGCCTATTTCATAAATATAGGCTAGAAGATAAAGATATAATAATAATAATAGATATTATTAGGGTAGATCCTAGTTGTAAGAGATTAATTATTAATAATACTACTAAGTTCCTACATTTAATAAGATATTTAATTTATTTTTTTAATATTAATGACGCCTTTACTAACTACTATATAAATTTTATAAATAACCTAAAATTAATCTAAACTTTAGAGTAACCTATACTACACCTAAAATAACTCCTTATTATTATCTAATATTATAAAGATAGGGAATAAATGTATTCTCTTTTTAAGGAACTTATAAAGTTAGTAATATAGTAATATAACTACTTTAAGAATAGGGTTTAACTACGTAGGCTAATACTATACTAAAAGCTGATTTATATTCTGCTTTACATGACTACAGAATACCTCTAATAGTAGATAGCCCAGCTACCCTTAGGGACATTCCGCCACTCAGCTGTTAGGCTGACAGATGCGTGAATGGATAATTGAATTGAATTGAATTGATAGTTAACTGCCCCAGTTTTCAAGGAAATGGGTCCAGGTCACCCACACAGTGGACTGACTATAATGGGTATCTGCGCATAGGATGGTGCCTTGTGGATCAGGCCAGGACAGTCAAATATCATGAGATGCCAATCACTTTTCGAGAATGTTTACCTGGAAACCAAAGTCAAGAACCTGGCCAAGAGATCGATCAGAGAGCAAAACAGCCCTTGAATGCATACCGGCGTACTGAGTGTCATTTGTTGAAGACCTTTACCTTGATCAAGCGCACATAGATGCTCGTTCGGCTGACAGTCCCGTCATGTGATGGCTTATGTCTTCTTCTCTTCTCAACGCTCTTTCCATCGTCCATACAAAGTCCATTTCTATCGAACCAAGGCTTCAGACATCGGAGCGGTGCTGCAGGATACAAGATGCCTTCTTCGTCATCAGAGATAGTTCGACGCGACGAGCAACTGGCTGAGCTCACAGAACTTGCTACAAGACTAGAGCGAATCTTTACGAAACAGAAGAACGATAGAGAGTGTTTGTAAGTGCTTAGATCAAGACTAGCTTGTTTTTTCTCTCTCTCCAATGCGCTGACTTCATGAAGTGTTCCCAGCTATCTCATTGATGCTTTACTACGAATTGAAACGCCTATCTCCACGCAGGATCTTCGTCGAGTCACTGCCGTCTTACACGAATTCGAGACCAGTATAGTTCGATCGCTGAATACAAACTCTGTTCGCTGTCTAGCCTACCTGCTCCTCAACCTGGATGCGGAGAGTGAACAGAAAAGTGGGCTGGAGCTCTTGCTGGTAGGGTCCTATGTGTCTTAGTGCTTTGATGGTTGTCGCAGAGAAACTGATTTCCGCAGAACGAATCCAGCTATGTTGTAGGTCCAGAAGATGAAGAGCCTGAGATGTCACTGCTCCGGTTTCGGAATCAATCACAGACCGTTCAACGCAAGCTCGTGCAGACGTTATATCGCATGTTCGTCGATGACTACCGCGATAAACAGCTTCGGACACTAGTATGTCGTGATTACTCAATGCTCTAATACACCACTAAGATATCCTAGGCGGGCAAACTCCTTGTTGAGGTTATATCTGAGTCTGGTGATTCAAGCTGCGTGGTTTTTAACACCCAGGATCATGATCTTTCCCGGTGCGTGGAATGTCTCCATGGGGGGCCCATACTCTATCTGACCTTGGAAATAACAGAGCTGTTTCTATTATCCTTGATGATCCTGATGCCGTACTAAGGTTCTTCGCTGGTATTCTCCTACATATACTGACTCACTCCAAGACCGATATCGACAGTATCTGGCATTCAATTGACACGGAACACAATACTTTACTCGTAAATTGTCTCAAAGCTCATCCGGAAGACCTGGTTCTCTTCTTTCAGTATTATGAAAGCGAACGAAGGCGCGTTGGGGTTGTTCTGCTCACTTCCTGCCAACTTGTCCAATCGAGCAAGGACAATTGCGAGGTGTTGGCACAGGGTACTATAGTTGCGCTAGTTGGCACAGAGACATTGACATTTATACATATCATTACACGGCGGTCAACAGCGGGCTATCAATTCTTCCTTATCTCGGTGCAATCTTCGTTACGCTACGCACGAAGACTGAAGCAAAGCACCAACGGAGAAATATCACAGTTGATCTTACACTTTGATGCGGAGGCTTCAGTGTCACTGAATGGAAAGAGGCAGGGATTGGGAGCGTCGACTCTCAGCCTAACATCACCCGATGACTTGACAGATCTTCAAACAGTGATAGAGATAGCTGGCAAGGAGTTCAACAGACAGAGCACCGAGTTGAGCTCCCTCACCTCACTCACTCGAAAGACATCATCGATAGTAATATCACTCGATAGCGAGGAGGAAATAACTGCGAAGTCCTCCAACCACGAATATCTACTAAGCGGGCCTAAAGAGCACTATTTCTTGCGAAGCTCGGCCTCAATTACCAGACTCGATAAACCCGTGAGCGACAGGACAGTCGGTTATGAC
Source organism: Aspergillus clavatus NRRL 1 (assembly GCF_000002715.2). NCBI lineage: Eukaryota > Fungi > Ascomycota > Eurotiomycetes > Eurotiales > Aspergillaceae > Aspergillus > Aspergillus clavatus. The sequence goes on along the minus strand of NW_001517094.1, from coordinate 4,255,898 downwards.
TCCAGATCTGGTACAGCGGTACCTCACGCAGGGGCCTCACACTTAGATGGAAGTTCACAGGTTCCAAAGGGTGACAGGCCGAGTGAAAAAGAATTGGTCGAACAACCTACCGCCTCAGAACCTCCCATAGAAAGTGGACGAAAGTCTCTATCTGAGAACGACGGCGAGAATCTGTTGACTGCCTATAACTTTGAGGAGTCAGCAATGCATTCGCACAAGGAGCCCTCTGGCTGGAAACCCACTGACACAAAATCAGTCACAGTAACCGATGATGGACTGTTGAAATCGCAAGATCATCATATTGAAGTCCTCAACAGCAAAGATGCTAAAGAGCTATCTGTAGAAGGTAACCTGAACATGCAAGACAAAAAGCAACAAAGGCGGAAAATAAGAGCAAGCAAATCAAGTGGTAGAGCGTTGGGGCCAGACACACAGGAATCTTTGATCTTTCCAATGCGCAATTCAGCCAGGAAAAAATACACTCATTCCAGAGGGACAATTGACTGGGACGAGGACCTTCGACCAAGTGACGACGCGAAAGGGCCGTCAAGCCAGAAAGATCCCGAGGTTACTTCGGTTTCCTCACCTTTGCCTGGAGAGAGGTCTTTTTTTGATCGAAACCAGAAGAAAGTAGGCGCAAAAAGAAAACCGAAGGCCGATACATTAGCCAGGAAGCGCAGAAAGAGTTCCCAGGCAAAGAACGGCGGGAAAGAGGCGCATTATTGTCCCCAGTATGGAGCGGAGAGGCTGAATCTAGCACAAAATTCGAGACCGAAGGATATAAAAGGTCCCACAGATAGAAGGAAATGCCAGGACGGAAGCAAAAGGTTGGAAGAATGCCTCGCCACTGAAATTGCTGTGCCCGAAGAAGAAAACAAGTCTCAGCCAGAGAATTCGACAAACAACGCGCCGGACAATGGTCTCGTTGCAAACACTGACGTGTCAGGAGTTGAGATGAACATTGCTTTCCTGTCCGACGAGGCGAAAGATATGGGCTACCTGCTTGCATATAAGTCGTTAAGAGAACACTATTCGGGCAATAGAGACGGGCATTCTAATGAGAGCATTGCAAGCAATATGAAACCTGCTTTGAGAAGCGATAAAGAGCTAACAGGAGGGAAAGCCTTTGGCCAGAATTTGGCTGCAGGTTTTCACGACAGCAGCTCCCACTCTTCCAGGCACCTGGTGCCAAATGCTGCGAGAAACAGCCCCGCGGCCCACGGAAAGATAGAGCATGAAGAGCAGGGATCACAAGAAAATGCTGACAACAAGGGACAAGACGATGAGATAGCTCAACATACAAACTCCGCAGCGTATGCGAAAAAGACGCTATCGCCCAATGATTCACGTTGCAAGGCTTCAGCTCCACCAGTGATCAACGTGAATATCATATCATCAGATGGCAGAGCAGTCCAAGGACATCAACCAAGCAGAAGCCAGGGCAGTACTGGGATGATCGAAAATAATAAGAGCAGAAAAAGGCGTTCCGTTAATGTCGAGTCAGACAACCCCTCAAGGAAAAGAAGCTGGCACGACGAGCCCAGTTTAATAAAAGAATGCGTACCTCAAGGCCAGTCTGACATGCAGATTTCCCGCAACCACAATAGCTCTATCACGAAGAATAGCAAAATTGCATGTCATCGTCCAGGAGTAACAGGCCTGAGAGACGGGGTTCTGTCGGTTGCAGAAGGAAGACACATCAGTCACCAGCAGGCTCGAAATTCTGAATCGAAGGCCATGACGGCAAGCCAGAAAGCCGATTCACTAGATTCTACTGATCACAGTGTTTTTCGAGTGACAGCGTCCTTGGATCCAACGCCCAGAAAAACAATAGTAGACAGGAATGGAAGTCCCCGACTCGTCTTACAGCACATCACTAGAGGCTATTCTCCTGATGAAACAGCCTTTGATTTCAATCATGGATATGAACAATCCACGCAAATTGGAGTAAGTCGTGTACAGCGAGAGGTAATTGAATCAGGATGCGAGGCGGATCTGGATCAAGTCGTTGAGCAAGGAAGCTTTAAGGACAGCCCTAAGATTTCCTGCTTCCATGATAAGTTGGAAGCCTGTCGCAGGGACACCCTGCCTACAAAGTGGGAAACGGGAAGTCATCAAGTTCCCCTTGGTAAAGAAAAGACCCCATCTGAGAAATGTGCCGCAAAAGGACATATCATTACTTCATCAGGTGATGTGTTCACACTATATTTTCCAACCTTGCCGCCACCTAAGGAGCCGAAGTCTTTGCAAACAAACAGAGATGAGCTGGCGCCGTCTTCATCAGAGGGCAATTTGTATCCCACTCATTCAAGTTCAGAATCCGATGAAAGGAGCTCATGGAGCGAACTGCCTGAACATGACTATGTGCAAAAGCCTATACAGTCACTCCAAGAAAAACCCCACGACGTGCTCCTGGTTACAAACGAAGTAAGTCTGCTGATCGGGGAAGATACTTCAAGTCTCGTTGCTCACTGGATACCCAGAATCTACTGCGTGAGCTGGACCGGGAGAGAGCAACTTTCAGCAAAGTCCTCGATGCATACCGCCAGCAATACTACCAAGTACTAGATCAACTCTTTGCACGACAAGAAGAACGAATAAGATTGTGTAGACAGCATATGAAGACGATCAAAAAACATCACACAGACCTCTGTCAAGAGTTGCTGCATCGTCTCCAGGAGAGCGAGCAACGTCTGACGAAGAACGCTGGCCAAGGAGACTCAAGCCCTAATTTTGAGAAGAGCACCTGCAGGTCTCATGAATGTGTCCCAGTCTGCAGATCGGCAACCTCGAAAGGCCCAGGCATGAATTAAGGGGCCAGGGAAGAAAAAATCGGATTGAGAGCTGCAAGATACAAGTGGGGTTTGCTATGGTGATATGGGAGGTTCTATCTACTGTAGTACGTACTCACCACTATCGCCAGTGGTCTGGTAGATCCCGAGATACTTGAAGCGGATTTGTGTTGTAGGATGGATGCAGTTTGCAGCCAAATGTGATTCCGGCTTAGAATCAAAAATGACTATCTACTCCATACTTCTCAGCTGATGCCGTGTAACTTCAGGTCTCCAACAGCATACACAGTAGACCAATGGTGATGCGAGGAATGCAATGCCTTCTTGCTCAGGCACGCAGGCACGATTGGCCGACCATGATCACGTGCCAGCAACCTCGGTCGCCGAAATCGCAGTTGATCATGTACTGCAAGGACCAGGCCAAAGAGACTTTTTGCATTTTTGAGTCATAGAGCACAGAAAAAAAAAAAAAAAACCTGGGGATGGTTTAAAGCTGGTCTTGACCATCGGTTCTTAATTCATCTTCCCACACTAACCACCTATTCCTCCCTGCCAAGTCAACGGTTGATCCGGACGACCTCTCTTCCTCATCCCTTCTGCCCCTCCCTGCATCGTCAACCCCCCCATCGTGTGAGACACATACTTTACCCCGCCACCCGCCATGTCTGTAAGTAGAGTCCAGCTAGGCCGACTATCTATGTGAATCGGACACGGGATTGAAATCTCACATTTGCTACGCAGTTCTTCATCGAGAACCCTAACGTAGGGAACCATGACAACCTCGAAGATTCGCGCAGTAGGTTCCCATCAGACAGATTCTCCGAATACTACCAATTGCCTGACACTGGCCCTGCATAGTTCGCGGATACAACCCTCTCACACCCCCCAACCTCCTGCAACATGAGATCGCTATGACAGAGAAGTCCAGACAGACGGTCCTGGAAGGCCGTCAAGAAGCTGTTTCCATTGTCCACGGCACAGACGACAAGCACCGTCTGCTAGTCGTTATCGGCCCCTGCTCGATTCACGACCCCGAAATGGCCCTCGAGTACTGCGATCGACTTCTCAAGATGAAGGAGAAGTACAAGGATGAACTGCTGATTGTCATGCGCTCCTACCTCGAGAAGCCCCGCACCACAGTCGGATGGAAGGGCCTGATCAACGACCCCGATATCGATAACAGCTTCAAGATCAACAAGGGTCTGCGTACCTCCCGCCAGCTCTTCGTCGATCTGACCAACAAGGGCATGCCCATCGCCAGTGAGATGCTGGATACCATCTCTCCCCAGTTCCTCGCCGACTGTCTCTCCGTCGGCGCCGTTGGCGCGCGGACAACCGAGTCGCAGGTTCACCGCGAGCTGGCGTCCGGTCTGTCCTTCCCGGTCGGTTTCAAGAACGGAACCGATGGCTCGTTGGATGTTGCAGTCGACGCCATTGGCTCCGTCAAGCACCCCCACCACTTCCTTTCTGTCACCAAGCCTGGTGTCGTCTCCATCGTCGGTACCGTGGGCAATCCCGACTGCTTCGTCATCCTCCGTGGCGGAAAGAAGGGTCCCAACTTCGACGCTCAGAGCATTGCCGATGCCAAGACCAAGCTGTCCGCGCAGGGTTTGACGCCCCGTCTCATGGTCGACTGCAGCCACGGCAACTCGCAAAAGAACCACAAGAACCAGCCCAAGGTCGCTGCCGTTCTGGCGGAACAGATCGCTGCTGGCGAGAGTGCCATCATGGGTGTCATGATTGAGAGCAATATCAACGAGGGTAAGCCCACATTTTCCTGATGATCATGTGCCACATGTTCTCAGTGCTAACTCCGTCCAGGCAACCAGAAGGTTCCTCCTGAGGGCAAGGCTGGCCTCAAGTACGGTGTCAGTATCACCGATGCCTGCATCCACTGGGAGGATTCGGAAGCGGTGCTCGAGAACCTTGCGCAGGCCGTACGTGCTCGGAAAGAGAAGCTTGCTGTCAACTGAACTTCCACTTCAGCGTTTATGACCCGCCGTGTTTCCTGTGTGTTCTTCTCTCGAGATAAAAGCATGTTCTGCATAGGTGCAGGTGATGCTTGATGCCAGCGCTGTCCACAAAATTTCGTTTCGGGGTTTATATACTTGACATATCTAATTGAATTGGCCTACAGTGCCTACATCCTTATGGAGAATGAATCACATTTCAGAAGGATTTACCACCCTTCCATCAAACTGGATTACGATATTTGGCAGGAAAGACACTTGAAATAATCAGGATCATTCTGAGTACTGTTGCTTTGTCTGAGCCAGTATTTCTAAGTACAGCTGCCACTCTCCCCCGCTAATACCGTCCACAGAAGGCCACCCATGAAGCATCCTAAGCCACGCAACTAGTACGAGTCACCGAGAAGACCTGGAAAATCGGCGACTCCACAAAACTGGCAAAGTCCACTCCCGAGACGTGCGGATCAACCGGTGGCATCCACTGGACGCCCGAAAAGCCAGCATCTCTAGCGCATTCCGCATGGACCGCGAGCTCCCTGGCATAGCAATTAAAGGACATGGGGGTAGTAGCATGCAGCGTTGTCCGCACCCTAACCCCCCTTGGCACTCTATCGAGGAGCTTCGAGCTCTGACCGAACCGTTTCTCGTCCCCGGGAGTCTGAGCCGTCCGCACCTGGTTCGTATCAGGCACGATGCTAACGCAGCGTCCTCCAGGCTTGAGACTGCCGAACAGATTCTACCACATGGTCTGCAAGTCGATTCGTCGACTTCGCACGCATAGTTGAGCAGCCACGCGGCGAGGACGCGAGATCGAACTGCCCCAGACGCAGTGGCTCGCTTTTATCTGCGACGTGGAACTCGGAGAGTCCACGTCGCAGACGCCGTCGTCAAGGGCCTGGCGGCGCGACGCTCGCGACCATCGCATTGAAGATGTCGATGCCGAGGACTTTGCGTGCGCCTGCTTTGGCGAAGTGGCGGGAGTAGAAGCCCATGCCGTAGGCGAGGTCGAGGACGTCCCTGTTTCGGCGAGAATGAGCCTATACACGGTGCTATATCCCTTACTAGTCGTCAGTTGGCATTTGTGCGCACTGGCATCGTCGGCCAGGAGATGTTGGGAGGTAGCAGATGAGGGAAACAACCAACGCTGCTTCGTGAAGTCAGAGAGCTTATTTGATATACCTCACCCGTTGTCAGATCCCCGGACGCATTTTAGTGTCCTGATCCTTGTTGCACCGGCGACATCATCTCACAGTCTCTGGTCCAGAGCTTTTTTTTCTCGCATACAGCATCTTGTCGACCATCAGATTCATAATCTCCACCATGTGAACTAAATCCATTCACCCGTGCTACCCACCCGCCGCAGAAACCATCGGCTATGTCGCCAATGATAGAATTGCACAGAGTCTGGTCTCCATCTTCGCAAGACCTGCCTCGCGGGACTGACATCAAGTTATCGCATCATAGATCGCAATCTCTGGGCCATAAAATGGGTCTTCGTGCGTAAGCTTTATACCTCTACAACCATGCCTCAAGATATAATCACAATCACACGAAGTGGCAGCATCTATTTCATCCTTAACGGCTACTGTGTCCACGACTTCGACACCATTATGAGCAAGCATGATCTCCTTGGCCAACTCTGGAAGGAATACGCCCTCTCGGACCCGCGGCATTTCGTCCCCTGCGTCTTCATCTTGTGCATGGAGACCATCACATCACGGCGGTCTGTTGGGGTCCGCTTTCCTTCCTGCTGGCCGGGCTGATTGCTTCCGTTCACATCTTGCGGCATCCCTTGCATGTTGACACCTCGCTGCCCCAGCTGTATGGTGAGGTGCCGTACTATGGGGACGAGCTACTTCGAGGATCCCGTCTCAGGGTGACGTGTTCGCGCCCCGGGTGGTTTCTGGGAGCATTTTGTGTTTTTGTGAATGTGTTTTGGATCGGGATGTCACTTAGTGAGTTTTTATCATTTGCTTCTGCGGGGATAGGTTGCAGGGTCGCATGCTGAGTATTAGGAAATCTTACTGTATACTCCGTAGCAGTTTTCAAGACGGCATGCGCTGCCTTGGGTACTCCACAGCATGCAGTTACCAACAATGCGGTAAAGAAGGGGCTTTGAACTGCATAAAATAAGACATACCAACAGTTACACAGAACTAATGTTAGATCCAATCTTAAGCCTGATTCGGCTTGGATCTTGACACGCAATGTTCACGACGTCGAGGATTGGCTATAGCACAAGGTCATTTGAGCAGACCTTATGTATCAATAGTTGGCCTCCGTGGAGATTGGGCGCTATTGATGCAGCATTATGCACGCAAATTAAACACATTGCAAGATGGTTCTCGCGCCAGGATTGAGACAAATTAGTGAATGGCTGCGTGGCAGAGAATCGTGGCTGATCAACCCACTGGTGTCGCCACCTCCACATTGAACGTCGATCTCTTGAGCATGAATCTGGGGGGTATGAGAAAATCGGGGGTCAGTTATGATAGGATTCGAGAATATATCATGATGGTGTAAATGCAAAAGTATAATCCTAAAGTGGGTAATCGGTGCACTCGTGAATCGTAACAGGCGACTGCAGTCACATCGCCAAAGACCAAAGACATCCAAGGCAAGAATTAAGCAGACGCCAAATTTTCAAAGCTCACAGTTGAACATGAATAATAGTTGATATAAAAAGCATCCAGTCAATAAGAACCACGCTAATTCATATGAAACGAAAGAGATAGATCGAACATATTGCTAGGAAGTAAATCCCCTAGGTAGGGGCCTGTCGACCCAGGCTCCTTCGCGGGGCCCCAACTCGGGGATCTTGAAATCCACAATACATGCAGCAAAGGAAGGGCGCCGTCCAATGACAGCAGGAAGGGTTTGCGGTAGACCTTTCGCAGAGATGTTGTATCCATCGTTCAAGAACCTGGGTAGGCGGCAGATGGCAGATTGTTGCCCGCCAAAGTCGTCTCGGGTTTCAGTTGGCTTGCGCTTGCGCGACGATTGTGCTGAAAGCAAGCCAGATTCTGTCCGGCTGACTGATAGAGCCGATACAATACTACCATCAACGCCGACGGAGGTAGACCTGCAAGACATGTCGGCGAGCCGCTGGCTGCGTGATGTGAAAGTGTCGATGTCAATGATATTCGTTTCACCAGAGGCACTGAATGCCCAGACCCGGGCGCCTCCAAAAGACGTCTGAAGGCCTAGTTCCACCACATTTTCCATTCGCGCGATCTCCTTTCCGTATATCTTGAAAGGCCACATCATCGCCGTTGGCCGGTAGCTGACGCTGAGGAGGAAATCCCAGTCACCATTCTGGTTCTGAACGAGACTATCTCGACGCTTGGAAGGCCGTGACTGGTCAAGGAACCAGTCTCTTGCCAGGTCGCTGTCACCCATGACGCCGTCACCCTGTCGTTCACGCTCCTTTCGAATCACGTTAAACACATCGAGTGGCACAGAATACATGACGATTCTATCGCCATAGGCGGCCACGACGCGCAAACCCCACTCCAGGTTCCACCCAGACGCGAAAACAGTGGGAATCATGTTGTCTTCAGACACGCCCAAAGTGTTCTTCTCAAACGGTGGAACACAAACTAGAGCCCTTGTCAAACTTGTCGGTCCACCGATCGGGGCATCCGAGCCGATGCAAAGCGAACCTGTTCGTGGCTCGATAAACAGAATATGTAACCCATCATTAACTGGGATAGCTCTGTAGTGATGGCAATGGGTTGCTCTGACCACGCTCAAACTTGTGCTATTGCTAGAAGGAATCCATCGAGTGAAAGATTGGACATCTGTCAGAAGATGGAACTGGCAAGGTGCTCGTTGTTCGCTGTGTGGTCTCTTGTAGCACTCGCACCCTGGCATTCCTGGACCAGCCAGTGAGGAGATAATGCGCAGTTCATGAGAGGTCCCTGGTCGATCGGGAAGAAAGTGGAGAATTTCTGACGGTTGCGACGTTGGAAACTGCTTCTTCTGATTTAGTTTTGTCTTTTCATCGACCCAATGCAACTCAACGCCAGCAAGGGAGCCAAAAGCAACACATCGTCGGCCTGGGCAAATCGATACGCTGCGAGGAGGATCTTCGAGGGAGCAGATATTGCGGAAATAGTGCATCGATGTCGGCTCCAGTCGTCTCATCCTGCTCGGCGTATTCTGGAGGATATCCAAGTCGGGTAAGCTCTTTCGTGACTCGACTAGATCGCAAACCAGTCCTAGACGTTCGCGCAACAGGGCTGCCACAACCATCTTGGGGGTACTCGTATCAATGGTAGCTGAAATCACCTCAACGGGGCAAGTGATGCTCGAAACAGGCGCAATGTCGAAGTCTTTCAATTCTTCAAGCTTTGGCGGTAAATCACTTCCGAAATATCGGGAGAATAATCGATAGACATATATCATGCAGCCACAGGTTACCAGTAAGTAGTTGGAACAGTTACTGACATGGAACTTAGAGGTGGCGAGAGGTCTGGCGTAGGTGTCTGAGATAGCATCACCTCCCAAAGAGAATGGCACACGGTGTTTCGCCGTAGGCTGTCCCTGAGAAAGTCGTGAGAAGTCCATGACTCCAGTCGTCATGAAACCGGCTCTCTCCACGTTCGATTCTCGCCCCGACAAGAGACATTCTGTGGCAAAACGTCTGCTCATTCTCCAAACCAAGCTTTGCTTGTTCAAGTTGAATTTGGTATCGTAGATCTCGCAATCGTGTCGCCAGGCATCCCACCAACCTGCTCGCCTGAGCATTCCCTCCAACAAATCTTCGCATAGACTAACACGCATCCACTGGGAGCACGTCCGTCGGGCATTGTCAAAATCTCGTGGACCGAGCAAATAGAATATTTGTAACAATATCTCTGGGGGTGTGATGTTTGCTGCCGGAACAGGAGACATTTGACAAACCAAAGTAACCCCGGCTGCTGGAGCTGCAGCTGGAATCATGGTATATGCGTGATGCCCCAGACGGAAACGTTTCAAAAGGCGAATTCGCCGTATAGAATTGGCTTCTTCGCTTCGTCTCACCAACTTCCTTCTACAGTGTTTTGGAGACTGAAACTCGAAGAAATAGCCCCAAGGGAAGCCCCGAAGGAAGATACAATATAGTCACTGAGAGAAACAGCGCAGGATCCTATACTTTGAAGACAATATAGGAGAGTCGTCAAGTAAGTCGTCAAGCAGTTGTTCTGGAGATGAAAAGTTCGAGGTTCAAAGAGATCAATAGAGGCAAAATCAACAAACCGCAGCAAACATGGTAAAAACAGAATTCTACTGTTCGCCTCCCCCGGTACCATGGATGAGAATATATATCTCCCCGACATAGCCGTTCTGACGTCGATACCAGATGTCAACGAGGTATAAGCGAATGGCACATAGAATGCATTTTTGTCGGCTTTTTAGACTTGAACCACCCAGGTATGGAGGGGTGGAGCAGTAATCGTAGTGAACTAGTAATGATCCACCCGGTTGTAGTAAAGTCAGACTGTCAAAGACTATCGACGCAGCGTCGATTACTCAATCCGGAAACGAGATGTAAAAGTATGTGTGATTTGGCCAAGATTTTTGGGATGGTATCTGTTCCATGGTATGCGAATTAGTGCGGACCAATTGATTATAGACACCGATTGCTGCTCGCTGGAACAAGCAGAGAGGCAAGTTCGACGGGACGAGGGGTTTCATGGAACCGTATCCTGATTCCCGGGGGTGGACCCAGGACAAACGCTGGGCGAGCGTCAAACTCAGTAAGTAGATGGGCCAACCAGAGAGCCGCTGGCTTCCCGAGCTGGTCTTCCGGGGAATGGGAGGCGAATCTCAGCCTGTATCCTAAATTTGACAACCTTGTACACTCAGCTTATCTGAGAGGCAAAATCGAGCATATAAGAGGATGAAGTGTTTCGTTTTTCTGGTATGCTGGGATAGATGAAGCCTCCAATGATCGGTTCAGGGGTCAGACAAAACCTGAGAGGACAACCTCTCAGACAATGGACACAAAATACCATGCGATGAGTGTGAGCTGTTGAGCGTAGCCGAGGAATGTGAGCATGGAGCCAACGATTGCACGCGGCATGGGTGGAGCTGGCTTCTGGCCATGGTGTGTTGGAGAGTCGAAAGATAGACGCTGGACTAGAAGAAGCTGGCGTAGAGGGTAGATAGATACCATAGATTTGGCTTCATCGGATTGATCACTTGAACATATTGGTGGGGTTCTGGACTTAATGGATAGATAGATGACAGATCAAGCTAAAGGAGCAAAGGCCGATTGTAACAAGCAAGCTTGACTGTGCTTGGATCTTGTCCAAGTCAACATCTTCCCATCTTCCCTTCCTCAATGTCTGTGCCATCAGTCCACGTGCTTGCCGATGCCTGGGACTTCAGGCATGCAATACACATAGCAGCTCTAGCTAAGGCATATCGAGGAAAAATAAACGCTAGACTATTCTGCAAACAAACATACGATTCTGACTTCACATCATCTCATCATTACATTCAGTCTTCCACAAGTTCAGGGTCTAGAACACCAATCCATGATAGATAAGTTTCCGGAAAGTTCGGATCATCTTCCCTGTTCTTGCTCAAGACGACGATGGCGCATCTGTACCTACGAACTACAAGACTTTGTCCATTCTCCATCCAACTCCTGTAGAAGACTTGCGTCTGTTTCAGTTCTTTTAAATGGGCCTCGTAGTGCCTTTTTCACAGGAATGCTGATGTCGGCTTGACTGAATTGCTCACCTCACTTCTACGCGTTATGGGTGGAAAACTTGAGACAATACATTCTTCTATTCATACACGTGGCTATTCCTATTTTCATTCTTCGGGATAATAGCGGGACACGGCCCTACTCCATAGGATACCATAGTCTTTGGCGGATGAGAAATCGACAATACAATGAAAACTGTGTGAACAAGGTCTATGAGATAGAACGCTAGCACGTTGTGGCAAAAGGAAAGCGGCAGAGCAGTAGGACAGTCTAAACTATGGAGTTGGTGAGTGTCAGTCGCATGGCGTGGACTGAAAACAAGAAGTACATTTCAAACAATGAGGCAATAGATAACGAGTGCATTCTGATGAGCCACCGGGGAATCATCCAGACAACCATAATCTCACAGGGTGGTATCGCGATCGTTCATCATGAAGTCATGAAAATAGGGTATGCTTTGCAACGTCAGGGTAGGGATAGTGCTGACTGGATAGGATGGGTATTACAATTAGTATAACATTGATATGTGCAACGGGAGAAACGAATGTGGGCAATGCAATTGCTGAGTGGTGGGATAGGATATCACCGAAGCGCGGCATGAATCAGACAGCAGCTCCGTTGTCGTTAGGGGCTGGAAACGCCTCAAAATCCCCCTGAAACTCGCGCGCAGCAGAGCGACCGGGGAGCCATGCGTCGTTGAGTGGCACAATGAGGCTTGGATTGACATATTTCTTCAATCTCAAGCCAAGTTCATGACCGCCGAGTTGTATTGGGAGAGCGTCACGGTCAAGGCCAGAAGGAGGCGAGAGGGTCGATGACGGTGAAGGAGAGATGTCTCCACCGCCGGGTCGGTCACGGTCAATGCTCTTCAGAGCGATGAACTTCATTAAGGGTTCATAGTGTTGGGCGAAGAAGTAGCTGAACCATAGAGTGATCCCCAACAGAGGCACAAGCAGTAATGAGCGAGTGATAGCTCTCCGCAAGGCAAGCACACCGATCACAGCGAGCTGGAAGACTATCAGACCCACAAACACACGACTGCAGATCATCGGCCATGCCCGCCCAGTGGAGTGTTGCTGATGGTCCATGGCGTACAGGAGTTGGTACTTGTAGATGAATTTGCCAATGGTGAAATATACCAGACCAAAAAGGCAGATCAGCCAAGAACTGGGAAACACGCTGTAGACCATACAAATGATCAAAATGAGGATTGTTTGCGGAATGGAATAGCCGTAGCTGAAAGTTGGGGGTGTTGACAGCTCAGCATAATCACGCGGCGTTTTGGCACTGAGGAAGTTGATAGGGTACATCGCAACACTTCCAAACTCCAGAAGCCGGAAGGGAAACAGTCCCAGGCCCTGCAGCATGATAAGATTGATATAAAATGGCGCGAACGACTCAAGGGACTTCGCTAACGCAAATGCAATGGCTGTCGCATCCTTGAAGGCATCGCGTAATGTCTCCCAGAATTGGTAGAACGTCGTCGCGGTACCGAAGACCGTGAAGACAAGGAAAAGATTGAAAAACGTGAAGAAAAAGTTCTTGGATATGACGGACAGCTCGACATCGCCCCGCGACATCATACCCTGTTGGTTTGAAAGCCCTGCAAAGATGGTCAGTAAAAGTTAGATATGCCGAACGGATGAGGTCAAGACCTACAGTTGTACAAATAAGGAACCGCGACAGTCAACAGCGAGAGGACCAAAGTTGGAAGACCAGTTTGGACAAGCGAACTTAGGATAGGGTTTCGAGCAAGTGCCTCGGCGAGCTGAGGGAACACCTTGTGCAAGGTCTCGAGCTCCAGAAGATAGGCAACGGGAACCAGGAGCACCGACCAGAAGACAGTCAGGAAGCCAATAACTCCCGTTATAAACCATGATTGCATCATTCGTCTCGAGCGAGGGACATACGTGTTCTTCCAGACGACGTCCGCGGGGGACGGTGCCAGCCTAGCGAACAACTGCATAGGATGTGGATCGAGGATAGCCTGGACCACCATTTGAGAAGCAGCGATAGATTCCATGGTCACAAAAGCCATCTCCGTGGCTGGATACTCCTTGTCACGAGCGACCTGAATCCTCTCGTCTATTCTCCGAAGTTTTTCCTCATAATAATCAATGGCGTCCACCTTGCGGTATCTCAATTTGAGTGGCCCGTACCAGAGACGTATCGTCGGGCGCTGTTGCGAATAATTAGAGACATGATCGCGGTCACTCTCGGAAAGCAGCTGAGTCTGTTCGCTATCTCCATCGAACAACAGGCTCGAACCTCGCGCTTGCTGGCGCGTCAGCGAAATAGAGCTCCCGGAAGGCTTAGGCCTCTTGTACCCGACATGCTTCGTCCACGCCCATTCCAGGTTCCGTAGCATTTTCAAGCGTTCGTCAATGAGATGATCGAGTTCGCGCCAATCACGGCACAAAGTCACGTTCTCAACTTTTCCGACACGGAGCCCTTCCATAAACTCTTTGATCTTTTCCTCTGAAGCCAACTCAGAAGGGATTCCGGAGAGACGAATAGTGCGGTCTGTCGTACTGGTCTGACTCCCAAGGTACTTTTGCCTAATGCTGATAATCTTGTCCGTCTCCTGGACGAGCATATAGATTGCCAGGCCGCTAAAGATGTAGGCAAAAATGACATACATCCATAGATAGTTCGGGTCCGAGATCAACTTCTTCTTCTCTTTCAGACCAACAACATCGTCCGGGTCGTCATGGTCCCAGCCCGGTACTCCATATTTGCCAGTGTACTTGAAATGAATCGGACCGATGATGGCGACGGCGAAGATGAAAACCGCTGTAAGAAACCGAATAGCGTACTTGAAGAAGGAAAGGAACTATCCAGACATTCTCCAGTTAGACCAATCCAACCCACATGGCTAATCTCAAAAGAAAAGCCACACTTACAACGAATGCATCTAACCCCGCCGAACCAAGCACCTGCTCCTCCGTTATCCCAAAGAGAACCGGTATCCATCCAAAGAAACTGTCAGGGAGTTCCGGTAACTGTGACGCAGCGCAACGCTGTCGCCTTCGCGCGGCATACAGTTCTCTCCATTTCGGCCGTAGAATCTATCGCCCCATTGCGCCGTTAGCATACATACACTCCCCGAAACAATCCCATCCCCCCGCCCAACAAGAAAAGAAAAAAGAACATACACAGAAGGATATGAAAGCACTCAGCCCAAGGGTAAGACTAATCACAAGCTGGGTGTATGTATCGCGCTGATTTTTGGTCTGATCGGTCCATTTCCGCTCGTTACCGCCGGTCTGGGCAGCAGCAGCAGCAGTTACGACTGTTGCTAGAGCCGTCGCGGCGGGCTCAGTGAGAGACATACCCCTCAAGATGCTGTCAATCGATATCGAGTCCCTTTATCTCGTTTTTGACATATGGCACACGAGTGGTGTGCGTCACCTCGGGAAGATGTTTTGGACAAAAACAACTGACGTCAGGGACGGGATTGGGTGTGATGAGCGGCCTGCGGACTCGGTAGGGATACAATGGTTCCGGACGTGTTCAAATTAGCTGGGGAGATGCAAAGAGGGATCTTTGATATCTGTGATGAAGTGTCAAGGATCATGAGATTTCAATTTAAGTTTGGCTTCTTTCTTTCCTTAAGCTCGAAGGCGACCGCCAAAGTAGTGCTAGTGGAAATCATGAGTTGTGCACGCTGCTTACTCAGCTACTCCCAGTTCCCAAGTAATGTAATTGGTGTTGCATAAAGTGGCCCTGGTGCTGTTGTTGGTTCGTGCTCTCACCAAACAACAGGCTACAAGTGGGCAACCGTTTCAGAGGATTAGTAGAGTAGTATTTAATGCGGATTCTCATCATTCAAAACATATAGCCCATATGTCCATCTTCCCTTCCAAAAACAACTACTATTGTTATCCAACCATTCTCGAAGAAATTGCTTATGTCTGAGAATGCTTCGAGGCATGTCGGGAAGCATCATAATAGAGATCGAGTAAGCATCCTGCCGACCATGACTGTGTGGGTGACTATGACGAGATTCTTGTTAGCTTTGTCTTCCGACAGCAAATTAAACAAAGACCAGGACTTACAGAGTCCGCGCAGTGAGCGCCGTTCTTGTTTGTAAGCTCCGTGAGACCCCTCCATGGACTCTCTCTCAAAGCACGTTTGCATCCCTCCAGGCGTCGGGTCACTTGCTGGTATGCCTCCGTTCGTTCCTCGGCCGTTTGTCTGCGGACAAGATCAAAATGCAAGAAAGCACGGAGGAAGAAGCCCCGCTGCCAGACCCATTCAGGGCCTTGGTGGTAATTTCTACCCTTGGAGGTTGCGAAGTTGGTCGAATCCTCAGAGTTGTGGTAATCGGGGTGGTAGTTCAGGTCGGACGGGTCCAGCGTAGCAACGCCCATAGGTCCAACGATCACTGAGTCAGCAAGAGCCAGGGTACCCAGTGCTTTCGAGGGAGTGAAAAGGTCCGGAGACACTGTCATGGCGATTGGGAAATTGCCACGAAGCTGGTAGTCTTCGTATGGCTTTCCTGACTTATAGAGATCCTTGTAAATGCCCCTGCGGTTAACGATGCTGGGATCGACGTCGTACTTGCTGTCGTCTTCGGGGTTCTCTGGAACATAGTAGCAGCGCTCAAAGTTCTCCTTGATCTTTGCAGCCCAATCCTTGAAAGTGATGGACGTGCCCTCGCCGAGGTCTACCTTTCCGTGAGGGTAAAGTCCCCGTTCATGCAGGCCGGTGACCCACTTCAAAGCACTATAGGCAAGACCAGTGATTTCGATCGCAGCACCGTCTCGGGGTGTACCAGGAACGCCCTTGTTTCCAGCTTTCTCGCTCTCTCCCATCTTGTCTTGCCAGGTTCCACAGTTGTTCTGATTGCCGCCGAATATGATACCAGTTTCCCAATCCACTTTGATGTCAATCTGAAAGCCTTCGGGTTTCATTTGCATATCGAGCTCCGGGCCTGCATTGTATTCCCGGAATGACATCCCGTGTGCATGTCGCTGGAACACTTCTTGGATAACCTCTGCGACCGTCGATTGTTGCGAGTATGCTCTAGGATCATCAAAAGGAAACCAGGTGTCATCATACGGCAGAAAGCGCCTCGCAACCTTCTCATTCAGGATCTCGATGCCGTTGGGTGCCATTTCTGCGTAGTCCTGGATTGCTTGCAGGAAAAACCATACAGAGTCGCGAGAATTGTACCGCGGCAGCTTACCGCTACTGAGGAGGTTAGGTATCATTCCGTGCTTGAGAACACTAGCAAACGCAAGGATATGCTCCTTGGCGTCGTCGAATCGACCAGTGCAAAGGAAGAGGCCTCTGAGAGAGATAAAAATATCGCGGCCCCAACATCTCGCCCAATCCACAGCGAAATGTGGAAGACCAGCTGCAAGGCTGGGAACACTCTTTGTTGGCCACAAGGATGCAGATTTGACATAACCGGTTTGCTGAACACTGACCATGCCCAGTTGATGAACGAACTCTTGCCCCTGCTTGATCTCGGGGCTAAGCAGCTGGATGCCACGTTTCCAAGCAGCGTTGTAAGCAACTTGGACAATGATCCCGAAGTACCTTGGCAACAGGAAACTAGGAAGATCGCGCACAGCTGCAAATTTCTCTTGCAGCCATTTTGCGGGCTTCTCAAGAGAGGTATAGCCGTCCTTCTTCGCCGCTTTTTCCATTCGATTCACGATGAAATCGAGCGCCCACTGACCTTGCCGAAGATGATCGCAGAGAGGATGACCAAGTGCATTGTTTTTGATGATATCTTCCAGGACGCTCCACCAGCCCTGAAGTCCAGCATAAACCAATGGACCGTAGTTGGGGATGTTGTACACCCCGTCTTGACCCCCACTTAAATCCCGTTCCTCAGCATCGCATCGATAAAGGACAAAATTGAGATCCACCAGATCGAGGTCCGCGAAGGCTTCATCTGCACCCTGACCGAGATGGTTTTCCAATCCTGCCACATGCTCAGCCTTAGGAATAGATGTTTCGTACAGAGCAATTGATCCTGGAACGAAAGTATCGAGAACGGAGATCACGGTATCATCGCCCTGTTGCTCTGCCTTTGTGCCCTCGAATTCGTGAATCCGACTCGGCAGTCCTCGCAGGTATTCCTTGTCCGCCAGCGTCTCCGCCTTGGTGCTGTCGCTCGCATCCACTTCCAACAGCCAGGTTCCAATATGTTTGGCTTGAGTCCCAACAAGATGAGTTGGAGCCAAGATAGCATTGCTGCACTGGCCAGGGAATGCAGTGTGCGCAATCAAGAAGATGCCCTTTCGCGTCTTTGGATGTACTCGGTGGACGGTTATGTATTCTCCGTCATGATGAATATGAGTTTCATCATATCCCTCCACTCCCATCATCGTGTGAAGCTCATTCAGGAGTTTCTTGACACCTCCGATTCCTCCTGTCACAGAGTCACGCTTCACCTCAGCGGATTCAGAGAACTCAGAGAAATAGACTCGCTTGTCGTGGACAAGGTCCACAAGTTTAGGGTATATCTCATCATAGCCCATCACACTTCCAATAGCAGAAGCACACAATGCAACCAGAGCAGCGTTAGGTAATGTGTCTCGTGCATCCCGTTTCTGCGCTGGGGTTTCGTTATCATGAGTGCAATCCATGAATAGTGCTTGAACAGGGGAAGGCCGAATGTGAGAAATCTTTTCTTTTTGGTCAACGTCAGCTGAAGCAATCGCATGACTGCTGCCTGCCGAAGGCAACTCAACGTCGAAGCTTCCTATAGGACGACCACCATGACGGTGGACCAAGCGACTTAACTCTCCAGTACTCCATGCTTGCATGGCCTCACGGATGAGAGAATTGATGCCAAGACGCTTGACGAAGACATAATCGGCTTCTTCAGAGCCAGTGAAAAGCTCGGCAAAGACTGTAAGATTGGGTCGAACTTTGCGGGCTTCGTCCAGCAGGTATTCTGCGACCACCAACGGTGTAGAATGGCAGTTGTCAATGCGGAAACCGGCGAAATATTTGGCCATGAGGCGGGTGTACTTTGCCATATATTCCCAGAGAAAGGGATTGTCGTCGGGGGAGGATCCATATCTGAGTTTCACACAATCGCCCCAGACAATCACCTCGCGACGCAGGTACGCCTTCGAACCAGGGCCGGCGTTATCGCGCATGGCATCAGCGTTCCAGATCCAGCCGTTGTTGACGAGAGCTAGTGCTTTGGGACTGTGCTTCTTGGTGACATCGTTCAGAGGCAATCTGGTGAAGTAGGATTCGATGAGAGGGTTCTCCTCTGTGACCGGACCAAGTTTCGGGCCATGGTCATCGATTCTGACGTATTTGATACGATTGAAAAGTTGGTTCATGATTTCCGCGACATCTGCATTGTACTCCTCATAGAAAGGCAGGTTGACCTCATCAAGGATGGCTGATATAGTCTTCTCGGGATTGTCAATGTCAGAGCTCAGCGAGTCGAACTTTCCGCGCAGGACATTCAAAATTAACAAGCCAAACGCAGGGTCGACTGCGCGACTAAAGCGTCCCAATACCTGCTTGGCAGTAGGAATTGCGTGCTTTCGGATCAGGTCTGCTTGCTGCTTTAAAGACAAGTCGGCAAATTCATTGACCTTCACATGGGCATATTTGCTGGCTGCAGCGCCTGTTGGATCGCCAGCTTGCCACTGCTCCACGATCTTTCTCGTATCGGCTTTCACGTCCACGACATAGTACTGCCAGAGCTGTATACCACTGACGACCTTCTCTCGCAGTGCGGTCATCACTCTCAACAGATCATCCTCAAACTTGAACTCAGTAGGGAGACCGTGCTTCTTGAGCTCTCGGCCGAATTCCAACAAAGCAGTGTCGAGTTCGAGGGCTGCCTCGAGCCACGGGGCAGTCTCCACACTATAACCGGCTTCCGGGTGTGCCTCCAGCCACTTGCTGTTATGCGCGGTATGGTTCCAGACAACATCGGTCAATGATAGAAGTCCATATTCCTTCTCCATCTTCGAGACCATTTCTGCCACATCTGCCTCGCCATTTGGGAATGAGCCCTCGTCAAAATGCAACTGATCGTAAATGCTGTAGGGGGAATTCGAAGCTCCGCGTTTCATCAAGGGCGTGAAATGCACCATGTTGTAATTGCGTTGACTGATGCCATTCAAGTGTCTATCCCAATCCGTGGGATATTTCCCCATGAATTTGGAAAGTACGGAGAATATCGAGAGGGCATTGAGAGGCAGATCTTTCCCATGGAGCGTCAATCTCGGTGCGACATCGATGTAGTGAGTGGGTGTTCTCGTGGGTTCGGGCGTTGGAACAGGGTCAACAGAGAATTCAGGCAGCGGAGAAAAGGTGGTATAGAACGAAAAAGATCCAGGCAAAGTCACGGGGATATCTATTTGGATATTCTTGTTGAAATCGGGCTTCAATCTGGGCTTTAGTCAGCGTACAGGCATTACTGCATTCATAGGGGACAATGTTCTTCCCACCTAAAGCTTCGGTAAACCGAGCGATCAAACTCCTTGCCGCTCTCAGGGATGTTCACCCATAGCGTTCCTTCTCTGCAGATGGAACTGCTTCCCTCAATCACGAAGCGAAGCAGGTAGGCAGGCTCAGTGGGTGCTGGGAGGTAGATGTATCCTCCAGGCACATCAGGAGATCCATCGTCTTTCAAAGGCAGCAGGTAAACCTGCCGAGGAGATGACATTGATTCTTCCAGATGATTTGGGGGAGCAATTTATGCGAGACTGCGGTGGCTAGCTTTGTATTGTGCGTGCTTGGATGCTGCTCACCGAGTAATCGTCTGACGATGGGACTGCCGGAGGAGAGCTTGTCAGCGTGCGGACTTGTGATTCTGTCTCAGTTGAGATACCCGAGGAATCCGCCCGTCAACGGAATAATAGCACAGTGAGATTGGGAAGGATACCTACAAGACAAAAAAAAAAAAAAAAAAAAAAAAGGAAAGCAAATGAGATGTGCCTTAAGGGACAAAGAAAGCAGTGCGAAGGCTTATCAACGTTTTTGTTGTGCCTGGACCATTGTTGGCCGCCCCGCGAACCGTGTGAGTGTGACATCATGCATCCAACCATTTCCTGGCAGCGGGGAAGAAGATGGTCTGGAACACAACAGCGCACAACCACAGGACTCCATGCTGCATGCTTGGTGAGCTGGTCTGAACACAGGACACATAACAGAAGAACAGGCTACTGAGATTGAATGATTTATCCTTAATGAATCCTGTCAACAACATGAAAGATGGAGGAAGAATATAGGCAAAATCAATTAGACGCGACCGTGCCTCATTGCGCTCTATACAGGAAGTACTAGTAATTAATTGTTCCCCTGTTGTTCTCTCCGCGCCAGAAAATGCCCCGTGTCAAATTGTTCTCCATCCAGCCCGACAATCCCAAAATCAATAGGTAGTTAAGGTATTAAAATAGATATGTACCATGTTCTTCTATAGGTAGTGTTGCAGTCGCTTATAACCTGGACATGACAGCCTGGCTGGCGCCACCGCCCTTCACGCCGTCCGGACCCTGTGCGCCACCACCGACGCAGGATGAGTTCGGTTGACTATCACGAGGAGAGGAAGATCCAGTCAATCACCACTCGATAATGGACAAGGGGAAAATGACATAAGGTCAATATTTACCGCTCAATGTAGGATGGAATATCAGCAACAGACATGGAGCCCTCAAGAACACCTAAGGATTGATTAGTGATCTGCCACGGCCAAACCGCTGCATGTAGGATAAGGGGGTACTGACGATAAACTGCAGTAAACAGGGGAAACTCGTCCTCCAGACGCTGCTTTTTTAGGAACCGGTTCACTTCAACCGCAGTCAACGTGCCCTGGAGCTTCTGGCCATTGAGCTCGGTTTCCTCGATTTTTTCAATGGGCTGGTTCCTCTGAACGCTAAGCTTAGCGCATCGGAAATTGCGTCCACCGCTACAGCTGGTAATCAAATCGGCAACTCCAGCACTTTCTTCGGTGAAGGTTTTCGCGTCAATCGTGGCGCCGAAAAACTTCACGCCAAACTTGACCATCTCGAGCAGGCCGACTCTCATAATGGCAGCTTTGGCGTTATCACCCCATCCCATGCCATCCACCCAGCCTGCAGCGAGCGCGACAACGTTTTTCAGAGCCCCGCCAAGGGAGACGCCTGCAACGTCACTAACCACGCTGATGTGGAAGTATGGGCGGTGGAAGAGGGATTTCAAAACATCATGGTCGACGGGAGGATACTCAGAGGGAAGGGGCCGAAGTTTAACCTGTGAGAACTCGCCGGAGACATCCTTGTGCTCAAAATGAACCACATCCGTATCGGACGCAGTAGGGGAAAGAGTGGGAGACGGGGCTTTGGAATCCATGTGAGGGGGATCGTAAGCAATGCTCGACTCGGACCACTTCTCCTGGGCGACCTCGTTGGCAATGTTCGCTCCTGAGAGCGCGCCGCAGTAGATCCCTAAAGTCTTGCCGATGGTCTCGGAAAACAGGCTAATACCGTCTTCATTCACGTCGACACCCTTGATGCACGAAATACCGCGGGCATAGGGCAAGATGTTACCCTTAATCTGTTCGCAAGTCTTGATGATGAACTGATGAGGTAGATTGAAGATAAGGATGGTGCTGTCCTTGACAGCATCCACCAACGAGGGGTTGGCGCGTAGATTTTCGGGAAGAGCAATTCCGGGTAGATACTTGACATTTTCATGGGTCTTGTTGATCACCTCTGTCAAGTTCTGAGGGCCCTGACACAAGGGCGACGAAGGATCGTAGTGACGTGAAGTCTGGGGTATCTCAACTTTCTCTTCAAAAACCCACATCTGAACTTCTTTCTCGAAAATGCCGTCATTGCTAGCCGTGTTTTCGGCAATGATCTTAGCGATGGCAGTGCCCCTATTTCAACACCACGGTCAGTATCACAGCTCGCACATATGCCGCAGATAGCCTGTAGTATCCAAATATCCTTACCAGTTTCCCGAGCCCACCACAGTGACTTTGTGCTTCCGCTGATAAGGTGCGAGAGAGCCCATCTTTGGTATTCCGTTCGTGACGTTGGCAGTAGATCGAGTGCGACAACCGGAGAAGAATCGAACAGGAGTGACGAAAAGAGGATTTAAACCCCTGGAGTACGTAGGCAATGGCGAAATTTTTCTTATGATTCGAGTGGATTGGAATTGAGACACCGGGGACCGAGGTAGGATGGCCGTGGCACGAGATTCAGGAAAGCAGATCCGACGAGATACCAAGCGTACAGGGGACAGCATCCACGCACTGCTGCAAGACAAATGGCAAATCGCTCAATCAGAAACCCTTCAGTGGCTCTCTGATATAAGTCCGAGATGAAGATGCGGGTTTGGTACCCGTGATTGTGGATCTGTCTTGTCCCGACTCGGCGGCTGGGAGCGCAAAGAACAATCGAAATTTAATACTGGGAATTAAGATAAATGAACGGCGATCAGTTTTTCGGTCAGGATGCGCAGTAGGTACGTCACTGTGCCTAAGCCTGAGACTGGGGGGCAAACCGAAGACGCCGGAGACCAAATGATATAACCTAGGTAACTAGGTAACTAGGTAATAATGATTAGGAACAGGACTAAGGCGAACGGGGTCAACTGTTGTCTGTCTCAACTGAAAAGGGGAAAATCACGCACCGGGTTAGTCATCCAGGCGGTTGACAATCTCGTTATCTGTTATCAGATACTGGTGGGACTAGCCTGTATAAAGACTAGTGCAAAGAAAATGCATTTGATCAGTTCTTGGCTGTGTCGTTTCTGCACTTGACAGTCGCAACAGTATTCTCCCAAGCATATCACTATCAAAATGGTAAGAGCTTTCTTGTCGCAAATCGCGGCTATATGATGCACTGACCCAGAATTCTTTTAGGCTCCGATCCGTTCAATCAAGAAAGCGACAATCGCCAAGAAGCCCTCCAGCGGGAAGGGCATCCCATCCCCCAAAGCTAGTGCATTCGAGGACGACTTTCGGACCACAAAAAGGGATAAGAGATCGATTAAACACGCCAGCTTTGTATCAAAAATTGAGAAGAGCTCCTCGAAGGCTCCAAAGCGCCGGCGCGCTTCAAAGAAGCTCATTGCCAACCTGGAATCACTCGCCGATGCCTTACCCGAGACAGAAATGGAGATGAACGATCCCAGCAATCAAGTGAACATCATCAAACAGAAGACACTTAAGCATAAACCAGGTGCGATGAAGCGCAGGCATAAACTGGAGAAAGTTGAGCGGGATCGGTTTGCGAAGAACATGGCGCAGATGGCCAGTATCCAAACGAATGCAACAGCAGAGGCAGAGTCTAAGGACGAAACTGGCTCAACATCGAACCGTTGGGCAGCGTTACGGAACTTCATTTCTCAAACCATAGAGCAACAGCCAGCCTTTAAAACCAATTCATGAAGATGCCTGCTGTGACGAGAGATGCACAAGTGCAACATTAAATCGCTGCCATCCGGTTGGTTCGAGATGATTCTATGGTTGATTATATAGGATAAAGGCTCTGTTCCATGCGGGACATGAACAGTCGCACAATTTCCTACCTATATTTGGCCAGTGCGGAGGATTCCTCTTCCAGGGCTTTCCGGACATCTGCCGCAATGGAAAAGCTCTAGGACGACACCACCGTTTATCAGGAAATAAAGTACTTTGTTTTGAAGGTGCCGATATCCAAGGCACGGACGTTTTATAGGAACTCCCGTTACTATCGTCGATGGATACCTCGGGGGCCCTCACAGAATCTCTGATCGTTCTCTGTCTTCGAAAAATGCATTGCCTCTTATGACTGTTAGGATACACTTTGTCACTTTGTCTTATTCCCAGAGGACCATATGAAATTCAACCATCCCTTCCAGGATAAAAAAGAAAGTGGTTTACCATTTTCCATCGTTTGCCTTGACCGCTAAGCCAACCCAGCTCTCTATGCCAGGCATATCTTTCTTCCTTGACCCGATGATCCAGTATCCCTCGCATCACTTCCTCTGTGCCTCTGAGACTTAAGCATTTCCAACCAGATCATCCAGCATCCCCTTGCCTGCCGTTGACAATACCGCCTTATCAAGAAGAAGTCTTTGCCCGGCGGATACCGTCGGCCGATAAGGCTCACGTGCTGCGGGGAAAGCTATCAGCTTATCTGCCTTCAACCGCGTCATCCTCTGTGCTTCCCCAACTTCCCATCAACTTCAGTCTGCTCTCTAACTGTTCATACTTGAAGAGTCGCCCAGGTAACCCTTTGGTTATCTGGCACCTGGCGATGCTGCGACCACCTATTCGCGCTCGTAGTTTAAACTGTGCTGCAAGGGCACAGCATACCCACGCACTCCGAGCTACTACTATCTGCCAATCCTACCTTGGGCATCGTGGCTTCTCCTCTTCCACACTTTATCCTACTTCTTCACAGTTTAATAGATCAGATTTCACAAATCAACCATGGACCGGGGTATATGAGCCGGGTTTGCCGACCGCTGGGCCCCTAGGCTCTACTCCAGCCTTTGGAGCTCCTCGGATCACCCCCAAGACGTTAAAGCAATACCTGGATCAATTTGTCGTCGGACAAGATCGGGCGAAGAAAATACTCAGTGTCGCTGTTTTCAATCATTATCAGCGTGTGCAAGAACTTCAACGCAGAGACGAGGAGAATGCGGAGTTACTAGCAAGACGGGCTCGGAGGGAAGCAATCGAGCACCATCCTGCGGAGGGTATGTTCTCAAATAGTGCGCATGCTTTGGTTCATAGTTCAATGATTATAACAATCTGAAAGATGAGTTTCTAGGTCAACAGCGCACCGCTCATCCGCCACCCCACCCGAAGCCGATAGCATCTATTCCAGATGACTCGGCCCTCGGCGCTTCCTCTGCACTTCATTTAGAAAAATCCAATATTCTCTTACTAGGGCCTTCCGGTGTCGGCAAGACATTAATGGCTAAAACGCTTGCGAGAGTCCTCTCAGTACCGTTTAGCATATCGGACTGTACTCCCTTCACGCAAGCAGGGTATATCGGTGAAGATGCTGAGGTATGCGTTCACCGGCTGCTCGCTGCCGCCAACTACGATGTTGAGCAAGCTGAGCGAGGAATCATCGTGCTTGACGAGGTGGACAAGATTGCTGCCGCAAAAGTCAGTCATGGGAAGGACGTCGGTGGTGAAGGGGTACAACAAGCACTCCTGAAGATCATTGAGGGCACAACAGTCCAAGTCCAAGCAAAGCAGGAGAAGGGCGCTCCTCGAACGAGTGGCGCCCCCAACTCATATCCATCTAATAACCCTCTCGGAAACGCATCATTTTCGCAATCAAATACGGGCAACATTTCACAAAAGGGGGAAGTCTATAACGTGCGCACGGATAATATTCTATTCATCTGTTCAGGTGCATTTGTGGGGTTGCACAAAGTCATCATGGATCGGATATCGCGCGGGTCGATGGGATTCGGTCAACCCGTTCGCTCTCAGTCAAATTCAACCTCTCACCGTCCCGGCGATCCTTCTCATCACACCAGCAACGAACCGGTTCCAATCCTGTCGGGATCCGAAGAGGAGGCTCTGTACAAAAAGTACCTCCCCTTCTTCACAGCATCCTCGCCTACATCGCCTGATAGCGAACCAACCTACTTCAACGCCCTAGATCTTCTCAACCCAACTGATCTCCAAAGCTACGGCTTTATTCCCGAACTAGTCGGGCGCATACCGGTTACCGCTGCTCTCTCGACCCTATCACAATCTCTGCTTGTCCGTATCCTTACCGAACCCCGCAACTCACTGCTAGCACAATACATAACCCTCTTCTCCCTCTCCGGCATCGAGCTCCGCTTCACATCCTCAGCCCTGCACAGAGTCGCAGCGAATGCTTTCACAATGGGGACGGGGGCCCGTGCCCTCCGCACAGAGATGGAGACTATCCTCAGCGACGCGATGTTCGAGACGCCAGGGTCCAGCGTGAAGTTCGTGCTTGTTACTGAGGCGGTTGCTGCCCGCGAAGAGAAACCCATCTACCTTGCCCGCGGGCAAGGTGGTCGATTCCACTCCTTGATCGCGGCGGAGGAAAGCAAGTGGGAGGAGAAAACTCGGCAAGAGAAGAGTGAGAAAGAAAGGAAAGCCAAGGCGCAAAGTCCGGTCAATCAACAGAATACTTCGAATTTTCGGGAATACCGTAATCGAGCAGCTGGTTTCTGAACCAGAGAGCTTGATGACTTGTGTCGCAGCAACTATGGGTGATATATACAATTACGACATGCTGGATACCCAATGACCAATAAATATCCATTGAACAGTGAGAAATGTATTGATTCAGTTGTCTGGGAGTATGTACGACGTTTGGGGACCTTGGAAATAGCGCCGCACACTCTTCATGCTCGTTTCATATATTATGAAAGTACCTTTCCCCCTTTAGGCTCCTGATGTAATGATATGTATGATACATAGTATGACATGGGCACTGACGGGTAAAACGCCGGTCAAGTTAACCCCCCTGGATAGATCACCAGCTAGATATGTAGCAAAACGCAGTTAGAAACACCCCCATATCACGAATATGGCTCGGGATAGCGGAGCCTGGATGGAGTATGTGAGAACCCAGTGACCTTGGAAACGTCGACTGCATTCGCAGGAGGTCCGTGTGCTGCAGGTGTTCGCGGTGTGTATGCGGGGTGCTGAGGGTGTTGTGGGTGTTGTGTGTGGTTCTGCTGTTGTTGGCCTGGGGACTTCGGATCGGAGACATGGTCCGCCTTCTCAGGCGCGGAGCGCAGTTTATTCCATATGGATTTGTAGTCGATTTTGAATGCTCTCGTGAGGAAGTCCTTGGCTCCGTACCTGACTTCAAGATGCTCCCACGCTTCCCATCTCGGGAGGGGCTTCATTGCCGTGGCGATAACAAACCGCCGGTAACAATGGTTGTGGACCAATGCCCAGCCCGCGAAGAATTCCGCCAGATGATCGGTATTCCTATATTCTTGTGTAAGGCCTTTAGGAATATTTGGGTCGTCATCTTCGGTACGAGACCCGTAGAGTGGAATATTAGGGGGTGAGATCACGACACTTTCACTATGTTCGTCGCTGGTGCCGTTGAGGGTCTCTCTAGGCATTCCTTCTAAGCCCACAGAGTTGATTTGGATTATCAAAGCATACATGGCCCACCATCTAGGAATGTCAGAAGCAGGAAAGGGACATGCTCATGAGAAGTGCAACGTACACTCCGTGTTTGCTTGGATCTTTTGGTTCGGGCTGTTGAAGAAGCCAGTTCAGCACGTCTGGACGAAACATAATCTTCCAGTTCCCTGGAAACTTTGGCTTAATCCAATCCCTGAACCATGCCAGTATGATGAGTGTCGCGTCTGGCTCACGAACCATGAAATCTTCCGTGATTAGGATCACACCACCGTGTGGGAACAGGCGCTGGAAGTGGGAAGGTCGACTAGCAAATTGGAGTGGTTTGGTCAGAGAAACACTCCAAAAGTTGAAGTGCTTGCGGGTAAGGTCCCTGAAATGCGGCAACGCGTGATAATCCATAAAGCTCTCATGAGCCTATCAATAAGTCAATGAAGCCGTACATTGTCACTCCAATCTTCGACTCACCAGAACAATCCCCGTATTCAGCGTCCTTGCAAAGCGTTCCCAGTCATTGGGATGATAGCTGGAGTATGTGAGAGCATTGTGCTGTTTTAAGAATGCCTCGAGAAGTTTGCATTCGGATTGGACTATCTCAGATCCAAGAGGAAACATGAGGTAGAACACATCGGTGGGCAGAGCTTTTACCTGGCCATTGACAGTGGCAAGAACATCGTAGGTTATGCCAAGTTTCTCTTTGAAAAAAAGGTCCAAGTCAACGGGTCCCTCACTTAGCTGGGGTCGCGAGTTCTCTGCTTTTGTATTGGATTCTGTCAGGCCCGTGTCATGTGCGCTAATCAGAGAAACTTCACGTTCAGATGCTAGATGTGTCTGAGGTTGCACCAAGAAGGGCTCGTCGACTAGCTGCGCATTTTCCAGCTCATGTGAGGAAACATGTGTTTCGGATTCCTGTGTCATGGGATCAAGAACTGGTGGCACTCGTTCCCGATTGTTCAATCCCTGCGGGGATGGGTGAGTGGTTCCCTGCACCTCTAGACTATATGATTGCACCAGAGACTCTTTGGGCACGGCTGGTTTCTCAATGATGGTAGGTTTGGTGTTGCTTGAGTCTCCTTTTGGTATTTGGGACTGGAGTTTTGAGCGTTCACGCACAAGACTTGTGGCTTCAGAGATCAACGGTATATGTGTGGGGTGAGATCTGTCGCCTTCAATATTGGTGCTCGAAGGATGATCCAGATTTGGCGCGTTCTGGCGAACAGGGCGGGTCAACGATTCCAGTTTGCGCGATTCGGCTTGGGTTCGTTCCTCCTCACGTCGAGCAGTGATCACATCAAACGATGGCAACTCGTTTCTGACCGCGACATGTAAAAACACACCAGCAGGCGTTCTCATTTTTCCATCAAGGAACGCAAAATCTGATCCAGGGGAGTAGGCAAGGATTGTGTTTTGCTTCCGATGCGCGGGGTATAATATTGCGACCAGTTGATTGCGGCAAAGCTCTTCTCCGATTTTATAGATGCTCGGCTCAGTGTCATCGAAACCTTCAATCCACCCAGTGCTATACTTTTGGTTAGATGGCTGGGAAACCGTCAGTGATCGACGCAGAAAGCTCGCTATGTATACGAAAGGCACCAGGGAGATGAGGGAGGAATAAGTACTAATCGAGGGTTATTGGTTATGAGAAACGCTCAGAAAATGACTTACCACCGATGCACATAGAATGTCGTGCTCTTCCATGTTACAAACATGCTGAAACCTAGCCTCGATGCGGTGAGCCTTTTTTGAGGTCATGAGCTTCGCCCTGCTGGTCTGGCTGAGTCCACAAAGCCTGGCCGGTCCAATTTCCTTCTTGTCAGGGCCATAGAACATATCAACCATGATCTCTCCCGGATTCCAGAAATAATTGTGTCGTCGGGTATAAATTGCTTTGGGGCCAGGGGTTCTTGACGGAAGTTGGCGTATAACGGGATCTTCGGGCTCAATGCGGCGGCTGGAAGACTGGGTGTCCAGTCTCCAGTTATTACCCTGGATACGAGTTGATGACCGATCGTCTGAGGTTTGCTTAGCTGATCTCCATATATCAGGTCTCAAGCCCAGGTTAGAAGATCTGTGCGACTCGTGCCGTGGGCTGTGTCGGAGTTGGGGCGAACTTGAAGCATAACTTCCACCATCCTGTGGTTGAGCGTCCCCTTCTGAATCAAGGTCCATCGGCGACCCGACGTCATGCTCTCCTAATTTCCCTGCTGTTTCGTCAGCTCCGTTCAGAAAGCTGACATTGTGAGATCCAAGCATTTCCGAAGCAGGGTGTAGAGACCTCGGAGAGCTGACATCATGAAGGCCGATTCTTGCTGCACTGGGATCAAACTGCTTAGGAGAGCTAACATCATGAGATCCTAATCTTGAGGAGCCCAGCTCAGTCAAGTTTGGCGAGCTCACATTATGAGGTCCTAGTCTCGCTGGGCCTGAATCTCCTTGTTTTGGTGAGCTAACACTATGGGGTCCCAGCCTGACAGTGTTGGGTTCACTCGCCAACGTCGGTGGATTGACCTTGTGAGGCCCTATCTTTGCCACAGTGAGCCCACTTCTCATCGGCCAGTCAGAGGGTCGAAAGAGTTCCAGTTTATTCATATCAGGAGGTGGCTCATCAGCTTTTGCCTTCTCATACCTCCACCTTGTGGACAGATTAAACAACTTTGGTGTCTCAGAGCTGTTCATCCTCCGGGGGCGAATGGGGGCAGGAGCAGTTCCAAATGATACAGGGGGCGGAGGCTGTTTTGTAGGAAACAATCGATGGTTCGGTTGGGTACTTCTTGCGTTTGCAGGTGTCTGCGGCACTTGATCGGCAGATGGTCCTTTCTGGGACACTGCAGCATATCCAGAGCTTTCTGGTGCTAGTACGATATCAATAAGGGGTCTCTCCGCAGCAGAGGGGCTTTGTTGAGGCTCTTCCAAGCCAAGTCTTCTCCTCTTTGTGGCCCTTCGTCGCTTCCTATCCTCTCTGGCGTCCTCAAGGGCAGCCAAATGTTTCTCAAATCCGTCAAGATCAAATTCCATACGTTTGCCTTCCGCAATCGCTTTTTTCTTCTTGTTCCAATCAATCAGGGTCTGGTCAGCGCAGAAAGAGTCGGCTGGCTCCCAAGTGCATCTCTCGATGGGATAGTTAGCCCACTTCACCAGATACTTAATGCCATCATCAAATTCGAGTTCTGTAAGGATTGTTTCCACTTCATACTCGGATTCCTGTTCACTGGGGGCTGTCGAAGTAATTGAGATATCATCCTCATCACTCATATCGACATTGGATGGAGATGATCTTTAGCAAACTCGCATTGGTTCCTGTCAGCTGGGATGAAAGAAACAAGGCAAGATGTAGCCGCCAGTGTGAGGGAAGTATTCAGTCCCGGATTTTCATTTGATCCGAGTAGCCTGTCAAGGTGAAAATAACGGCTGTATGATGACCTGTGACTCTCACGATTGATGGAAAATTGGCTTTCCTTACATAGATTGGTCGGGACTATTGTGAAGAGGGCGTGCGCGGAGGGAAGATATTGTATGAAGACTTTCACAAACAGCAACAATGACAATAAATGGGAACTCAATGAGTCTTCCCCTTGCAGGCCTCGCTAATACGCCTTGCTTCACCTAGTCAGTTCATCAAAAGACTTCTATTATCTCTTCAATGACAGGATGGATATATCAGGCAGATACAGCACAGCAGTAATTAGTAGTGAAGCAGAAAGCCATCAACACGTGACTGGAGCACTAATCCGCAACAGGCAGTGTCCACTCGGCTTAGCAACAAGCACGGGAAAGCAGTCAGGGAGAACAAGGATGCCTCATCCCTAAAGGCATCAGGATAACTCCTATCTTCCTTTCTCACCTTATTTCTTGGATCTTACTGTGAGTATACTGTCTCAGATTCTTTATCTGCTGAGTCTTGAGTTCCTCTGTCAATAATTCTTTCTGCCCTTAAGCTCATACTTCTGCTCTCTTAGGACTTCAAGTTTCCCTTGCAATTCCTCATTCAGCCACGTCAAATCCCCGATTTGAAAGCCCTCTTCGAGCTTTCTAGCTCCCATACTCACAACCATGGCTAATGATGAATATGACGTGAGTACTTCGAGAAATTGCTTCTTTTGCCAAGGATCTGTGTATCACTAACTTCGATATGAGGTAGTTCCTCTTCAAAGGTAATGTTGCCACTTTCCCCGCGCAGTCGCCGCAACTATTCATCCCTTTCCGCTACGGTGCTCCCTTCGCAAGCGCTTGCAACTAATCTCCCTCCTTTGCTGGAGTAGTGGTGCTTATCGGTGACTCCGGTGTTGGCAAGTCTAACCTTTTGAGTCGTTTCACCCGCAACGAATTCAACCTGGACTCCAAGTCTACCATCGGTGTCGAATTCGCAACTCGTTCTATCCAGGTCGACTCCAAGACGATCAAGGCACAGATCTGGGATACTGCCGGTCAGGAACGTTATCGTGCCATCACATCTGCCTACTATCGCGGTGCTGTTGGTGCCCTTCTTGTATACGATATCAGCAAACACCAGACCTATGATAATGTCAACCGGTGGTTGAAGGAACTCCGCGACCATGCTGACTCCAATATTGTCATCATGCTTGTCGGAAACAAGAGTGATTTGAGACATCTTCGCGCTGTGCCCACAGATGAGGCCAAGCAGTTTGCCAGTATGTTGCGAATTCAATCAACGATTTAGCTAGGCGTTGCTGACATGTTTTGAACTCGACAGGCGAGAACAACCTCTCTTTTATTGAGACATCTGCCCTTGATGCAAGCAACGTTGAGCTTGCTTTCCAGAACATCCTGACAGGTTCGTTTCTTCACATACTTATGGTTTTGTCCTCCGAGTACTAACATATCCTTAGAAATCTACCGCATTGTCTCCAGCAAGGCTATTATTGAGGGAGGTGACTCTGGGCAGGCTACTCTGAGCAGCGGACGCACGATCGAAGTCAGCAAGACACCGGATACTGAGTCGAAGCAGGGTTGCTGTTAAAATTTTCGGCAAGCTCTGCCACTTCAAGGGATGACACGCCTGGCGCAACGACTTTTTACTCTGCAATGTGATAATTGAATGGTCTTGATCTTTCTTTTTGTCTGTTACTTAGCCCCTACGGATATGATACACAAGAGGAACGTTGGGAACGGCAATTCAGGGACATGGGCACTGTAGGCGATTACTCCCAGGACACTGTTTCGTCCACCATTTCTTTATTCCCTTTTTTTCTTCTTTTTTTTTTCACCTGTCTTTATTTGCCCTGGTGGAATCGATTCTTCTTTTATCCTCGATCCTCTCGTTTCTGCTTCTTTCTTGATCCATCTTTTCTAGTCGGGGTTTTCTTGTGCTTGTCTGCGACTTGCTCTCCATTGGGGGTTTGGATTTTCTCTTGCTAAACGTCAATAAGTAGTATATGCTCACAGTTCGGTTTCAGACGATTCAGGTCCACAAAAAAATAGTTGCGACTATCTATCCATGATCAATCAATAAATTTATCTATCTAACTCTACCCTTCTGTTGACTGTTCTGGCTGCTGAGTGCTCACGTAAATGACCATCGACGTTCTTGTGGGCCTAAGGCTCCACTTTCCACATCGACGGTGCCCCACACGCTTCATCTAGTTAATAATGACATTAATTGTGCTTCGACTTGCATATGCTTGATAACGCCTTGAATTCGATATGGAAGTGGAAAAGGATCTGGCATACATAGATATCCTTGTTCCTGAACTTTTTGGTAATCCCATCGAATCCGCCACAGTCAGTCCAAACTACGAGAACGAGACTCTCATCCATAGCCTCAGAAATAAGCGATCCTACCTTACGCTTAACTTTCAAGCTAGGGAGGATCCTAGTTCACATTAATCCCCCGCTGCAAGAGAGCTTATTGGTGGACTCTGGTTTCATGGGTTGATTAGCCTCATGGCCCGTTGATATTTGGGGAGCGTCAGAGTGAGACAGTACTGACAACTGACTACTGAGGTCTGAGAGGTTTAGCGAGGTACTTTTCCGGGTCTTGGTGCCTCAGGGGGGGGTTGTTAATCTGCGAGTCGGTCAGAGGTTGCCCACAGTCCAGACTCTGACTTTGTTTTAGCCTCGGTGTTAACTATTACTGGATTTCGGGTGTCCTGTTTGGGCGAGCAGTCTCATGCTGAGACTGTGTAGATAGTTATGCAGTCGCATTTCAAGTCTCTGAGATAATCCCAATTTCAATCATCTAAAATACAAACGATTCCCACCGCTCTATCTGCTATCGCAGCCCGGAATTCCTTAATGTCATCGCCCCGCTCATTCATCACCCACTCAAGTGTCTCTCCGAAGGTCTCTCCGTTGTCGCGAAACCAGTCACCCAAGGATCGGATAAATGCTTCTACTTGGTCTTTCATAGGCGCATGTTCACGCAGCCAGAGAACCTGCCCTGGGTCAAGCTTCATCATGTCCTGAACGACGTAGTAATGGGGGATCTCGTCGCCCCAGCCTTCATACCCGGGGTCATGGAAGAAATCATTGCGGAATCGCGACCTGTATTTTGCCGGTGACTCTCTCGCACTCGCAGGGTGAGCGGAATAAAAATACTGATCTATTGACTGGTACTTCTTGTCCGATGATCCGGTCAAATCGCCATGAGTACTCGGTGGCGGATAATTCAGATGGATATTGAATGACAATTGATGATTGCTCTCTGGATATCGCTTACGGAACTTGCGCTGGATCGTCCCATTACTGGGGCAGATATGGTTCTGCACGATGTCTGTGATAATCAAGCGGACGTCCTCGACTTCTGCCAATTCGAGTGTGGACCAGTTATGCAGGAGCTGTGCGCGCTCGGTGACGACATGGCGAAGGCTCCGGGAGAAACGGTCAAAGTTGCACGTATGGAACGCACGGTGATATAACCACAAGCGGTAGACCGCGCGACGCAAGCGGAATCGTTCATCATCAGTGAGCGAGCGCCGATCTTCGAAATCAGCCTTCCATTTCTTGACTGGGTAGATGGCCTCCCATTTCCGAGCCACGAGCCCGACCTGAACCACCTGTTTCAGAAGCGATTCGGACATAGGCAATTTGCGCATGATGTGCGCCGACTGACTTGCATTGTGCGTGACGAGTTGGACTGCATCCTCGAGCGGCCCGAATTCGACTTCCGCGATGCTAATGAGTATTTGTAGCTTGTTGGATTGGTTGAAGACACGCCGAAATCGCCGGCAGGTTGCAGCCAAATTAAGGACATCAGAGACTCTGTCGCAAGAACGGAAAATATGGAGCAAAAGCTCCGTCGCAAGATGGTCGATTAACATAGTGAAGATAGATTCAATAGTCTTGTATCAAGCGCTAAGTCAGCACAACTCGGCGACAGCAAAGACTCTTGGGAACCAACCTATTATGAAGTCTGTCGAAAGAATATTCTAGATAGCCTTGTTATAGACTGCGTAGTAGGTGGAATCGCAGAGGCTGACACCGTCGTCGTCTTAATGACTCAACGCTGTCGTCGCAACAAGGATATATATCTAAGTGCAGACCCCGCCTTTGGGGCTAACAGAACTGAGAGTAGATTGATCCAGCGTAGACATAGTGAGAGACATAACGAAAGAAGAAATTTGACAGCACCGCAGCCACGAAAGGCTGAATGGCAAAAACGCTGCCATGATGGTTGATGAGGAGACGCCGTGGACAGAACAGTGAACGGTCCATATATATACCCCGCTTATCTAATCTACGTCCCTTACTTGGCTGTCTTCATTGATGTCCAGGATCCCGAATAATGATGTGTATCTACCAGGGGTACTAGACGAGAATGTTGATTAGAATGTAGGCTTTAACCGCACTGCTCGAGAGTATACACTACGCAGATGCTTCGCCCTTGATATGTTGCTACAAGGACAAAATAATGATATGGCCTGGCCATCCTTTCCAAACACATCATGTGAGGCAGATTATTGAATCTTGTGGAACTTTTGAATTATCTTTCACACCTGGACGCCTTAGTATGAACCAAAACAATGTACCCCTTGCATCACATGTACATCCCCTCAGGATATCAAATCTAATGCGCACGGAAGAAAAGAAGACAAGAAAGCAGCGTGAATATAAGTGAAGTCGCCGTGATTCTAAGAAAAGAGCTTCTTGGTGTCGAGCGCATCAGGCTTCCTCTCGCCCTCCGTCAAGCCCAGTGTGGTCCGTTTCGAGATCAGGTTGGTCTGGACATCACGACGCTTCGCGTAGCGAGCGGCCTTGCTCAAGCGGACTTCACTGCGGACCTGGTTCGGGCTCACATACTCCTTGTTCTCGTAAATGACGGGACCGCCAAAGCTGCCCTCCAGAATAACGATTGGTGTAAGAACGAAACGGGGGCCGACCTCCACGAGAGAAACTTCCGGCAAACTGTCCTTGCCCTTGGGGATAGGCTTGACGGTCTCATCATCCTGATCCTTCTTGCCTCCTGCCTCGGACTCTCTGATCTCGTAGACTCTGATCCAAATCTTTCCATCCACGCCAAACACACCAATAACACGGTCGATGAAAGGCTTCAGTCCCTTGACACCGCGCTTGGGGACGCAGAAAACCCCACGCAGCATTTCTCTGATCAAACCTCTATACTCGTTGCCGGGTTCACTCATGACGGGGCCCTGTTCATCGAAAGACCGATCGAAAACGACGACACCCCGACCACCCTTCAAGCAGTTGCCGCTGAATCCGGTATTCAGTTCACCCATTGTATGCAGGTTGGTCAAGTGGAACTTAATCGTAGGGCCGTTAGGAGGACGAGCGAGCCACAGATACAAATCTTGACCACGCTTGCGAGCTTCGAGGAAGAAAATGACGTTGCAGGAATGCAGATCCGCAAGCGAGTTCAGGAGTAGGTTGTAGCCGGCGGTCTTCTTCTTCGTATCTAATTTGCTTTCTTTGTGTGTGTGTGGGAGCAAGGAGCAGAGATCCGACAGCAAATGCCGATGGCTAAAAAATCGTGATTATCAGTTTATGTATGAATTTGACAGCAGGAGGAAGACTATGCACATACCGGTATGTCACGCCTCTTGAAGTCAACATGAGGACCCGAGTCTTGGGCATGAATCCAGCAGCGAGCTGCTTCTTGGCCGCTTCGGCAGTCTGCTCCTCTTCGTCCTCGTCGCTATCGCTGGTATCGTCCGCTCCGGCGAGGAGTTCTTCGATTTCCATTGCCATTTCGTCATCTTCGGCAGGCTGCCGAGACTTCTTCTTGTTGACTGTCTTATATACTGCCGCCATCTTGAATTATGGAATGAGAAGATTGAGGTCAAAAGGTAGAGTTTTGCTTTGCGGATCGTCGCAACAAAATGCGCTTGATGGAGACCGAAAAGTTTCGGGCAGAATAATTTTTTAGAGTTCACCGCCTTTGGAGTAGCTCGGTGAGCACGTGATTCTGTCTGAACAGGAAACCGTTAGCATGCAGTAGATATGCACACAACCACTTTGAAGTGCTCTGAAGCGGACTATTGATCTGGCGGCGCGAGTCTGATTCCTCTCACATATCAGAATCTGTTTTAAGTGCCACAAATTTGCAATCTTTGGTTTACTCGCCAAAACTCGAGTGCGATCAGAGCGAACCCAGGGCTTACATTCATCCACCCCGAGATATATAACTACATTTGGAGAAACATGTGTAGCATACACATAGCTGAGGAAACACGTGGTACTAGGGATAACGTCTTTCATCCATATTTCATATTCAAGAAAAATGATCTAACACTTTATCAAGGTTCGAGAAACCTTCCTGTCCTACTTTCGTCCCTGCAAGTCGATTCGTGAAGCGTAGTTTTTTTGTGAGGCCCCAATCTTCTCGACAAAGCAATGTGTACAACATTCCAGCATTGAATGTGTCGCCGGCACCGATAGAGCTTTCATCAATTAGCATCTATGACGATCATAAGAGGAGAGAAAGACCTACTCCACAACTTTAAAATCTGAGGCTGTGTATGCGGGACTGTGTATGATATTGCCAGATACCGTGTCTAGAGCAACAGCACCATCCTGGCCCCATGTACAACAAAGAAGGGTCCTAGTGGTGTATCAATTAATTCTAACGGGCCTTCGATTAATGTGCGAGATGACGTACGCGTTGGCTGTTAAATTTGATTGCTTCTGTAGACATTCCTCAGCAAAAGCATAACCTTGTCCCTGAACACCATCCAGCACATATCAGCGAAGTCATATTTGGTAGGAAGAGGAAGAATCCCACCTGAGCCCAACTCTTCGAATAGAAGACCACGTCGGCCTCCATAGCCAGCTCTTGTAAGCCTGGGCGTGCAGGCTTCTCAACTTCAACACTGATTCGAACGGAGGAGTATTGTTGACGAAGATAACAGATGCAAGCTAGTGTTACTTCTGGAATCCGGCCCTGTACATATATTATGAGTTTCCTGCTTGGTGAACTAAAAGTAGAAGATACAGACCTCGAAGTGATACCAGGTAGCTTGAGCACCAATTTGGTCTGCAATGGCTTCGAACTCCTGAATTGTCATTTCTGGGAGCTCATTGTAGTTCACAATCGTCCTGCTCCCAGACGACTGGCTTTTGATGATGTAACTTGACGCTGGCTCACTGAAATCCTCACGATAAATACAATGATCCAATCGAACGCCAGGCTCGAATGCTGAAACAATCTGCTGCGAGGCAATGGACGTTTTTGAAGGAAGAACTGCAACCAGATGCAGGGAGATCTTCGAGGGGGACGAACTATGTGCTACCAGTTGCTGGAGCACCTCTAGTGTATTTGGGCAATTTCCTCCCCGTCGACGAGTAATATGTGAGGCACGCAGTTTCTCATCTTCTCCTGGATAGTGAGGGATCCTGAGACAGGATGGTGAGCCAGATTCATGTTTTGAAGGTAACGCATTCGGGATGAGTTTCCAACCGACGTTAAGATTGTGTCAACATAGCATGCACCTACTGCAATCAACGACATGATTTCCAGGCGCCAATATCTACAAAACAGCAAGTTAAAAGTAGCTCGCTTTGATGATGATGATGATAGGCACTGTCTACTCCAACCACTAATGTTCAAGGAGGGGCAGCTGTTGTTGATGCAGATTAGTCATGACCCACAGGCGACATCAACTGTGGCCGTGGAATTGTTGACAACAACGCCGAGAACAGGTATGGCAAGCTGCAAGAAGGTAGTCAATTTGTGTATCGGCCTCCTACTTATCTGCCGAACTCTTAAGACTGATAGCGCTTTCGATGAATCCAGTCGATTTAACCAACGACCACCTAAAATCTCGATACAAGCAGGCCTCGCCCCAATCCACCTATTATCCCGCTCGCATAAAGCAAAAGAAGAAAGAAAAGCACGATGCAGTTCTGATGTGTGTGGTTATGCTGATATTGACTTTGCTTTGCGATAAGAAGCATGCCTGTCCCACCCCAGATGTCACCAGAAAAGTCGTCAACCAACTACCTCATAGAACATACCACGCCGTGGAGCTTTTAAGATCCCAAAGTATCACTGCTCCTGCTCCTGCTGGTCGGAGGAAGTCTGTTTACCAGCCTCTTGAAAATGCTCACGCTTCAATCTCGAGAACTCAAGACTATAGTTCTGTCAGCATCGTTGGCTTTGAAGGGAAACGAGATGGAAGATATGGTAGGATAGCTCGAGATGTCAAGCCTAAGACATTTTTTCTTTGATCACGAAGACTAGAAAAGAGCTTACCGCACGGCGTTCCAACTCGTCCCTGGGCGGATGGCGTCGAGTTCATGGGCGACATCGTGCCACATTTGTTCAGAGACTCTTTGGTCAAGTTTCACAAGAAGAGTCAGTAGCATCTGGAGTCTAAACTCATTGTTCCAAGCCCGGCTATGACCATTTGCGTTGATAGGCGTGGCATTTGCAGGAGCTGCAACTGGCTGGGCTGGAATGTCTTCAGACGATGCAGCTGGCTGTGGCTGGATGTTCACAAGAACTGGAGTAGGCTGAGACTGAGTATTTGAAGTGACAAAGGCAGGTTGGGATGGCGTGTTCGCAAGGGTATCTACTGCCTGGATTTGAGTGCTCACTGAGGCATCGACGGGTTCAGACTGAGGAGTCGGACCGGCAGATGCTGTTGCAGCGGTGAGGTTGTTCGTCATCTTCTTCGAGTTGCGAGGCTTAGCAGGAGCCTTTCTATTGACGGGAGCGAATCTCTTGCCAACACCTTTGCCAGCAGACTTCTTAGAAGGGGCCATTTCAGACAGGGTAAGCAGATGGGATTTTAATACACAATGTTTGTTGCGTGACAAAGAAAGTTGGAGAATAACAGCAAAAAGAGAGAGTGATTGTCAGCATCAAAGAAGAGGAGAGGAGATCATGAAGGTGGGAGTCATCTCTGTTTATATATCCAGCGCCGAGACTAGATGTGTAAATCTTTTCATCGTGGGCTGCACGGTATGGCCCTAAATTGCTCATACTTCCTGGTGAAGAGTTCCAGTATAAGCAGGAAACTATCTTTCTGCCTGAACTGGTCATTCACCAAGAGATGGTTGAGTTGTGGGAATCCACCTCATTGTCCGGGCCTCATCGCTGCCTCCTTTCTGTCTCTCCTAACCAGACTTTTGGTAAGGAAAGGGAAACTAAGCAGGAGCTAATGGTATTGTGTCGCTGGAAGGTAGTATTGCATTGTTCCCACAGTGCCATGGAAGAGGCAGAACTTCACTAATTCTTTCCATAACTGTCTCATAACCATGCCCTGGACCTGGCCCATGATGTCAATAACAATTCCTTGAATGAAGGGGGGTATATTCCATTAAGTCACTTACCCCATGACAGGTTCTCAAGACTATCCTCACCTCTTCTCAAAAGAGTGCATTACTTCTGATGTCCTATTAAGCTAGATGTATAGAAAGTAAGAAAGAGAGAAGTGAAGCTGTCCTCCAGGCTTCATTTATAGATTGTGCCGGATAAAGTTTGCTCCGTGTAGCCCTAATGCATCATCATGCAGGACTGTTCATTTCTGTGATTGTAGCATTTTATCAGGTCATGCTCTCCTTGCTGTTTCATTCTCCTAATCTTACTAGCAGCAATTCTGTGGCTGAAGGGATATGGCAGAGGAATTTCTACCTCTCTAGGTACAGACAACCGGTCTTTTGCATTCCTCAGAAGGCATCATGCTGCGATAGATCAGGGGTCAACCAAAGCATTAAATTCCCTGCGTTCGAGATATCGTTAGAGGTGAGCAAGGCACTATACGGGGGCTTCTCTGGTAGAGACTA
This sequence comes from Aspergillus clavatus NRRL 1, assembly GCF_000002715.2. Classification (NCBI taxonomy): domain Eukaryota; kingdom Fungi; phylum Ascomycota; class Eurotiomycetes; order Eurotiales; family Aspergillaceae; genus Aspergillus; species Aspergillus clavatus. Next base: position 4,215,170 of record NW_001517094.1, on the reverse strand, counting down.
GGTTGATACCTAGCAAATACTAAATCTCATCGTATAGGAGAATATCCAAAGAAATAACAACAGTCAAAGTGCAGCGCTAAATTCTATAAAGACGAGAATGAAACAAAGTAGCTTAAGTGTGAAAATGCGTATATACAGGCCCATTATTAATCTCCACGCGTGTCATGGGTGGATTCGGGTTGATCCGATGATCGTTGTGCTGACTCCTAGCCTTGAAGGGTCTTCCACTACTCTTCTTAGACTTCTGGCTCCGAGTTATTCGTTGATCTTGCTGCCTCGGAGGAGAACAACGTCCAGAAGTTTGAGCCTGAACTTGGCGAGGTGGAGAGAAAGAACTGTCTGTTGTGGAAAATGGTGCTGTTGGAGGTCGTTGAGTATTTCCCGCAGGACGCCGTGGGACAATTGGGGTATAATTAGGATTTGTCTTTCTCTGTGGATGCATGCTGTTACTTTGTGTGTGCCAGGTCATGCTGGACGACGGAGCATTCGGCGTTACGTTCTCTGGAACGGCCTCTTGTGGTACGTTTCGTTTCGACTGCATGCTTGGTGACGGCTCGCTCGGAGGGGGCGTCAGCTCGCCTCTGACCACCACTTCGGGAATAAACATCCCTTCATCATCGTCCGAGCTGGCTATGCCACCGGACATGAAGGGGAGGATCTCGCTGGCTGTGTCTGGCAGCTCGAAATGCTCACTACGGTCTCGCAGAATGACAGTAGCCTCTTTATTAAGCACTCTGAATCGGTTCCTATAAATCAACAGGTAACATTAGCATTATTGAGTTGAGGAGATATAGCATGGGGGGATTATACTTCAAAGCTTCCGGAGTATACTTTCCGCACATCACCTTAGAGAGGCGCTGGAAGTCGAGAGAGCTCATATTCATTTGCTCAAATATCGCCAGCAGCATCACCTTATCTTTCCAGTCGTCCCATTTGACTGGAGAACGCCGTTTGCCTGGCATCGTCCTGCGAGTATTTAAAATTGGTTGAAGGAGTCTTCCACACACTTCAATGCTTTCACACGAAGCGTAGATATTTGATTTCAGAAAAAGGACCCAGATGAAGAAAGTAAGAAATTTGAAGCTTAGAACAAAAAAAGAGAAGCAGCGTAACTGAGACACTTATATAGAGTGCTCGGCTCGAAAAGGGCACCGTCGCCATTGCACGCGTAGAGACGCGCACGCGTTTAACTGCCAGGATTCGACGATACGCAGCAGAAAAAGCACTATGGGAGGCGCATAGTTAATTTGAGATAGATATAAGATAGCGGGGATGAAGCTGCAGGAACCATCTTGGTTGGATATCACCGTGTGCAGCTCGGGAAGCTGATCAAAAGTTCGAATCAGCAGGAGCAGACAACCTAAGCAGTCAGCTTAGATCAAACGAGACCCTCAATTGTATTCGTATTCAGGAAAGACTAGCCTTTTGATACTTAGCTTTGGTAAAAGTATATTGGTACTTAAGGCTATTCTGTTTGACAAGCAGTAAATTATTTTGAGGAAAATTTTCAGACAGCCTACAGAATCGATCAGTCACATTACCCTGCGCTGCGAGGATGTGGCTGGCCTGATAGGTCCATTCTGCTCTTGTGGTCCAAGACGTTCTATTTCTCCTACTTGCATGTCTAAGTGGATATACAACTGCAGAGAAATCCATGGAGTCGGAGGATAATGGAAAGCTCCTAAGGCTCCGATCTGGTTGAGCCGCAGGGCAATCTCTTGTCTGGACAAGTGCCAACTGCGAGAACAAAAGACATTATCTGGTATTGCTGAGCGTTCCGAATTGATCTGGTGGTTGATCAGATTTGAAGGAACTATATCCAAGGCTCTGAGACAATCGGAAGTGGTAAACACTTGTACGGAAGAGGTGCAAAGAGACCCTTGGTTGAACGTGCAGAGAGTTGCATAAGTACTTTGGAATGGCTTCAAGTTCTGACAAAAGGTTCTCTTTCAGGCCAATTGAGTAACAAGATATCCTTTAAAAGTACGATAGTCATTGGAAAGAGAATCCATATGGACAAAGATTAGACAAGAGGCAAACCCTGTCATCATGCAGCCATTTTGATTTAGTCAATCTAACCTAGCAAGACCCTCAATAATTACCTCTTTCTGTTTTATTGCAGAGCTCTGAAGTAGGCCTCAAAGTGCTCCTCTTTGTTGCTGCAAGAAGCCGTTGTGGCTGCTAATCATGGTGTTGTGTTCTGTTGGCAGAGATCAGAATGATGATCATATATATCCAGCTTTCGTGCAGGAGAGTGCATCTTCCTCCATCAATCTCAAGAGTTCATATTTTCTAGCACAGCTGAGTTGTCTATTCTCATCCTAAGTCAATTTTCCTGTCCACCGTTTCTCTCCTCTAGTACCAGCTGAGCCATGACAACTGCCAGACGCAGCAAGGCAATGCCAACGGATGGCCCAACGGCCAAGTTCCTCTACACGATCATCAAACAGCTAGACTTGAAATCGGTCAGTTATCCCAGAGGGATGGTTCAAGAATTCCGGATATTAATACTGATAACCTTATTTGACAGATTGACTGGAACCTCGTTGCATCGCAGCTTGAAATCTCCAACGGGCATGCTGCTCGAATGCGATATTCGCGCTTCCGACAGCAGATGGAAGGAACCACGTCTACACCACGAACGTCTCGTCCCAAGAAGACTCCCACAAAAGCCGGCAAAGGAGCTACCAGCAAAACTGATCTCTTGAAGAAAGTCAGCTCTCCCCAGCCACCAGTGAAACAAGAAAACCCCGGCCCTGCCTACCAGCTGAGCTCCTACATCAAGTCTGATCCGTACTCTCAAGAGATCCTTAACCTGGCTAATATACCTCATGTTTCGACTCAAATGATGACTTCACAGCCAGTGCAACCGCAGATGGTACCATATCCTCCACTGACCATGGCCCCGGGCGCCTTGACAATGTATGCGCCTGTTCCTACATTTCCACCATCACCGCCCCTGGCGTACCATCAACAGCCTGGCCTTAACACCTGGGCCCCGATCAAGGCTGAACCTCAATCTCAGCCAGGGTCACCAGCGGGAAACAAAGTGATTGATGTTCCCGTAAAGGCAGAGCCGGCGCAAGAGCAATAAGCACCGAGCCAGCGATGCTGCAGGAGAGAATCAGATGGTTCAAGATGTGTGCAGATTACCTAGCTTAAAACCGGCCATAATGAGACATGTTGTCTTATATCGTGTTGTTTTGGATGTGCTCGATGGTCTCTGACTTGATAGAAAATGGCTTGCAGTGTGTTCGGAGCGCATGTTTTCTGAGAATGTTTGCATAGCTGATGGAGTATATTCTTTTTTTTTTTTTTCTCTCTTTTGAATTATGAACTGCAAGTTATACTGGTTTGCTTTTTCATTTGCCCGAGTAAATCGACGTCTGGTGAGAAGGATTGAAACTGTGCCCAAGGTCGAGGCTCAAGAGACAAAGACAAGAACAGAATATCAGAGTGGCCTCAATATCCGGTTGATATGGTTGATATGGAAGCTTTATTGATCATTAACATAATTACTCTGAGATTTCCTGTTATTTATCCCCCAGAATACCCCTTAGTCTCAAGATATCAGTCTCTGTCACGGCCCAGCTCACTTCTCTGTTACTACAAAAGTCTCATCTGACCTCTCAGCAAGCTGTTATAAACATAAACACGCACCTCACATCCCTTTCTCTTGTTCTTCATCTTCCCAGATATCACCTAAAATTGTTCTCTTCCCTCTTCTCTGTGTTCCCCTGTTATTCTATTCTACAACCATCTCTCCAGACACTATCACACCCACTCTGCATATTCCTACACCCACCGTCTGCTGAATTGATCTTCTACCAGACTTCTGAACATCCTAACTTCTCTTTTCCTGTGTTTTCGAGACAGCTTCTCTGACTCCTCGAAAATGTCTTCCAACCCAGAGACAAATGGAGAGGAAATTCCCTCCGGTGATACCGCCTTCATCATAGAATGTCTGAAGCACCTAAACGAGTCCAAACAGGTTAGTTTTACATAACTTCACCTCTCCCTCCCTCAGTCATAAAGGTACAAAGCATCTCACGTTTCGAATAGGTCGACATCAGTAAAGTCGCAGGGGCTCTCAAGTACAGCAATGTTGCGTCTGCCGGTAACCGTTTTCGTGCTCTGCGCAAGCGCTATGGCTTCGTCAACCTCGAGTGCAAGAACTCCTCCACTCCCACTAAAGCTAATAAATTCACGAACAACGGCAAGGCTGGCAAGGAAGGCCTCGATGCCGATGAAGAACATGATTCTGCCGCCGATACGGTCATGTCCTCTCCCACTAAGCCGCCTAAGAGATCTACTGGACGGAAGGGCGCAAAGGCTACCTCGAAGCCAATTCCCGCGACTGATTCCATGGATACCGAGGGCCCAGCTTCTCCATCCAAGAAACCTGCTGCAAAGCGCGGCCCTAGAGGTAGGGGTAAACAGATTGGAAATCCGCTAGCCGTGATGGACTCGGTCGAGATCCCAGTCAAGAAAGAGTGGGACGGCATAAAAGCTGAAGACGATGACCTTGGCAAGACTGAAGTTTGACAAAGCTCTTCATCTTGAACTGTACGTTACTCTCGTTTCAAATCCATCAATAACGGTGACTAACACTATCGGGGCGTAAGGTCTATTCTATTGCTCGAGTTCACGGATCGCTGACTCGCACCAGAGGGGCAGGGAGGTCTCAAACTTGAGTTTATGAATTCAGGACATTTTGAAGGGCATACGGTTATTTCGGGAGTTGATGGGTCTACTTTGGTGTTTTTATGTATTTTCAAGGCACTATTCTGTACTACAGCCTTTCGATAGCAAGGTGGTTGGGAGCTTTTCTCTGGAAGTAGGATAGATGCCATATCAATGAAACAAACGGTGCTTGTTAGGACCTCATGAAGAGTAATTATTAATACAATAGCTCTCCTAGTCACAGCAAAGCATTTATAATTCCACTAAAATCAGTGATCTATAGTCGAAGAAATGACATACAAGCTAATATAACCTCACATCTGTTTATGCATCCTGGTGATCTACTTTCTATTGTATGCAACTCGAACACTAGAGTAACGTTGCCCACTCATCTTTTCATTGCTATAGCTATCACAATCGGAGTCTTCATCTGCTTCGTCTTCTTGACAACATCTTACCATCACCTCCCCTTGACTACCCCGGTTCCGCTCAACTCATCTGTGTTAATCCGGCAGCCATATCCCCTCTCACTCACCTCTCTCTGGCAATTCTCTAATAAGCTCGCCTTCGCTCCCTGACCTATCTAACACATCTCTTGACTCTCCCTCATTCTCCATCCTTCTCCCTTCTCCCTTCCATCCATCCGCCGTCCACATCACACCAAACCTCCCCCTACGAACCTAGAAAGCTCAGATCGTCTCAATAATCACGATGCCGTCCACAAGCAACGACGAAACAGTCCAGTTCCTTATAGCATGTATCAAGTTCTCCAACAGCGGCAAGGTAAGTCATCTCTGACCCTCAACCCGGATCTCCTGGCACCCGATTAACAGAGCTCAACAGGTCGATTTCGCCGAAGTCGCCAAGGAATGCAACATTGTCACCAAAGCCGCGGCGTAAGTTCTCCATCTGCTCATCCTCCCCCCGCCCCGTACATCCCAACGTTCCAAGACTGATAAACACCAGTGCAAAGCGTTACGAGCGCCTCATGAAAGCACACAATGCCTCGCCTATTGCGAAGGGCAGCGCATCCGACACTGGTACGGATGCCAGTCCGAAAAAGACTAAATCTAGTCCTGCGAAAAAGGGTAAAGCGGGTGGGGGCGCCGGACCGTCCAAGCGCAAGACTGCCACTGGTGATGGCGAACCTCGTGCAAAGAGAGGACGGGTGTCTAAGGATAGCGTTCTCGTGAGTGCGGAAATGCTAGTTGAGCAGAGGCTGAGTCCGATGAAGGAGGATTCCGAAAGTGACGAGGATGCTCTCATGGTTCCCAAACTTGAGGAGATGGAGGACTAGCTCTTGGCTGCGTAGTACTGTGAGTTGGAGGGCGATTGCTTTTTGCTGACATCAGGGGAGAAATCGTGAGCCGATAGGGTTATGTTGTCGTTTTCATCGTTTCTTGCATCTACCCAGCTTTGATTAGGACAAGTGGGTCACCTACCTCTTTCAACTTACTACATGTCTCCGTTTGAATGTCTATTTGGCGGTGCTCTCAGCGTTCGCTTGCCATCCTGAATTATCTTGTTTAAGACCAAACCAACCTACAAAAGGACGCAATGAAAATAAATGAATTTTATATGATAATCTATCAACATCACAGAGTAAAGGAAACAATGATGACATGTACAGCGAAGTATTTGCATAAGGGGTATCTGTTAACACAACTTGAACTCAAGCATCAAAATGCGTCATCAGAGGGGATTTGCCAATCGAAAAGGCCAGCAACTGAGAAACCGTATCATAATCAATCAAAAAAGCAGGTCTGTCAAGATCGGGAACATAGGGGGTATCGTTATGTGCCTGAGAAGGACACGCTCCAAATATATAGAGGTCTTGCGCAGCTCACAGCGAAGACTGTTTAAGTAGCAGCCGGTGCTCTCAGATATCGGCCATGACCGATTCGAGTATCTTGCGCTTATATTGGGACAGTGAACGCTCCCTCTTCTGCATCTGTGCTCGAAGCTTCATATAGCGCTGCTTCCAAGTCGTTTCAGATCCTGTACCCTCGGCGCCATCTATCTCATATTCCGCGTCGGTTAAACCGTCCAGTTCAACAACGCTGTTGCCAATATCATCAGTTATCCTGGACACATCGTCAGGTTTGCCAATCTCGGTACCGAAAACACCCAAATCACTGTAGACAGTTTTGGTGAGAAACTGAGAACCATGTCTGAATTCATGGGAGACAGTATAAGCATAATTGGGTGAAGTTCTAGTGTTGCCCGAGGCACCCGCGGCATCGACAGCAGTGATAGGCACTTTTCCCACATTCACGACCATGGAGCTCTGCGTGCTCGTAGCATAGCCGAATTGTGGCCCAAGTCCAAGGTGAAGGGCCGACGCAAGGCCTGAGAGCCCCGCAGGCAGCCGTGCATACGATGCGCTCAGGTTCCTAACTATAGAAAATGCCAGAGCACGAGCTTCCTCAGCGCTAAGGGGAGCTGGCCGGCCCGTCAGTTTCGCACGGAGCAACTCGCTGGAGAGAACACGGGTCACGTCGTCAAACGTGATCTGAGCGCTCGGGTTTTGGTCAGCCTGGGCGTGCGGAGCTGCATTGGGTATAATGTGGGCCATAGTGCTGCCGTTCCACATGCCATTGGAAGGAGCGGCAGAACCATTGCTTTTGTTCGGTTCTACTTTAAGAGAGGCGGATGGATTGCTAATCCCATTAACCATCAGCGTTGGTGGTGTGGCTAGGCGGACTGGCCCGCCCGAATGCTGTGGAACCTGTAGCTGAAGCTTGTTCGGCCGAGCGGTTGTATGAGAGAATGGTGTGGGCAACTGTTGATATGGCGTATCTCCGGATCGAGCAGCAGAGCTCTGATCTAGTATAATAGCGGGCGATGATCTAGACCCAGGGCCTTGGGCTTGGCTTGAGTCTGTCCGGGGGGGATTCAGAGGGAAGGTAGAGAAAGGGCCGGAGATAATACCTCTCTGCGGTGGCCTGCCTCGAGTCTTTCCCGTGATCGATGCGTTGCTGTTCGGCCAAGCAGATGACACTGCTGGGCCATGCCGCCTCCTAGATCGCGACTTTTCACCAGGCGATGGATCGACCGCCGAGCGTGGTTCTGCAGACGGGAGAAAACCATCAGATGGATGATGGCCACGAGGAATTATGGCAGAATGTGGATATCCAGCAGGAGACGCATCTCTTCCAAGAGGTCTCCACCGAAGCTCTTGTCCTTGTTGGGATACCGCATGCTCGTCTGAGCCATCGGCTGGGAAGGATGGCGCTGCAGTCATCCAATGGTCGTCATTGGGGAAGGCGCTGAATGGGATAGCACTATGTGGAAATGTTGCAGAATGGTCCGTGAACGAACCAGCCTGCAAAACTCCTACAGATGTGTCTAGCTGAGGTCTCTTAGCTCCCCTATCAAGAGCATGATCTCTTTCGTCGGCGCGTTTTCGACCACGTTTTGGTTTCCACTCCGGAACAAGCGCACGCAAGGCGAGATCTTCCTCTAGCGGCACTCCATCGCGAGTCTCGCTAACTGCAGCATTGGACGCGGGAAGCTGGGTGTAGTATGGATGCGGATGGCCAAGACAGTATTCGAAGAATGCATCGACATGCATTGCGCGCATCCACCGCTAGCAAGTATCGATTAGTAACCACAGGAGTAGCCTTACAGGATGAATACCAGTGCACAAACCTTCAGTCGGACAGCATACTGTTGCACTTTTTGCGTGCTCTGTTTCTTCTCCGCCGAAGGAGGCTCCACACCCAACTCAATGGCCAACTGGATCCATGTCTTCAACTCCTTATTGTCTAACTTCCGTATGAGTTCCCAGAGCGTAAATATACTGAAACTTTTGCCATCACTCCGAGGAGGTGACCGGAAGGTCTTCCGAAGCTCAGCGGTATCCACGGAGACGGGAACGTTTGGGTTGCAGAAGAGAATAAACATCACATAGGCGTCGTCAATTGTGTCGTCGCTAACGTCACGAGATGGAAGAGTTCTCGATTCTGCTTGCTCTATGGAGTCTCTCCCCTGTCGTTGACGGAGAGGATCATACATCGGAGGAGACATCGATGGCCCTGCGCGCGTTGCTGATACCGGGGGGATGACCGAACGTAGCCCAGTTGGGGACGACTGTATGCTGCGAGGTGTTGCTTTCCGGTGGAGAGGAGGAGATTTCGAGGCGCCCAGACGACTGCGTGCGCTGCCTAACGATGAGGAACTCTGTAATCCCGGCTCCAATGTGGAGGGATATCTGGCATATTGTTGAATAACCCCTGGCGTTCCTCCAATGTCATTCCGATCGGTGGGCGGTATCACACTGGAAAATGAGCTTTCCATGGCGCACAATCAATGAGTCAAGATGACTCCGAGCAATGACTGATCGAATTCGAGATCCGAACAGAAGAGGTGGATTTAGTGGAAAGCGAGATGCAGAGATATCATTTGCATCCGTGATTGATCATTACAAGTCGTCAAGCTCGGATGCGCATCACCTAAACGCTAGATGCTGTGATTGCCAAGCGTGACTGAGTCGCAATGGACGCGAGGTGAATAGGGACCAGCCCAAATCAGCGCATTGATATATGGAGCTTGCAGGTCACCAAACAAGGAGGATGAACAGTGTAGACTCAGCGGCAATCAGACCTGGTACTTCTCAGATTTGAAGAGAGATGCGCCATTATCACCATCTTGAGATGAACAGAAAGAGGAGAGCAAGAAGGTGGCTGGAAGACGGCGCTTGAGAAGCAGACGGCCAAAAGACTGTTTCTATTTCGGGAAGTGCTTGTTCCCTTTCATGGTCTAGCGTGGTGGCCTCAGGGCGGGGGAGTTGATGCCGCTGTCACATGTAGCGCTAGTCCTGATTGGGCCCGTCATGGCCTCAGGCAATTTCCAGTTCCACCCCCAGGTCTGGAATACTCTCAAAACTATAATTATGCATGAACCTCACAGTGGCTACTCTAATATTGCCACTCGTTGCATGCATAATATATAGAGTGAGATTCTGAATGTCCCCTGCGATGGCAAGGGCCTATTATGTATACCATGCTTGTTGCCTCTGGAGTCTCTACAACCGTGTACGTCCAAGCAGAGATTCTTCTCTTTTTTGTGCTAAGGAGTTAAGGACAGGTGATGACTTGGGGGATGTTGTCGATGTATGATTTTGGAGTTGGACATTGACTGCATTCCATACGAGTAAAATATGGGAAAGTGCCAGTGTGTGTTTGCCATTTTATGGTTGACCCCCTGTTTCCTTGCCATTGCCTTGAACATTTCCAGCGTTTGGCACAATGCCAGCGTTGGGGAAAAGATGTCTCCTTGGCAGAATCGAGACCATCCTTGACGCTAAGTTCAACACTCGGAAGTTGCATAGCCTGATAGCTACGCCAGCAGAGTAAGTAGGTTACCTGTTGTCATGGTTTCAGAGATTGGTCAAGAACAAGAATCACTGTGTATGGTATCGAGCTTCATATGATCTTGCATCGCCTTGCATTTTTGATCTGGCTCTCTGGATGATAGATGTGTCTTGTCAGGAGAGGGTAAAGTCAAAGCCCGCCTTGTCGTGTAAAGACCACCGCAAGGATTGAGATTTTGGTCCTCTCGCTCTTTAAGATCCATATCGATATCAGAGTTTGGAGCAAACAAGAGCTGGTGATTCTCCCTGGAGATTGAGTTGTTTTGTACAATCTAGATCAAATCTAGAAACAAATGCATTATGCAACAGGAGGAGAGCCATGATCGTCGTGGCATGCGGGTCCGATGGTTTAATTGCTTGATGAGTATCTAAAATTCTAAATGGCATGCTGCTGTCACATGCTGCACTAAACCATATCAGGTGTAAGGTGGCCTCAGGGTTCAGGCATCGAGGATGATGACGATTTCCTCTTATCGATAAACCTCCGCAAGGGTGATAAGTCGACCGTTGATCAGTTGACGGACCTGCATCGAATCGACACCTCTTCAATCCTCTGGTTAAATTTGACTAGAACCTCTGTTGACTTCTGCTGCTCGCTGACTGTGTGAATGCGTGGGGGAATTGCTCTTTTGTTCTCGTCTCTTGCCTGAATCCACAACCACTGAGTAGCCAATGGACTGACGGATCATGTGTTCTCTGCAACTGGCTTAACCTTCTGCTCGAATTACGGATGTTTAACTCGAGGAATTATGTCTTCGACGGCTCGTTCTTCTCGCCAGCGATCATCCAGATCGTCTCGGCCCGTTAGGGCGAGTCGGACTCGCGTCCAGTCATACCACGAAGATAGCAGCTCGGATGGTCGGCTTGACGAGGACACCGAGTCTGATGAGGACCGAGTCAGGCGAGCGTCACTGTCGCTGCGCCCACGCAGTTCGAACCGAATACCTCCATCCTACCGCGAAGAGTCTACTGACGATGACTTCGAAGAGAGTTCCAATGGCGATCCTACGGCCGTCATGCCCGCCGAAGCTTCAATTCAATTTACCTATCCATTCTCCGGGCCTGCTAGGAACGGGCCCCCCGCCAGACCTAGACGAAATCGCACCGTGAAAACCAGGTCTCAAACCCGTGGGTCGAAACGGCCACCCAGGAAAAACCGCTTGGAACTAGGGAGGCCTCTCAGCAAGCGGATAAAGATCAAAGAGGACAACATCCACTTCATCGGTTCCGGGATCATCCCACCATGGCAGTCTCTTCCTTATCACATATTATTTGATATCTTTCTTCGTGCATTCTACCCGCTGGTGGATGAGAAGACGATGATGAGGAGCAGCTCACCACAATGGCTTGTGAACATCGCTCTCATGTGTCACGCTTTTCATGAGCCCGCATTGGCGGCTCTCTACCATTGTCCCCCGCTTATTCCAGCTATCAAATCTCATGCTTTGTTGAGTTTACTATGTCGACCCCAAGAAGAACTCTCGACAAATTACAGGAATAAGATCAAAGAGCTGCATGTTGATGTGGAGACTCTCTTGCTTTATAAGAGTGGGCCCACCTTGGGGTATTTCGATCTGCCTAAGCTCCTTGAGCAGACACCACAAGTGAGAAGAGTACGACTTTACCACAAGGATGACTTTGTTGTAGGTCTTCCGTCCTGGCAAATCCCACGCTCCAAATGGGTCTACCCCGAGACACTTTTTGATACGATGAATTCGAGCTTGGTTCATTTGCGCAGCTGGGACTGGAATAGCCGGTTCATGGAGACACAACAGTTACTTCCCTTCATACTGGGGAAACACTACGAGCCAGCATTCCGCAGGCTGACGGAATTGAGGCTGTTGCATATTGCGTCAGAAGATCTTGATGGAGACGGCGTTGTCGAGTCTTCAAACGAACGAGAAGTTATCCTCGCTACGGCAATCAAAGAGCTTCCAGATCTGCGTCATCTCGAGTTTCTAGAATGCTCAATTGTTAATGAGCATCTTCTACCCCACATGCCCTCCACACTTACTTCATTGACCATCAACAACTGTGATGAGGTGACCGCATTGAATTTCGGCATGTTTCTTGCTTCTCATGGACAGCACCTGCGCGAGCTGGATTTGAGTCACAATCGGCATTTGAGTCTATCATTCATGGTGAGCCTCGCGGAGTGTTGTCAGAGTCTGGAGAAATTCAAGATGGACATCTCTATATATGACTGGTCTAGCTATCACGATATTGAACCACACTTTGCCGAACTGCTTCGCCCCTCCGATATACCGACTTGGCCGGCAACCCTGCAAGAAATTGAGTTGATACAGTTGCGCAAGTGGGATGATGTTACAGCCGAGGTCTTCTTCACGTCCCTGATCAACGCCGCACCAGAGCTCCGTTATTTGCGCCGGTTGGCTATCAGTGCTATTTTAAGGATAGGATGGCGTGACCGTGCTTCCTTTCGGGAGAAATGGATTGGAAAACTGGAGAAGGTCTTCTTACGACGAACAACACCGCCGAATCCCAACCTTCGTACACTTCGAAAGAAGGATTTACAGGTCGAGAAAGACGATCCTGCGACTCAGTCTGAGGCACAGAATAGTAGCGTATCTACGCCGTCTAAGCGCAAAAGCGCACGTCTTGCCCAGCGCAAGAATTCCGAAGCCGAGGATAAGGCCGAATCGGGTGCATCTTATCGTGCATCAAACGCCGACGATCCGGATCTGTTCATTCAAGGCATGTGCGACACTGTAATGGTTCGAATTGATAACCAGCGCCCAACAGAGACACAGTTCAATGAGCAAGATTTCCTTGATGACGAGCGCAGTGGCGATGAAGACTGGAATGGCAACGACTTCGATGCTGACAATGGGGGGCATGCATGGTGATGCTCCCGTGTTTGAACCTTCCTTTGACTCCTAAAATTTCTTATTTCGACGTTCCATGAGTTCTTTCATGATGGACCTAGGGTTTTGATACATGTTGTTTTATTGATTGGGCGGCCAGGTTTGTCTTTTATTCTGTTTACCAGTCGGTACTATCTCCAACTCGGAACTCTTCTAAGCATGTTTTAAACGGACGAAGCGGGCGGCGTCTCGGGAGGAATTATTGGGACTGGAGTTACAACTCATTGTTGATATGCTTTCTGGCATGGACGCATTTAAAAATCACAGGTTTCTTTTCTTTTTGCTTTCCTTTTTTTTTTTTTTTTTTTTTGCTTGATCGGCATGCCTCTCTCTGCTCCATTCTAAGCTGTTCCCGCGTACCCTGTACTTCCAACCACATGGACAGTTCTAATCTCAAATGCGAAAGATATGTTTTCACACCGAACGGACTACTTAAAAGAGCCACTAACATATTCATGACAAAGCGGGTTTCATGAGTAAACCTCAATTCATTGATCTATATACAATAGCCTACTTTCACCATCATTCATTAACTAGCGAAAGATAGGCGACGGACATTCTAAGACGAAATTGTTAGGGCAAAGACCGACCATGCAAACAGATTAATTATGTAAGACCTTACCATCAATCAGTGGAACTCGAAACGACCATCGATGTTCTCAACCCGCTCAGACAGGTTCACATCGGCGTCGTGCCAGTTGCCCTCACCATCGGCCAGGCGAGCCCGCAGGACGGGGACCTCACCACCGCCCTCGATGGCGAAGTGGACATTCTCGGCAGACTCAGAGAAGTTGACGCCGTCCCACTGGAAGCGGCCTACATCTGGTCAGTATCTATGGTCTGAGCCTGGTGGGGGACTGGGGCGGGGTCAAGCCTACCGTTGTCGTTTCCGAGGAACTGGTTCAGATCAATCGAAGCATCCTGGAGGTCGCCATTGCCATTGCGAAGGCGAGCAACGAGGATGTGGTTGTCCTCGATACGGATGTCTTCGGCGCTAAGATGGAAGCTCATTTTGAAAATAGGATGGATGTAGTGGGGGTTTGGTTATGTGGAAAGGTGTCTGGGAGATTTGGGATGATGAATGAGAGGGATAGCACCGATTGATTGAGAATAGCTCGCCCTTTATATACCCTCACCGTCTTTACGTGTGGACCCTTACTCCGTATACTAAGGGCAGACTATACCAACCACCTGTCTCCGATCCATTTACTCGAATGTCGCGCGTCGCTCGACGCAGTGGGGGCCCCTGTCGCCGCTGCGACAACGAGCAACAAACAGCATCCGTCGCAGCCTGCGCGTGTGATCATTTCCGGCCAGGGGCCGCGAGATTGTTAGGCAACAATATTTCCTTCCACCAGCCACGATTGCATCGAAGCATGCAAAATGCGCGCGATATTGTTGTTGTGGTGTGGTGAGGAGCTGCCCCCCCCCCCACCTGTGTGCTGCCATCGTGGCGCTTGGCAGCCACTTCACCAGTGGGACCCTGAGGGGTACTCCGTACTCCTATGTTTTTGACTGTGCTGCCAGAGGACCCCGCACTTGTGTTGGATTTGGCCGATAATCAGTCGATCAGGATGATTCTCGAATCTCGACTCCTTTCCACTGGCGAGATTGCGACATGCGTGTCGTTTATGAGGTCTCCGTCTCCGGTGTTGCAATTCGCGGCGCTGGGAATCGTTGCCATTGGCCATCGTGATGTTGTTACCAGCCAACAGCTAAGGACCGGTTGAAACTGCGACTGTAGCGGCTGTAGGGCTGATTTACCTTTTGGCTTATGATTTGTTGGCTAGATAGAAACATGCCGTCAGGGACAAGGGTCGCTCAGGTGTGATAATATGGTGGCGTTCGAAGGAAGGTGGTCAGCGTCTAACGAGTAAAGACAGCATTAGGTGAGCTAGATAGGGGGCCAGTACCCCCTTGGATAGCATATCGAATGAAAACACAATATGATGCTGGACTGTTGTACCTTGCCAGTTGCCGCCAAGTTAGCTCAATCGGATCCGATTTCTCATTTGACGAGAAGGTAGCTAAAACCTGGAGCTCATGTCAGTACCATTGCAAAAGGAAATGTCTCATCACAAATCAATGCACATTCTCTGACACCTGCGCGCCACGAATCGCGTTCACAGAGGTCAAAGTAGGTGTTGAGCGCTTAGCCCAGTGTTGCTGACAACCCGAGCACGAAGATTCGTAAAGGCATCCTATTGGGTTGAAGATGGGCTTCTCCGAATTTAAGCCGAGGCAGCTTTCTGGAATAAAAAGACCTTGAATGTGATGGACAGATTGGGTTGATTGTGGCACATCAAAGAAGTCGCGCGGTCGTGGTCATGGCTGCTTCTTGATCAGCTGATTGATGGTGTTTCTTTGGTGAAGGTGAAGATCACAGTTCAACAGTCCAGGGTCAAGTTTAAATTCGAGTCCTCCAAGCAGCCGATGTCAGTGGATTTGAGACCCTTCAACTACTTTGCATCAATCTGAGAAGCGTGCCAACAAGTCGACTCACTATCCAGGCGCTCTGTTGCCAATCTTGATGGCACATAATGGGGG
Organism: Aspergillus clavatus NRRL 1; assembly: GCF_000002715.2. NCBI lineage: Eukaryota > Fungi > Ascomycota > Eurotiomycetes > Eurotiales > Aspergillaceae > Aspergillus > Aspergillus clavatus. The sequence continues at coordinate 4,199,681 of NW_001517094.1, read as the reverse complement.
TGTGGGAGTTCTGGTTTGTCGCTCTCTATCTACCCTTGACTGATCTTAATGTTCGATCATTATTGTTACCGACCGATGTTGAATCCATTATTACTATATCTTTTTCGAAGGTTCAGTAGGACAAGCTTTCCATGACGAAACGTCCCCACAAGGCCCAGCAAGTTCACACATACTCACGGACCGTCGACTCCTCCTATCAGGGGGATGGCCACAATTTTGTGCCCGAAAACGATATAGCTTACCTGACTCGGTGTCACCAGCCTTGGATACTTGGATTTGAAGGGGCTCAAGCGTTACAAAGAGTGGCCACAGGGCTGTATAGAAGCATGGAAGCAATTGATAATTGCATGAACATGATATCAGACCTCAACGAAGAGTTGATCACGATCCCCTGTGTTACATCCTCCCCGGCTTGTTTGATGGATCCGACTGTTTATTGGCTATAACCACTGATTCAGTCCAAACCAGCCGCGAGGCCGTTGCATGCAGTGGACCTATAGATATGCTGATGAATCATTCACAGACACACCCTGTTTGAGCGGGGTTCTTTCTGTCTCTACTGAGGCATCCAATATGGAAGACTTGCATAATTACCCAATGCGTCGATCCGCCTTCTGTGGTTGAGTGTTGACGCACTGTTCGCCTCTGGGGGCAGTTTGTACAACCGTTGTGTGTGTGCCACCGACGCTGCAGGACAGGGTATTAAAGTGCTGTCCATCGCTTTTCCGTGTTCGCAACAGTCTACTCCTTTGAGGTATTATCAAAACGGAGAGCACACCTTTAGAACAGCTGTTACTATGTTTCTATCCTCCTTGCCTGACATCCCCCACCTTGCTGCCATCATTGGTGCAGTCAGTGTGGTTAGATTCATCTGGGTTGTCATCTATCGGTTGTACTTCCACCCTCTATCCAAGGTTCCAGGTCCTCTACTTGCAAGAGCATTCTTCTTCTACTCCTTTTGGTATAATTACCATGACGGGAGGTTCTATTTACAGATTGAGAAACTTCATCAGCAATATGGCAAGCCAATTCCAATGTGCATGGCCCGGTTCCACGGGCATGCATGCTAACACTTGGTAATAGGCCCAATAGTACGGATCACACCAGACGAGATTCACCTCAGCGACCCCGAGAATCTCGACAAGGTCTACTACGTCCGGTCACGATATGGAAAAAGTGCTCCTTTTTATAATGGCTTTGGCGTGAACAGCTCGACCTTCTCGACTGCCAGTCATGAGTTACACCGGGTGAAGCGAGCAGCTTTGAATCCGTTCTTCTCGCGTAAGATGGTCTTTGAACTGGAAGACGTTGTTCAACAAAAGGCAAAGAAGCTGGTGACTCGGATGCAGAAGGCGTTCGTCTCCAGCGGGAGGATTGACCTTCATTATGCATATCGGGCCATATCCATCGATGTTATCACCGACTACGCATTCAATAACTGCTTCAACTCACTGGATAAGGAGGACTTTGGCGCTGAATTTTTTACCGTGATTCGCGATACAGTCCCTGCATTGTGGTTCTTCCAACAGTTTTCTTTTCTACACGACTTCGCCCTCAATATGCCACTCTGGGCCGCCAGGTTGTGCAACCAGATGTTGGCGAAGCTGATGTGTTATCGTGCGGTGTGTCTGTCCCTATTACCTTTTTTTCACAAACTACCGCTGACGATGCTCGCCTGCCAGGACTTGAAAGACCAGGTACTTCGCGTACAGGCCTCTGTGAGCAGCGGCGAGAAGGTTGAACGAAAGACGATTTTCCACCAACTTCTTCGACCAGATGCCGCAGACGCATATACAGTGCCAACCACTAAACAGCTCGCTGATGAGGCATATGTTATCGTAACCGCCGCGGCAGATACTACGGGCAATGCGCTCACTATTGCGACGTACAACGTCGTGACGAATCCGAAGATATATGAGCGGTTGACAGCAGAGCTCAAGGAGAGGTTTCCTGACCCTGAAGCAGAAATGGACTTTGCAGCACTTGAGAAGCTGCCTTATCTGGTGGGTTCAAAATACATGCTGCGGGAACGGGACTATGGCTGACTTCCAGACAGACTGCTGTGATCAAGGAGGGACTACGGTATATATCTCCTGTGATACCCTACGCTCAGTACTCACGCGATCCAGATTATCTTTTGGTGTCGTCGGACGGCTTCCACGTGTCGTTCCCCAGCCCGGTGCCGAGTTCAATGGTTACCAGGTACCAGAAGGGGTATGAGGATCTTCCACGTTTGTTAGAATCAATACTGAGTTATATTAGACGGTTGTCAGCATGAGTTCGTGGATAATGCACCACAACGAGGGGCTATATCCGAACTCTGAAACATTCGATCCCGAGCGCTGGCTAAATCCTGTCACATACAATACGCTGGACAAGTATCTGTTCGCATTTGGCAAGGGGACCAGACAATGTGTTGGCATGCAGTGCGCATCATTGGCCGTGGACCTCTGCACACTCGCTAACTTTACAAGGCTGGCTTACTCCGAACTCTATGTAACCCTTGGTCGAGTATTTCGGCAATTCGATGACTTGAAGACGCGAAAGAGGACCAAGGAGGAGCTCATCTATGACGACTATTTCTCTTCCTACCATCCCGAAGCATATAGCAAGTTTATATTTGAGCGTGCGAGTCGATAGCCCTACAACAGCAGGCTTGAAGACGGTCAAGTATAACCAATGCCTCTGTTGGTCTTGTATCTCGGGATATTGCTTGTACAGAGGATGTGGTCTCCTGGTAGATGATACTCTTTGACTGTAGCTGAAGGTAGTTCTCCTACCAGTCAGATGAGGTATTGATATTCTGATATGATTCGAATTTCTTTTTCAATCTAACGGCTAAATTAGCTCAATTGAACAATAGCTGTCATTAGAGCTCCAATGAAGTCTTCTAGCACCATAATTAGAAGTTCTAGTGTTACTTAATGTGCTTGTTGCAGGTGAACAAAGGGCAGCCAGCATTGTTTCAGCTTCTCACCAAAAACAAGCACCCCAAGCATAATAACACAAGAAGCTCGGCTCTCCTCTCTTTCCCTTCTCTCCCCTCCCTCTTCTCAAGCAAGTCCATTCTGCTTTCTCTTCACGCATGCCTTTTACCTTCTTCTAGCTCTCCATATCTGTGCCTCACTCTTCAAGACTCATCTTCCACGACCAAGTGCTCAGTCAAGCTTCCTTTCAAGCCGTCAACTTTCTCAAGACCTTCAAGTCCTCCAACAACCAGCCAGAATGCCAATGACCTGGAGCCCCGAAGCTGACGCCAAGGTACGCGCCAAACCGAGCACTTCCCAACAGCCAACACAACTAACCCGCCCAGCTTCTGATCGGTATCCTCAACACCAGCAACGTCAAACTCGACCTCGACGCTCTCGCCAAATGGATGGGACCTGGTCCGTACTTTCCCCTTTTAAAAAATGCTTTCGGGAAAAAACCCCAAAAAAAAAAGAAAAAAAAAAGGAATTAGACATGTTGACATATACGCTGCTCTTTCTACAGAATGTACTGTCTACGCCATCCAGCACCGCATCCGCAAGTTGCAGGAGAAGGCGAACTCCGGTTCTCCTGGCGGCGACTCTGCCCCTGCTTCTCCTGAGAAGCGCAAGAGGGGCCGTCCAAGGAAGAACGCCTACGAGGGCGCGGCTGGCGAGGAGACAGGATCTCCCAAGAAGGTGAAGCAGGGCCCTGCCAAGAAGGCTGTGGAGAATGAGGGCGAGCATGGTGTCAGTGGTGGTTCTGGAATTGAGGATGCTTAGGCTCTCTTTCTGTTGCCTTTTGTTTTTTTTTTTTTTTTGACTTGATGTTTCTGGGACTGACTGGTCTCTCTGATTCTCGAGGTTTCCTGGCAATAGGTGGGTTTGTGTGTTGTTGGTGGCCGGATATGCGCTTCTGGGAAGGATGAACAACATTTGTAGCTTTTTTTCCCCCTGTAGTTTAAACTCCATGAATTGATTGATCTCTCTGGATCTCGAATTGATTCAATACCCTGCTTCTCGGGCTTGTGTTCCCAATAGTAAAACTAGCAATAGAACGCATTGCATTCCCAACGCACGCCTGAATACAGCAGCAATGTGCCGCCATTCTTTTTGCAGGAAGCATAAAATATCCGGTTACCAAGAAGATAGAAATCCCAAGAGAACACAGCAAATCAAGCATATCCCTGCATATCGAGATCCTCACCATGAACGGCCGACCCCTCTGGTAGAAACTCAGAAGAAGAGCTCTCATATCCATTGTTCGGCTGGTCCTCGTCGTCTTCGTACTTCACCATACCACGAGGAAGAGCACTCACTCTGCGCGAGCGCTTGGAGGGAGTATCATCCACGCCAGCGGAAAACACATCGTCGTCATCCGCCTCCGACTTGACTAGGATGGCACACATCGCGGGCTGGTTAGTGGTAAAGCCGGGCTGCAAAGGCATCTTCTTAGTCGGCGTGTCAATCTCGTCATCATCCGACTCATGCTTGACGTCCTGTTTGGTGTTGCCGCCATACTCGGGAGCGAGGTCTCCGTTTTCGCCAACTGCAAGACCAGCCTTTCCGCCACGCTTGCGTTTACCAGAAGCAGGGGTCTTGGCAGGAGTGGTATTCTTGCGAGTCTTCTTGGGCGTGGGAGTATTGCCAGCGGTGTTGCCGCCAATACTGAAACCATCACTGCCGGATGCCTTGACGATCTGTCGCATCTTCACAAGACGCTCGCGGATAGCGCGGGGAGTAGGTCTTTCATTGGGGTCAGTTCCGGCTGTTGTGTGTTAGTGGTAGTTTTTAGTGGTGGTTTGGGGGCGGGGGGGATGGAACTTACGCCAGGCTGCTGCGACCTTGTTGGAGTCGACCGAGAGCTCATGGGTCTCCAGAATCTTCAGAAGAAGCTGGTTGTTTGCGCAATGCTGTTAGAGAAGGGCTTTGTTTATAAGCTGGATGTACTCACAAGCTGGTCATTCTCACTGGTCCAGCGCATGGGCATTGTTGCAGCAGAGAGTTCACGGTGATGGGTATGACAGAGGTAGAGTGAGATTGTGAGTAAGGTGCTGGAGAAGAAGTAGTATGTCAAGTAAGAGATGCAGATTGAGAGAAAGAAGCAGAAGGGGGAAGTTGAAAGGAGAAGTAGGTAGAGAGAGTGTGTGTTACTATCAAGGCAGAGTAAGAAAAGAAGAGGGAGAAGGTGAGTGTGGAAGAGTATGTGTTGTAAGAGAAGAGAAGCTGATCCTTTTTTTTTCTTCCAAGTCTGTAGTAGGTATAGCAGCCAATATTCAAAATGCCTTACCTTGGTTTGTGAAGGAAAACAGGAAGTTGTAGCCATCCACAGCTCCCCCAGCCATTTCATATAGGCCTGACTGTCACTATCCACAACCCAGTGTCACGATGTCAACAGGATAACATCCTTGAAAGCATCACCCATCTGTCACTTTTCTCCTCAACCTGTTGACAAGCGGTGTAAGGATACAGATCTCCCAGGTTCACCATCTCCAACGAGTCACCTCTCGAATCTACAATCCTGGCCTCATCGCTGTCTGGGATGTTCCTGCATCGCAAAGCCCGTCCGGTAGATCTATCAACTCTGCGTCCAGCCAGATTGCATGATGGCGTGGAATTTGCGGCGTTAGATGTTTGATCCTTTCTTTTCCATGCATTGTAGTTGGTTCATCAGTGTTGATCTATGTAGACTTTGAGTTTGAGGGTGTGCTGCCAGTGTACATTCACTGCGTCTCAAGAACGACACGACTAGAGGCAGTTTGTGGGATATTTCGGTCTTTTTCTTGTAGCTTCAGAGATTGTTTCTGCACCAGCCTGTCTTTTTCTCTCTTCTCCTCTGTGACAACAACCTGGTACTTCCCTTTCCCTGTGTTGGTTTGTACAGCTACCTTTCCCACACCCTCTCCAGCCGACGCCATTCCCCAACCTGTGAGTTTTGACAACCGCTTTCATCAACAGAGGATTGTACAGACTCCTCCTCCGCGAGCTGTCTGCATCTTTGCAAAGAGACCCAAGTCCAGCCCACGCTAACTGCTGAGTCTATAGGTCACTTTTGTGATTTGTGACACTGGCTCTCACCACCGCCAGAAACACATCTTCTTCAGAACATCCTATAAAGGTCGAAGGAGTGTATCGCCTCGAACCCAAGAACCCTCAACCTCACAGCCAAATCTCCTCTACTTCTCACAACAATCCAACCCGGATTCACCCATCTCCAGCCCAAAAATGGTCAACTGGAAAACCACCGAGTCCACCGACCGTCTCATCGCCGCGCTCATTGCCGCAAACCCAGGCCTCAAGGTACAGTTCCTCACATCACATCACATCACATCACATCACCTCCATACAAACAAACACAACAACCACTAACAACTTCTTCCCCGCTCTTCCTAACCCTGCAGCTCGAATACCAAGCCATGGCCACGCTCTTCGGCCAAGGCGCCACCTACGACGCAATCGAAGGTCGCTTCCGGCGCTACCGCAAGATGGCCGACGAGCTGCGATCCTCCGCGCTGAGCCGCGGCATCACCGAGCTGCCGCGCGGCCGCAACGGCACGGCCTCGGCGTCGAGCACGCCTCGCACCCCGCGCGGCCCACGCGGTGGCATCACCAAGCCCGGGTCCGCGTCTTCGACGGGGCGCAGCCGCAAGGGCGGCGTGAAGGATGTGCCGGGGACGCCGAGTAGGCGGGGCGCGGGCCGGGCGGGATTGTCGCTGATGGATGCGATTTTCGTGGATGCGGAGGCCGAGGAGGAAGTGGAGGAGGTCAAGGTGAAGGTGAAGAATGAGGCGGCGGAGATCTTGTCGGGGTTTGTGGTGGGTGGGGGAGCGGTGCGTGGGTATGGGCATGAGCTGACTGCGTCGATGTCTGTGTCTGGGACGTCGTCGTCGGCGGTGTCGATGCGGTTTGAGGATGGGGAGGAGGCGGGGCTTGGGGCTGGGTTGGGGCGCGCGGTGAAGCAGGAGGTGGGCAGGGTGGAGGGGTTTGTGCATGGTGGTGATGTCGGGGTGGCGGGTCTGGAGCAGGATGCGTTTGATATGGCCGGGCTGTACTTTTCGCAGGGCCAGGGCGGCTATGACATGGATGATATCTATGGTGGGGCGGCTTAAAGATGAGCGATCATCGATGCGCCAGGGCAATTGATGTGGTCTGATTGATGGGCTTGGGATTTTGTGATATGCGTGATGAAGCTACATGAAGAGTTTGCTGCAGGGGGGGGGGATGTGACCCATCACATACATATTGAATACATCGCATTGCTCGGTTTCATGCATTTTCTGAGTTCACATAGCTGATAGCTCAGAAAGATACCATGCCCGTCTGACCATGATCATCTGTGCTCGTCAGCTGCATTATTGACAGCAAAATTGCATGATGGGCCCTAGCCCTAAGCCCTATCGTTCATTCGATTGCGGTGTAGATCATGAAACTCAACAAACAAGCTCAAGTATTAGACGGGGGGAATGATACGGCTTATATCTTGGCAGCTGCCGGACCTCGACGGAGGTCCCAGATATTGAGTACATGGTTGCTCAAGGCGAGAAGGTCGCCGTTTTCCGCCAGAATCTGCAAGTGGACATCGTAGCGGCCATTGGACACCATGTGAGAGTTGGACCGGATCATCACCCACCGCGTGGCAGGATCAGGCCGCTGCTTGAACTCAATGGACAGGCAGAGGGTGGAGAGAGCATAGCGGGAGTAGAACCCGGGTTGATGTGTTGCGGCAGGTTGAAGTGGCTATTCGACCGGTTAAGCTACCTTCCAATACAAAGTTCCAGGGAATCCGGGCTCACCATATCTGACAGCAACGCTAGATGCAAAACATCATCGATCATCGATCCGTCTCGGAACGCTAACCAGACCTCGCGATGATGGCCCCCCAGGCGATGACCCCACAAGCCATTTGCGGACCGCGGCGCGACCCAGTGCAGCTTCCGTGTCACAGGGGTGGCATCCACCACGGGATCGTCAATGGGGACACAGTCCGTGTCGCGCAGGGGCACAGGAGGCGTCAAGGCCGGATCGCTGGGCTGCGACAGACCTCGCTCCCTGGACAGGTCTCCATAAGTGAACACGCCAACCGTTGCGGGAGGGTCCGGCTTCGGAGCCGGCGAAGCACGAATGCGCACCAGTTCTACACTGACCACGCATTTTCGAGACGAACGGCGCAAGATCTTGCAGGTGATGGCAACCGGACCAGGTGGGACCATGCTCAGAAATTGCACAAAGGCATGAATGGGATCGGGAAACCGTCCATCGCCGAGCTCGGCGACCACGAATTTCTTCGCAGCTGACAGCATCAGCGCCTGCAGAAAACCTCCAAGGACGGAGCTGTTCCCGTCAGCCTGTTTAGCTGCATGAGCTGGTCACAACACAAGTTGTTGACGTACTGCTGGGTCGTCCATTCCCGGGCGACGGTGGCCAGAAATCGGCATGGATTCTCATCATCCTGGGACACGGAAGAAACCGCTTTTAACAGCGGGGAGGAACAGAGTCCGGAGGCCATGTGAATCAACTGGACCAGGCTGGCTGGATGACAAAGGGATTTGAGTTGTGTCCAGGTCGGTAGGTATGGTTTTCCAGGGGTATGGAGGTTGATCCAGGGCCGGGAGAGTCAACAGGAGATGATGATCCCCACAAACGCCGTGATGTGATATCCAATTCCAATGGTTCCACGTATTCCAACTCCTTTCTTACTCTATCTACGGTTGGTGCAAATATCTAAAATCTACAGGGGGTTGCTGTCCAAATGGTTCGTCAACAGATGAGGGAGCTTGGCTAATCAAAGGCTGTGAATAGCGCCATGGGCGACAAAAACCCAACGAGTCGGCGACAAACATGCATTCATTATTTGGTTCGGCGAAGTCTAAACGATCGACCTTCCGGGTAGTGATGACCTGCCAAGTGCCAACTGTGGTAGATAGAAGATGATCGGTAACTAGTCCGTAGAGTGTTCAGGCCGGACCGGACCTAGACAGATCTGTAATGGGAGGAGTGCAGGGAGGAGGCAGAATGACCAGAATCTAACCGAGGTATGATTGTAGATTGTCGCGAGGGTCTCCTGAGTCTAAGTAGTTAGTCTGGGGGGGGGGGGGGGTGAAGGGTCGAAGGGACGAAGGGTCGAAGGGACGAAGGGACGAAGGGACTAAGGAGGCCTGGAATGCCGATGGTTCAGTCCGTGAACGCAGAGCGAGTACGGAGCAGTTAGTCTCGCGACCGGAGGGACGATTAATATTCAAGACACATTATTAGGTATTCTTTCCGATGGGAAAGTGGAGACTGTACTGTCCACCGATGAATCAATATAGAGAAATCAATAATAATAGAATGAATGATGAACGATGAATGATGAATGATGAGATGAGTGGCTTGATGGCTGGATGGCTGGATGGTTGGATGGTTGGGTTGAGGGAAATTGACGCTGGCGGTGACGGATCGATGGAAGTGAGTAGAGTTAGTAGTATTAGTCAGTGAGTTAGTCAGTTAGTGAGTAGTAATAGTGAGTAGTGAGTAGTGAGTATGAGTATGGACTATGGAGTAGGGAGTAGGAGTTGGAGCAGGAGTAGGAGTACTGTGTAGGAGTAGGAGTGATGCATGGCAGTCGTACGATCCGATGCCCAATATATTATTATTATTATTATTATTATTACTATTATTGATGCAGGATGGATGTACGAGGAGACAAGACAAGGACAAGAAAAATTATATAAAAAAAAAAAACCACAAGTTGCAGCCAGATCATAAGATCCATCCAGGGGATTGGATTTGAATGATTTATTTCCTGCAAGACATGCCTTGCTTTTTTTCTTCTGCTTTTTTTCTTCTGCTTTTTTTTCTTCTGCTTTTCCTCTATTCTATGATTTCCATCAACGCAATCCTCTCTACACCATCACGTGCCCAACGCGAGACGCGGCCACGCGGAACGAAAAGAATAAATTTTACAGCGGCAAATCTGTTGCCAAAGCGACTTTCCCACTGGCTGAAAACACTTTACCAGTACAGTATCTGACTAAGTAGTCGGCCGCTGCTTGCTTATCTCGCCGTCCGCCGGCTCGGTCAAAGGTCCCTTTTTATATCTCTCTCTCTTTCTCTCTCTTCCCTCGGTCGGACGGCGCTGGTGCAAGAGACAGAAAGGGAGAAAGAGAGAGCGAGAGTGAGACAAAAAAAAAAAATAAAAAAATAAAAGAACATAAAATAATAATAATAACAATCACAATTCAGGGAAGAAAAGGGTCGACACACATATAATCACTCCGATTTCTACTCCCTACGCCTCCAAAGCCATGGACCAGGTCGCCTGTCTCCCCGCCGAACACCGGTCGGGCCTCACACCGCAATCCCGCCCAATTCACCACTATTCAGCCTCCATGTCCAAACCGACCGTCCTCCTGGATCAGGAGCCCGTTCAATTGCCCACGCCGAATCAATCCGGTCCCATCGTGATGCCAGACGACGAGAGTGGTTCGCCGCAGGACTTCTCCGGTCGGGGGAAACGCCTGACCTTGGCCGAGCAGAAGTCGCTCTTCCGCCTCTGCGAAACGTACATGAACCGCTACGATGCCTCCGAATACCCCAAGCGATTCTGGATCAAGATCTCCGACCTGCTGCTGAAATCCACCGGTCGCAAGTACTCGTGGCAGTCGTGCCGCCGGCGGATCCAGCAATACGTCGAGAAGCGAAAGGCCTTCTGGGCCGCGTTTGACGCCGACAAGACACTACCGGACCTGGGGGATATGGATGAAGACCTGGCGTCGGATATCGACGACTGGATGACCCGCTGCGAGAAGCGACTCGAGAAGGAAGAGAAGGAGCGCCGCGACAAGGCCTACCAGGCCGAGATTGAACAGGCCGAGCTGGCCCGCTCCCTCAAATTGCAACGCACCTTCGACTGGGCCAACGGGCTGCCCCCGCCGGAGGAGATGGAACTGCAGCCGGATCACTGGGGTCTTCCGCCGCACCGCTTCGTCGTCTGCGACGGTCAACTGTTGCAGGGCATCCCTCTCGCCCACTACCTGTGCAAGAAGTCCCGCGAGAACCACCGCCTGGCCCTCGTGGCTGCCAAACTCCAGTCCGACCCGGACGCGCCTCCAGTGCAGGACCAGAAGCCCGAGCCCGCAGGCGAACCCGGCAACCACCCCATCCCTAACGATCGAAAGCGGCCCCGCGAAGATGACCCGGCAGACCTGGAGCGTCCGGCGCAGCGTCCGTGCCTGGCCCCCGAGCAGCTGCCCCAGCCTATCCCCGGCGATCCGTCGGCCGAGAAGAAGAAATCCGCCGGCGCCACCATGGCACAGAAGAACGTGGACCGGCTGGTCAACAACCTCTGGCTGCAGTTCGCCAAGGGCATCGCTCCCTACTACGAGGAACATCGGAACCAACCCCAGACAAACCGGCAGTTCGGTCTGGTGCTGTACGATCTCTATCGCGACCTGGGCCATGCGTTCAACACGGCCGTCAACCGCCTCTCCAAACTCGACTATTACTCTGAGGAGGACGAGTCCATCTCCGAGGATGTGCAGTGATCGAGCTCGTCTCTCTCCTACTTCTTCTGCATATGAATTTTTTTTTCCCCTCTTCTCTCTTTTTCTCCCCCTGAAACGAACATCGGCGGTATCTCATGTTTTTTTTTTTTTTTTTTTTTTTGACGTGCTCTATTCTACGTTTCCTGCATGTTCCATTTCCATTTCCATTTCCATTTCCCTTTTTTTTTTTTTTTTTTTTTTTTCTCTGTGGTTTATCTATTTGCATCTTCCCATGCGCACCAGACTGGCCCGAGATACCCATTGCATGATTGTCCTTTGCAGCGTTCCTGTTTGTTGCTTCCAGCGTTGTTCTGTCATCTGATGCATCTCTCAATAGACTGTCGGAGTTTTTTAATTTAATCAGGTCACTCAATCTTCTTTTTTTTTTTTTTCTTTGATAACTGGTTCACCCATCGGCATCGTACCCATGGCCCGATTTTTATTAATATGAGTAATGATCGTAATTTAGCAATGCTGAGGAGATGATGACACCCTCCTCCGCCCCCCTGGTCTATGCACATGCGCCATGACCAATCTCCGCTCATGACATGGAATGATGGAACGGCAGGCTCGCCTCCCCCCGGCACAACATGCCATAAGCCAGTTTCAAACTAATTACAGAGTATGCACCCCCCCCCCCTAGAGTCTAGTCTAGTCTAGAGGTCTAGAGTTCTAGACAGACGCATCCGCGGCCTTCTCCGTCGTCGTGCCGGCCGTCTTCTCCACATTCTCCACCATCTCCAGATCGGCCTTTGCCCCCACGTCCTTGACATGCAGGCCCTTCTCGCGTGCCTCTTCGATCAGATGATCCAGCTTCGACTGTCCCGGCTTGGTGTGCCACGGCTTCGGCCCGTTCTTGCTGAACATCTCCTCCACCTCTTCGAGGGTCTTGCCGCAGGTTTCGGGGTAGCTGTGCGGATGGGATGGCGTGGATTAGTCGACGCTTGGGGAATAATGGTGCTTGGCACGGTGAGGGTGGTGGTAGGGTAAGGGCAGGGGGGGGCAGTGATGGGTGTGCTTAGGCAAGACTTACGTGAAGAACACCTGGACTGCAGCGCCGACGCAGAGCACGCCGAACACGATGAACAGCTTCCACTTGATGTTTGCGAAACCCGGGGGCACGAAGAGGCCCAACGCGAAGTTGAAAAGCCAGTTGCCGACGGCGGCGATGGACTGGGCACATTCCATTTGTCAGTATTACTGAATCCTGATTCCAGGTAAGTGGGTGACAGGGGCCCGCTGGGCTTACCATTCCGGATGCGCGGGTCTCCAGGGACCAAACCTCTGCCGCGTAGACCCACGCCACGGGCGCCAGGGTCAGAGCGTAGATGATGATCAGCAGGTAGGAGAATGCAATCACGGTGTGAGCGCTGGATCCTCGCACGCGGATGAGGACGTTGAGGTTGCCGTCCACGCCTCCTGGAACGTATTCCCCTGATGACAGGACGCCGCCAACAACGAAATGGCAGACGGCCATGCCCAGCGCACCGTAGATGAGGAGATTCCGGCGACTGGTCTTGTCGATGTAGAAGAAGATGACTGACGTGAAGATGATGAAGAGCGCGTATTGGATACCCGACGAGATCAGCAGGATGTTTCCCGACAGACTACATACACCAACTGGGTCAGCTGCACTTCCTGTTTGTTGAAGAGGCACCCTAGGTCCTGCCTGAACTTACTTTGCCATCTGGAAGACGTATACGACATAGTATGTCATGACATTGGCTCCCGAGAGCTGCTGCCACGCTTGACAGGTGAATCCGGCCATGGTTCGGCGCCACATGCCGTTGTGGAAGAACTTGCGCCAGCCGGGAACTGCTGCACGCTCAGCTGCGAGCACAGTGGTGATCTCCTCCCACTCTGCAACCACCAGCGGGTCATCCACATTGCCTTTGGCCTGGATTCTGGCCAGGGTGGTGATGGCCTCCTCGGTGCGGTCGACCTTGGCCAACCAACGGGGCGATTCAGGAAGGAATGGCAGGCCGATCATCAGCAGCACACACGGGACGAATTGCAGACCCCATGCCAGGCGGAAGGAGGCTGGGCCTGCGATGAATTTGCAGCCGTAGCCGACGAAAAACATGATGAAGATACCCCATTCAATAGCCAACTACAGCAATAGACCTCGTTAATTTCTGAAAACATGGCGGAGGCAAAGAAAAGAGGCCTAAACAAATGCTCCCAGTCGTACTCACCTGCTGAATGACAATAAGGGAACCACGCTTCTCCTTCTTACTGATCTCCGCCAGATATACCGGTACCTGGGATGAGGTGATCCCAACACAGACACCGTTGAGCACACGGCCAGCCATCAAAGTCCCAAAGCCAGACACGCCGGCCTGGACCGCAGTACCAACCAACCACCACAGGCAAGCAAACATAATCGAATCTCTGCGACCAATCTTATCGGAAATGGGACCGGCGATGATCGAGCCGAAGACAGAGCCAGCTGCAAGCGCTGAATTGATGGCGCCTTGCTTCACGCCATGGGGATTGTCAAAGAAGTCGATGTACTGCTGGGTTCCGATGATTGCGGACATGGATGAGATGTCGAAACCGAAGAGCATACCACCCACCGTCGCAACAATGGCGACGAAGTAGACATTGTAGATCTTGGGAAAGGTTGGGAGCTTCATTGTGATGAAGACAGGGTAGTAGCACCCAGTTTAGTCTCACACAAACTCGGGCAATATGAAGCCTAAAGGATGAGCTGATCCAAAGTCAAGATGCGGAGAAAGAATGTCGAGAGGGGCAATAAAGCACATCTTATACGACCGTCATGGACGGAGCACAGGGCCACAAAATAACATCGAGTCGCTTAGCTTATTTAGCCGGTTTGCATATGGTCAGGCCAATGTGCTGAGCTTTGGAAATTGCTCCTCGCCCGCATCAAAGTCTGATACACGGTGCTCGAACCACCGAGTCAGGTCATCCCATTGATATAAGATGACTACAGAGGCGTCGAAGCTAGAGAGAGCTGGTGCCGGAATCCTCGAGTCAAGATCACCAAATTCAGAAACGCTTCACAGGCTAAAGGCAATTTACTCTCGAGTTTCGCAGGGCGAGACGGGCACATGTAACCTGCCCACCGGACTTTGTCCAACTTTGGGGGAATCCCTCATCAAGGAGAGGTTACATCCCTGTCCCTGCTACCTTATCCCTACGCAGTGCTGACGCTGATAGGCGCAATCTCGGCATCCCTGAGGCATTATAGTAGCAACAAGCCGCGGGGTGTAGTGAGACGAATATGGGGTGGCTTGCGGAGGCTTGGGGCCCCGGCCTATGGTATCCCCGCGTTTCGTGTTAGGCCACTCATTCTGCTCGAAGCCTCAATAAGCGTATGCCACTGAGCGGCACATTGCTCAGTGCGCTGTGGAGCTCCGAAAGCTACGCCTTTTGTGTGTTGAAAGGATTTTGGCTCTGTTTTTCTGCTCTGCTGCTGTTGGTGGAAATTGGCAGTCATCTGCATAGCAACCAGGCCCAACTGGGTTGGGATCAGAGGACTAAGGACTAAGAGTAATCAAAGCATCGACTGATTATGGACTAGGGGGTCTGGAACGGACACGTTGACTTGCCGGTCTTCTTCGAGTCGGTATAGACGGCCAACTGTAGAAGTAAAACTGCTCTCAAGGGCTAGATGGTTGATGGTTCTTGTATCCCTGGGACATCATTGCCATGATGTGGTGTTGTACTGCTGAGGATCTCGTAGGCCGAGATGCCCAATTTACCAAAGCACGTGATCCATAGAGCCAGGCATCTATGGATAGCCTCGTTTTTTTTTTTTTTTCCAACATTGAGCACTACGAGTTTTTCTTCTCTTTGTCATGAATTAGCAATCTTGGGCCAGGCGTCAGCAGCGCCTGTACCGTTCGACCTCGGAGTGATACTCCGTGACCATTGAAGATCGAGGGTATTTAACACTTCTGGCTCACCGTAAGTATATTGTACAGCCATAAGTGATTTTGAGCCTAGTTACTCGACTTCTTTAAAGCAGGGGCGATGTGCTCTGACTCTTTGACCACCTTCACAGGATAAATTTCAAATTCGAGACGAGATCAAGCATCTGAGTGACCATCCATGCCTCTTCCTTAGTATCGTCCTATCATTAGGATTATCATACTCCGTATGCTCTATAGATCTGCCACACTTGTGATAGGTAAGATACAAGTCAAGAGGAGCATGGGTTAAGCATGCACCTTATGCTTCTCCCTAGTGATTATCATTATATATGCAAAATAGTCCCAATCATGACAAGTGAAAAGAACGATCAATCATAAGCGTAAGCTATCTCAGACCCTTTGGCAGGAAAACACAATGACTTGAAAACTTGAGAAAAGAAGTTCATGAGTAAGATTGTGCGACTTCACTAGCAATGAAACCGCTCTGTCGCGAAAGCGAAAGCTGATCAGTACACATCCCACACGCATAACGATTCCAGTGATACAGCAGCCTGACAAAGGGAAGTGCATTGATGAATCCCAAAACACCAAGAAAACCAGTAGCAGCAACAGCCTACATCTAGCGGGCAGGTGGTTGCGAGACGCTTATTTCGGGAACTGGGGGCGCAGGCAGCGAATGCGCTTCTTGAAGTGTGTGTCAAGGTTCACACATCCGTCCGGCAGTTCGCCAAGTTGCTCGCCCTCGCAGATCACACCTTTTGAGGCAAAGGCCAGCCAGGGTCCATTCTTTCTGGCATTTTGAAGGTTATCGCCCCGGGTCAGGTATACGGAGTGCGTGTTATCAGCCATGGTGGTATCTCCGAGGAAAAAGCTGTTGTGTCCATAGTTCCATGTTTTGCTAAAGAGTCACAGTCAGATGGTTGTTTGATGAATCGATGGGTTCAAGTCAGACGGCTTACCAGTGGCTGTCTTTATACTCATTAGCTTTCGCGCGTGTCAGCGCGGATGCAAAAGGCACGGTGGCCATGAGAGCAACGAGGATATGGGTGAGCTGCATCTTGAGACGGTCTCAATTGAGTATTCGCTTTAGGTTCTTGATTTGGGAAGAAGATGGTGATGATTATGATGATTCTGTCTGAGAAAGGTCAAGACGGGGGTGTCGCGGGGATATATATAGTGTTTGGACAGAGGCTCAAGGAGCAATGAGCCGACACTCGGTGATTGTATGAAGCGACCCAGACCCATACTGGCCCTTCAGCACCGTTGGTGGTGCTTCCAATAGTGATTCCTTCATGATCCTTCGATACAACGAGGTGTTAGCAATCTTGGCACGGACAACGCAATAGATCAGGTCTCCAGCATTCAATGGTACTCAGAGACAGTAGCATGAATTACGATCCTCATCACTTCAATAATCGCTCGCTGAGCATCCAATCTCTCGCCCTGCTCAGTTTTATGACCTGTCAAGAATGTCCGTTGATCGATTTAGTTGTTCGAAGAGGCTCAACCGAGGCTGATTGACTTGGGCGATAAGGGGTCTGTTAGTGTTAAAACCTTAGAATTAGGCCTTGAGCCACCATCTAGATACACAACCTCTCATATTGTAACGTTAATAAAGTTAATCTAACAACCAATGCAAAAGTCCTTTTCTGCCTTAAAGCCAGGCTAGTTAAGGACGGACTCTTGGCTTTGTTCAGCTGAGGTCGGGTCAGGCAATGGGATTTGGTAAGGAACTCAGAGTTCATACCCAAATCTCCTGAATCGCCTCTCAAGAGCACAAACGGAGCATTCGTGGATGCAGATAGCGTTGCAGGTGTAGAAAGGAATGGCTTGTCGAATCTCTCGTTTGGGCTGTATTCCTTCAACCGAAAAATGTCTGTTCTTTGGCTGTTACTGAAAGGAGAAAGGAACCGTAGGTGAGACATCAAAATGACAGAGCTCAAATGCAACAACAGTTCTCAAGTCATCATCAAGTGGCTCCGTGTAAGTTATTGTTGAGTACATCGGCTCAGCACAATGACGGCGGGTTTCTATCTCAGCGTATCGGGGCATGAACTCCATCTGGTCTAGATCAGGAAACAGACGCTTCGTGTGCCATATGAAGTATAAATAGCTACCGAGTGCTCCGTAGTCCGTATAGAAGTCGAGAACCCACCTTAGTGTGACTTCAGTCTGATAGCCCCCACCAACCTCCTAGCCTCGTATTCCACAACGAAGTCACTGTATCGGAGGGGTCAATCCCTCAGGCCCTCATAGGTTTTCCCATGGCACAGCGTGATCCATTGGTCGATGATGGCTTCCATGTCATGCGCGATTCCTCATTGAGAAATGAGACAACGGAACAGCTTTTGCATGGAGTTCATCTCATACAGCAGATTCCGCACAGCGCCCATGCCGGCTGGGTAGAGTGCACGGCCTTCTTCCACGAAGTGCCTAGTCTCGGAAGTACTCAATGGTCGATAACTATCCTTACCGAGATTCAAGTCAGAGAGCGAAAGAAGTGCATCCTGCTAGACGACCGTGCGGGGTAGATGAATGTTTGCTATTCCAGCGAGTGAGAAAGCTACATAGATCGTCGCTGCAGCAAAAAGGGAGCTAGGCATGTGGATGACATGAGCACATCCTCTGGGAAGCTGCTCAATAATATCCTGGATCGCAATCGCGTGCAATAAGGCGCGACGAGCGCCTTCTGTATTAACCCATTTCACCATATCAAACCCAGACTTCAGCGCTCGTGAGCCTCCGGATACTTCCTTGGGGATATTGTACCGTGAACAAACATGCCGGCAAAGCATCGTTGAGTTAACCATAGCGTCGAGGCAGATCGTATGCCAACGCAAAAGAACCTCGAGTCGTTCCGGGGATGACAGGTGGATTCTCATAGTGATGGTCTCATGGACCTGCACCAGAGCTCTCCTTACGTCTGAACGACCTAGGACCCCGACGGCTGCGAGATCGCTGTTGTCCAGATCCGAAACAAACGACTGTATCCCTTCTAGGACGGCGCGAAGGGCAAAAGCGGAGAACTGATAGTCGAGAGGGCTAAGACTGCCAATGGGAGGAAATAAGGAGCCAAATACCAGCCGAAGCGATGGCTGCTCTGCCTTCTGAGAGTGTATATAAGCTAGCCACTCGTCCGCGTTGTTAGCGCCTAATGCAGCTTCGCCGCTAGGGAGAATAAGTGGATTGGCGACATGTCGCGTGGACGCACCGTCGCCCGACATTTGTGCCACAAGACCATCTAGAATGCAATATGCAAGCAAGGCGCGCTGTTGAATCTCCCTTGCCGCCCAGGATCGCCATTGATGATCCTTCTCAACATTGGAGGGCTGTGGGAAATGGCAGATCCTCCAATTAGAAGGGCTCACGATCCAGCATGCCACACTGCCTTGCCCAGAAGGAGCCAAGCGGACGAAAAACTTGACTGGTTTTGCGTATCACCCGGTTCTTGAATGGAAAATAGGGTCAAGGAAATGAGATCAAGCTCGAAGCTGACGATTAGCTTACCTTGCACAATGCACCGTAGATCTGCCAAAGAAGAGCCGTGATGAGGAGTTGCACAGCTTTGCAAGCACCATGCGGACCACGGTGGGTGATCATTGATTGCCACTAGAAGAATCTCAGCAGGTCTGTTTGATCCAAGGATGATGTTTGGAGAATTCTTACCGACGTTGCAACAGCGGTATGTGCCAGGCGCCATAGAGCTTCTCCCTAAGCAGATGTTTAGTCAGGCACTTTGGAGACCCCCACACAGGAGCTCTCTTACCTTTGCAATAGAGTCTTTGGGTCCTAAATACAATGACCCAAGTGCTATGGCATTCAAGAGAAGAGGGTGAGAACATTCGCGAAGCACGAAGATTGCTCGGTGCAAAACAGGAAAGGTGTGTCCCAAGAACGGGTATCTAGTGTCGTGGCTTTGATCCGGTGTCTTCTACAGCATACAGTCAGCGATGATGCGGTTTTCAGGCAAAAAGGATCACGCAAAGGACAAGCATGCTTGCAAGATAAGAACGACAACAAGTACAGAAGGGATGGCTATCTTACGGCAGCGTTCATGTCTCTTGTTACCGGTGATATTAGCAGCGATGTCCCCACAATGATACAAGAAATGGGAGATTACTCTCAAATGCTCAGCTTTCGAAAAGGCCTTCTGGCAGATACGACAAACAAGGCTCTTCATCCCTGCTGTTGTGATGGTAATTACGAGTATACAAAGATTTGATTGACGACCGACAGAGAGAACATCATCGATTCTCTGATATCCAAGATCCCACTGAAGAATGGGAAAACTGGGAACAGTCTTGGAGAAGCGTGGGGGACGCAGCATGTTTATCTCTGAGAGAGTCTGTGGGGAACGTGGAAATAGCGAGGATTTGGTGCGTGGCCCTAATTCGCGAGTCATGGGAGGCCTCAGGCAACAACAGCCGGAGTCATCGTCAAAGGATGAATAATAATACCAACTACTCCGTACCTGGACACTAACAAAGCAGACTCCAATAATCCACCCTATCAGAGCTACATGGCGAGTGCAACTACTCTAACCATGTATCGTGTGGCAGTTTGCGCTGTCATCCATTCTCCTTTCATGGGTCGAAACTTCTCGTGGTGACAAAGAATCAATCATTCATCTACTAGTCACTCATCACGGCAGAAGGCATCGGCAAGCGTATCGACCCCAATCGGCAACCATCGAATCTTGCAGACCAAGAGATTCTAAGGAATGGGAATGACCAAGCTTAGAGAAAACTCAATTACGCCGAGGAAGTCTTAGGGAGCCAATTTTCGCCTCACAAAGTCAAAACTAATCAGCGAAATCAAAGCTCAAACAATTGCACTACGTGGAATAGCCAAAGTCTTCGAGTGTTCAAGCGATAGCCAGCGTCTTTGATCACGTATAAATCAGCAAGAGTTCTGTTGATTTATCACTTACTGGAATGTTTCAGATGCGTCTGTGCCACAACTGGCTGGAGAAGATGCGAAATCTGGTCCATTATTCTCCCACGAGTCGTGAACTCCTGCTCCATCGGCCTTGAATCAACGGGTCCTCTACCTAGTGATGTACGAGAGTCTGGGAATGCCTCATCCAATCAACAAACTCGGCGTAACCCAGCAGACTGCCGTGATGACAGCGGGGTTTTGATGATTATCGGCTTTCTGGCTCGACGAGTTCCGTGGAGTTCCTCCGCATCCTTGCCTATTATGGGGTTTCCTATGGAGACTGGAGAGTACCCCAACAGAGCAGGCCCAGAAAAATCGAAAAACTCCCCGGGGAGGAAACAGACTTGACCGATGATTCGGCCATTCTTTTTGAGTAGCAAGGTCTTTAGAGAGCCATCCACCTGTCGACTGGACCCAGTACTCGGTGTGTAGTGTGTAATCGGCAAAGCAATATTCAAGGTCGCGGTGCTGGCCCTTCTCTTCTCTTGCTCTTAACATCCTTCTCCATTTTGGTATACGTTTACAATCACGTAATTGACTGTGAGGCTTCAACATTTATCGAGAACCACATTGGCTTTGAAACCAGCTTCTTCGTCGAACAGCAGGCTGTTTCTGAAGCAATGCCCACCTCGATGGAACTGCAACCGCAAGGAGCGGGAAATGATACTCAGCATACCTCTGCGCCTGCAAAGGCCGATATCAGCTTTGTCGAGAGTGCAGACGCTGGTACCCCTTCTAACTACGCGGACTTGAAGACATCTCATCTTTCTCAGGCTCACCGCGACTTCCTGATGGAACATCATGGCACCTTAGACCTTGATCCTATCCCTAGTATGGATCTTGCAGACCCTTACAATTGGCCCACCTGGAAGGTTCGTTGTCTTAGGATATTTCCCCACGTCGAAGAGGTGAAGCACGCGTGAAGAAATATCCTATGCTAACCGTGGGCTTCAAACGGTCAGAAAATGGCGAATCTTCTTCTTGTCGCTTTCCACGCATGCATGGGGACATTCGCTGCTAGCGGAATCATCCCGGGTTATAGCATGTATGTATCACCACGGCATTTGCAAGGCCAATGTGCTGTAGCAGCTCGCTGATCTTATGAAAAACAGTATCGCAGAAAAGTACGACGTGTCCATCCAAAGAGCAAGCTACCTGACCTCCCTTCAAATTGCGATCTTGGGCGGGGCCCCCCTCTTTTGGAAACCCCTGTCTAGCCGTTTCGGTCGTCGCCCTATTTTCTTGATCTCCTTGATCTGCAGTTGTGTCTGTAACATTGGATGTGCCAAGAGTTCTGGCTATGCATCGCTTGCTGCCTGTCGGGCCTTGCAGGCATTTTTCATCTCTCCGGCTTCCGGTAAGGCTTTTAGATAGTGGGTATGTTGGAGATTTGTCCGAGCTAACAATCATACAGCCATTGGGAGTGCTATTGTGATGGAGACAACCTTCAAGAAGGACCGTGCAAGATACATGGGAATTTGGACTCTCATGGTCACTGTCGGCATCCCTTGTGGCCCATTCATCTTTGGCTTCGTGGCACAACGCGCTGGATATGTGTGGATTTATTGGGTCTTAGCAATGGTGAGTCCGTATAATTGTTAGGTCCATGATTGCTCTGGCAAATGTTCTGGCAATGGGTTGTTAATGCTCTATGCAGATCAATGGCGGTCAGTTCATTCTGTATCTCTTCCTCGGGCCAGAGACCCGTTATATCGGCAGCAATTACGATCCCAAAGAGCCTGCCTGGAAACGCGAGTATCTTTCTTTGCGACGCATCGACCCCACCCCGTTCACCTGGTATGAGTTTATCAAGCCGCTGTCAATGATCGTACAACCCTGCATTGCCATCCCCGCTGCCGCATATGCCATGGTTTTTTGCCTGAGCAATGTCTTGACCACTGTCGAGGTGCCACAGCTGCTGGAATTCAAATGGGGCCTGAACACCGAGCAGTTGGGTCTCCAATTCCTGGGCCCTATTGTTGGATCTATCATTGGAGAGCAACTTGGTGGTACCATTTCCGACTTGTGGATGAGACAGCGGGAGCGCAAGATCCACCGGAAGCCTGAGCCAGAGTACCGGTTGTGGCTCAGCTACATCGGTTACATCCTCGCCATCGTTGGTGTGGTTGTATTCCTTGTCTGTACCCAGCTATCCAAGCCGAATCACTGGGAAATCGCCCCTATTATCGGTATCGCTATTGGAGCAGCGGGGAATCAAGTCGTCACGACGGTGCTTATCACGTTCGCTGTCGACTGTTATCCCCAGGAGGCTGGCAGTGTAGGTGTTTTCATCACGTTCATTCGACAGGTGTGGGGATTCCTCGGACCGTTCTGGTGAGTTGCATCCCTATCCATTCATTCATTGCCTCGATCACTAACGCCGGTGGCAGGTTCCCTGCCATGTTCGAGAATGTCGGAATTGCAGCCAGTGCCGGTGTCTGTGCGGCGCTGATTGTCGGAGCCAGTGTGTTTCCGACGATCATCATCCACTGGCAAGGCCAGAAATGGCGTCCGAGTCAATAGACAGAGATCTCTCCTTGCCCTCGTCGATACTGAATGTGAACATTTTGAGAATAGACTGGTTGGGACTGGGTCATAGAACCGGGTATGGTAAATAAATCAGGCATGGGAAATGGAATATATAAGAAACAAACATAGAGCACGAAGAGTCGATAATAGCAGAAATGACAAAGAGAAACCCCGAAGAAATTTCATACTACCAACATACCTTCTGTTCCCGAGCCGCTGGCCGATCAGCCCATCCAGAACAGACTATTTCGAAGATAGAGTCCTCGTCTATTCCATTATTCACGGCTGCCCAACCCGAACGGCTCAGATGGTCGGGGTTGTTATAGCACCAGTTGGCGATGTTATGTGATCAAACTATATACCAACTGTAATAGTGCCCTACTGCACTGAGATGCTCTTCCATTGGATTCCCCATATGTTGCCAACGTAGACCATGCTCATTCTATCTGCACGCGAATGCCATGTAACCATATCAGCCTAGCAAGTAGATAGTAGACACCTCAGGCAGCAAGGTAGGCAATAAACTCCCTTCCCGAAGAATGTCAAGTCGTCCGTCGTCACTCGCCAGAAGAGGATGGAAAAGCCCTGAGCCAGGACTGGAAGAGGGATAAACTCATTCCCACGTGGAATAATGAGTAATGACCTTTCCGCACATTTAGTTCATTCATGCGAGCTCGGCTCGAGGTACGGATAAAATTGTACATAAGTAGTGAGTATTGTACATACCCCATTACCTATAAATACATGGGGTTTTGCTTGAATATGATACTGGGTGATGGTGGCAGAAGTCACGATTTTAGCATGTCTGACTTTCTTAGTTCACGTTGCCTGTCATAAGAACTACTATTACTGGCTAACTAGAGTCTGGACACCTTTTTAGTACAGTGGTAGAGCCCCTACAACATTGCCCGTAAGAATATGGATGTGGGGATGTCTACCTAGCTCTGGTGCGTGGGGTTTTGTGTTTGTGGGTGTGGGTGTTAAGTACTTCCACCTGTGTCTCGAGGTGGTTGAACATCGGACATTATTATTATTATTATTGATGTTAGATGATGCCTTGAATAAACGTACATTGCATGCCTGGCTATTTTGACCAGCAAATTAGTTCGATTACATTACTGCGCCTACAATTATGAAAGGTGTTTCATTCGCAACGAGTACCATTTTGCATTCAAAAACAGTATATACTTTATAAACCATTCAACCTTATTATATGCTCGATCATTTCTGGTGCTCCATCTTCGTAACCAATGTTCCAACATGAGGGAGTAGTTCCACAGCGAATTCATCACCAGCTGTCAAGAACTCCTTGGGATTCTTGGCGGCTCCCACGCCTGGAGGAGTGCCAGTCAGGATGATAGTGCCGGCAGGCAAAGTCGTTCCTTGGGACAGAAAGCTGATCAATTGGGGTACGTTGAAAATCAAGTCACTGTGAAGAGATTGATTAGCGCTCATCCGTCGAAAGTTGGTGGTCTGGATCCCGTACGTTAGAGGGCAATCTTGCATGACCTTCCCATTCTTCAGGCCGCGGATCTGGAACTTGCTAGCATCAGGGACCAGCGCTGAAGAGACAAGGGCAGGTCCTTCGTACGACAAAGGTGGTCAGCGTGGTCATTTCTGAGGGATGATATACAGAAACTCACCGATAGGACACGCGGTATCGAATCCTTTGGAGAACGACCATTGACTCTGGTTCGTTTGCGATGTTCGACTGGAGATGTCATTGGCGGCAGTATAACCCAGTACATAGTCCAAAGCATCCGCTTCGCTGACGTCTTTCGCATCACGACCGATGACGATGACCATCTCGGACTCGTAGTCGCCCGTGTTGTCAACTTGCGTGATCTTCGGTAGAATGGTGGGAGCCGGCCACGGGTCTGCAAGCGCTGTTGACGGCTTCATGAAGAGGGTCGGTACATTGGGAATATCCAGCTTCATCTCTGCGGCGTGGGATACATACTGTCAATCGAAACACGATCAGTATCCTTCGGCGTCGCCTGATCCATGTACCCAGGGAAAAATCACATTCAAACCAATGCATCGAATCGATCCAACTTCGCTCTGCGCCAATGGGGAAAGAACGCGATCTATTGTCTCTGTCGCATCCGTCTTTTGCCCAGGATTGAGAACCGATGTGCCCGTGAAGGGTCGCACGGAGACTTCCTTGCCCTGGTAGACGGCCAGACCGACATCCACCTGGTGGTCTACCGGCTCACCGATCAAGATCTTTGAAGGATTGGATCTCGGAATGAAGCGCACGAGGCCTACTCAAAATCAGCATCTTCACGTAAGGAAATTGTCAAGACGTAGTGACGCAACGTACGCGAAAACGTGGATGCGATCTTAGACATGATGTTCGAATGCAAGGATATCGCAAATGATAGCTTATAAAAGAGACGTCGTCCAACAGCTTGAACACTATCCTCCCTTTTTGAAAGCTTCCATGAGGAATCCTACCCCGACACCGGTGCGAACGGTATCCCTAATCACCTCGGAATGGAGCCGATATCACCAATAGGAGAAATGTGGGGGAGGGGTACAACCGTGAAGTCGGAATTAAGAGCAGGAAGATTGCAAGCAAACCCTCTAAGCTCCAAGTACCCTACTTTTAAAGATCCCTCATAACTTCCATCATTGCAATGCCATTGGATCAGCCTCAAGGTCCGAGTCCATCATACCCCAAAGTCCCCACGATGGGAATGTGGGGATGCCGCCATTTTGAGGGGTGCTGCGGATAAACCAACTTGACATCTCGGCATCTCCAAGCTTGTTGAAAGAGCTGGGATTTCCCTGTGTTGATAGCAGCAGAAATGTGATATATCTCTTATTCATCAACTCACACTTCATCGACTATCGTTATGGCTAGCCCAAAGGGACCCTTCCGTCTTGTCACTGTCAACACAGCTCCTGAGAGAGCCAAGCGTCTCATCGGACGGGTCGCCGACACACTGAAAGATAGATACACAATTATCCATGTGCACAATTGCGAGAGTATGGGGCTTTATGGACGATATTGAGTGACTAAATGCTGACTTCAACGGCTTAGAAATCGAGGAGATTGCCCCTAAAGTGAAGAAGCATATGCCCGACGTTCTGGTATGTACTGCATCATAATGCATTTATCCATTCTAGTTTTAGCCAACGGTGCCTCTGTAGCCTTTCCGTGGCCTTAACTGGTTGATATCAAGCTGACATGATTGCCTACAGTTCAGTGCCTCCATGTGGACCGAAGAGGAAGCCCGTCAGATCCACGGCATTGCTCGGGAAATCAATCCCAACATCAAGCTGCACGCCATTCCCACAGGCCTCCAGGTCGAGAGAGGTCCCGACGCTATCGTCGAGTACCTCTGTGAGAAGGTGCCGCCACTTCTAGACAGTTAAGAAGGAGGCCAAGCTTAAATCGACCGGGTACCTGGACTGCATTATTGCCATCGCCAATGATTATATCGTATTCATGTATATATTTTCTGGAACCATTACTATGCGCGCGCTACATATAGACGAAGATATATGAGTTCTCTGGGTTGCGACACTTGGGGAAAGACGAACGTCCAGCATTGTTTAATCGATGTGTTTCTTTGCGGATACATGGTTTTAGGCCATAGGTGAAATTGGGACAGAGAAGCATTCAGCACATATATAGTACTGCATGAAGCTTTTAGGCATAGTGATGCTCATACCAAACCGAGGTCTTGAAAATGGATCATTTCATCAACACATAAGATCGCTTGAATACTTGAATGGACTATTATTATTATTGAAACGGCAAACAGTCGAGTGTCTTCGGATAACCTGGAATGATTCGCTTAGTCACCCACCAAGCCGGACTTGGCCGTCTACATTACAGGATTCAGTCTGCTATATACTACTATGCCTCATCTTTTTATCAACTATCATCGTTAGCATTTCACGATGGTTGCTTCTCGTCTATTTTTACGGGGTGCATCCGGATTCCGGGCATTCTCTACATCGCGTATTCTCCAATCGGAACTATCGTATCAAGCTTTTGGCCCGGAGAAGGAGCAAGCCAGTCGGAGTCCAATTCTCTTCTTGCATGGTCTCTTTGGCTCCAAACAGAACAATAGAAGCATCAGCAAGTACGTCTGCGACTCGTATCTCTTTCTGCAGGTTACAATTCGGTTATCTGTCTGATGGGATACTCACCAATCTCTCTAGAGCTCTTGCACGTGACCTCGACCGTCAAGTCTTCACTCTGGTATGTCTATTGATCAAATTTGGCGACTGGGTCGTTTCACTAATGCTGTCCAGGATTTGAGAAATCATGGACATTCTTTCCATCATCCAGAGCATAACTACTCTGCCATGGCGGATGATGTGGAGAAGTTCATCCATCAGCACGACCTGGCCAAGTGTATCCTGATCGGGCATTCCATGTACGTTTCTTCTCTGCTCAAAGTCCTAGGAGACCAAGACCGTACTGAATGATTCCGGACAACAGGGGAGCGAAGACTGCAATGACTGTTGCGCTACGGTCTTCCGATCTGGTATCGGCTCTTATCCCAGTCGACAACGCGCCCGTCAACGCTCCGCTGAAGAGTGACTTTGGGAAGTACGTGCGCGGCATGCAAGAGGTCGAATCGCAGAAAGTTACGAAACAATCGGACGCGGACAAGATTCTGCGAGAGTACGAAGAGGTAAGCTCTAGAGCTTGTTTCGCCAAACGTGACGCGGACCAGGCTGATAAACATATCCCCAGGCCCTCCCTATCCGCCAATTTCTCCTGACCAATCTAATCCGCGGGGAGGACAACCAAACCATGAAATTCCGCATTCCCCTCTCAGTGCTGGGACCAGCGATCCCCGCCATGGCTGATTTCCCATTTTCTGAGCCTGGCTCCATCACCTACGACGGCCCTACGCTCTTCGTTAGAGGCACAAGGAGTAAATATGTGAGCGACGACACGATCCCCGCCATCAAGAAATTCTTCCCGAACGCCGAGATAGCCGACGTCGAGGCAGGCCACTGGCTGATTTCGGAGAATCCGGAGGCTTTCAGACAAGGTGATTGCTTCCCGTCCAGGATGTTTGAATTCCGTGTGTACTGACGGACCTTTTCCAGCTGTTGTCAAGTTCTTGAAGAACGTCTCTTAGTGTGCAATTGCCGTCAGTTGCTGTGCATGTGAAGCTTGTGCTTGGATTCTGGTGATATGTAAATTTTGTGGTAATGTTCAGGGGTATTTGATAGACATTTCTCAATAGACAGTGATCCACATAGAATAGACAGAGAAAGGGAAAGATACAAGGCCCGAGAGAGGCCAATGGCAAACAAGACACAGCAAGGGATATCTTGTCGCTAATTCAACCTGTACAAATATATTCATGACAACCGTGACCGCTGAGTCCAATGAACGCCATCACAATACAGACAAGTTTGAAGCCAATCTATACGCTAGAACCCAACTAGTCTATAGTAATGGGCTCCTCCACTTCCAACCTGCGTTTCTTCTTTTTCTTGGACCGTTTCTTGCTCTCCGAGGGCATGGCATTCTCTGCGTCCATTATCTGAGACGGGGATGAAAAAATTCGTGGAGAATCATTTCGAGCACCAGTAGACGACCGTTCATCGTCCGATATACCAGACGGACGGGGCCGCTTCTTCTTTTTCTTTCCACGCAATGCGAGCGTGGGATTGGACTCGGCCATCTCTGCATAGGTGACCTGACTCGTGGTATCGGATATTGCTAGACTCTCCTCCTGTTTCGGAGACTGCAGCCTACTCTCCGGCACCGTTTCTTCTCGTACAGGCACTGGAGAACGTTGCGACGCAAGGGTTAGAGACTCTTTCAGCGCCTCCATTTGTGCCAACAACCCTTGGTGATCGGCAAGCATCGTCCTTTCAAAGTGACTGAAGCGATCAATGAGGGACTTGAGACCGACTTGCTGGGAAGCGGCTGTTTGTAGGTTTTGTTCAGTAGTCGATCTGATGTTCGCAATGGAATTCACGGCGGTCATCGTCGTGTTTTTGACCCCAGTCACCGCATGACCAATTCGGTCGACTTCCTGGGACAGGGTTTGGACCTGCTCCTCCAGTCTGTGGCGTGCTTCTTCCAGTTCAATCTTGGTCTGAGCAGTTGCCTCCTCTCTAGATTGGATCTGTTCCTGAATCTTAGAGAAATGCTCATGGTATTTTTCAGCTAAAGAATCAAAATTGGCGTGTAATTGTTGCAGTTTGTCGGGCAGATCACCTCCTTTTATCAATTGCTCCTGGATCGCAGTGACACGAGAATCTATCTTTCCAGTCATGTCTCTGAGCTGGTTCGCTTCAATTGCACGTTGGCTGGTTTCCTCTTGCAATCGCTTTATTAAGATCTCTTGGCTATTCCGAAGTTGAACGAGCTGCTCCACAGTCCTTTTCAATGGTGGAATCTCTTCCTTTGCTTCATTCCTCAACGCCGCAATTTGCTCCGTTAGCTTGTTCAACTGCGCTGCAGGAGGGTACAATTCTTGCACTGCAGCGATTGTGTTCTGCACGATTGGTTCTGTTGAAAGATGATTGTATCGCGTCTCTAGGGAGTGAAGACCGACTTGAAGGCTTTGAAGGGTTTTTAGTGTCTTCTCTATCAATGTGTTGTGAGAGTTGCTTTTCTGAGTCGCCGTGGCACTCCATTGAGTTATTCTTGCCGTTTCTTCAGCAAGGCGAGTGTAATTTTCCTTCAGACGCTGGATCTCAGTCTTCTCCACCGATGCTTTCTTGAGCTCCTCCAACTCCGCAAAATGGAGCTCGTCTTTCATGGCCTGGAGATTTTGTAGTTGGTCAAGTTGTTCAGACAAAGCCTGGACCTTGGAGTCGAATGAGCCCGTGTCTGGCCTGGGAAAAGCTGCAATCTTGCGCTCTAAATCAACAAGACGTTTGTCTAAGGTCGATAGAGCAGATGGCGAGGCAGCTTGGGGAGGGGGCGGCGGCAGTGCCCGAATTCTCTCTAATGAGGCCATGCGCTCATTGGTCTGCCCAAATCTGCGCTCGAGAGACTGGAAAGTCTCGCTACTGGCATCGAGGCGTTTATGCTGCGCGTCCATGCTCCTGCTGATTGTCGAGATCGAATTCGAATAGTCCTGTTGTGCTTTTTCAAAAGAGCGAAGCTTGGTATCTAAGGCAGTCGTGATCCGTTTCAACTCTTCAAGTTCCGAGGAGACGCGAGGAGGCACAGTGCTCTCGGATGGAAGCTGAGCAAGGTCTGAGGTCAGCCGGTCGACACGTTCCGTGGTCTGTCTGCCTTGCTTTATCTGCGAGTTGATCGACGCCGTGTGATTTCCAGAAGTCTTTTCGAGTAATGTCAGCCGATCTCGAAGCATTCTGATCTCTGCCTCTAGTGACTTGATCTTTGTTTCACCCATTGGATCTTTCACCCGGTTATTCAACTCTCGGATCTCATCCTGCAGTTGCCCGAGCCTCTCGTCGGCGGTAGTACTGTTGTGTAATAGTGACTGAGCCAACTTCGAAGTGAAAGAGGATTCCAACCGTCGATATCGGGTTTGGTTTCTGTTTATGGTGTCATCCATTTGGGCCAAATCCAGATCCTCATTGTTTCGAGCCTGCTGGAAGAATGTGATAATAGACGGGAAGCTTGGTGTGGTCTTGGCCTTTTTCAGCAGCCCTTCTGTCGTTTCCTTCTTCTTTACCAGCTTTTCTTTCTCTGCATTCTGTATGACTGAATCCGCTGCAGTTCTGATTAATTCGGAAAGACCACGGAGAAGCTGGTCGCCGGACGTCAAGTCTCGCTCATCGGCGGGCGTAGCAACAGATGCTTTCGGTCCGGGCCTCGGAGCGGTAGGAGAGCTAGATGCGCCAACATCTGACAATGCAGCCTTCGTGAGGGCCGGCTTGTTGCGACTGAGGCGGGGATCGCGTGTAGTCGGGGGGGTTGGGTTGTCGACATCCATTCTGTCCGCCATGCTCACATTCAGAAAGGCAACAAACGAGATTCCCCAGTCCTATCTTGATTTCGATGGCATCTTACAGTGGTTAGAACTCATAATACAAGGCGTGCCCGTTAGAACTCTCTTACAAATTCAGTTCTTTCATCTTCCCATTTATGGGGGAAGCCTTCCAGTGATTAACGCGTCATGAAGCGCATCGAGTAGGGTTCAATCGAGTGGTTAAATGGTCCAACACATAGAGTCTTGAAGGAAATTTGCAAAGGACATGAGAAAAATCAATCTTCTTATTACACGCTATCATTCCATGCGCCATAAACGCTGGACAAAAACATTTATCCTTGACAGGTCACATTATTCTGCCGGGCGGTATATGAGGCGGTATCTCAAACTTGTGCCTTTCTGCCCTGCGCAGCTCTTTTATCCAGACCGCAAACTGAGAAGTTGACCAGCGAGTTTCCATCGACGCCCGAGAAGAGATACAGAAGACATCGCGAATCATTCCTCAACATGGCTGCGGTATGCTGGCACTCATGATTATATATTCTGCCAACATTTGCTGACTTCTGTTATAGTCGATCTCAACTGTCGCGGAGACCCAGGAGCTCCGTAGTCTGAATCTCATCGCTGCTCATTCGCACATCAGGGGACTTGGTGTCGATGCAGACTCTCTGCAACCCAGGACATCTTCTCAGGGCCTTGTAGGCCAGGAGAAAGCGCGGAAGGCGGCCGCAGTCATACTACAGATGGTCAAGGAAGGAAAAATCGCTGGTCGGGCTGTTCTTATCGCAGGACCCCCCAGCACCGGAAAGACAGCGATCGCAATGGGTATGGCACAATCCCTCGGATCTGACGTCCCTTTTACTATGCTCGCAGCGTCGGAAATCTTCTCGATGGAAATGTCAAAGACAGAAGCACTCACACAAGCCTTCCGGAAATCCATTGGTGTTCGGATCAAGGAGGAAAGTGAGATAATTGAGGGTGAGGTTGTGGAAATCCAGATCGACCGGAGTGTCACTGGTGTAAGTCAATCTCGCCGTTCCGTCGGTTTCCTGCCAAGCTGTGTGCTAATCTATATAGGGCAACAAACAAGGAAAGCTTACGATCAAGACCACCGATATGGAAACCATCTACGATATGGGAACAAAAATGATCGACTCAATGACCAAAGAGCGAGTGATGGCTGGAGATGTGATTTCCATCGACAAGTCATCGGGCAAGATTACCAAACTTGGGCGGTCGTATGCTCGTTCTCGAGACTATGATGCGATGGGTGCCGACACCAAATTCGTTCAATGTCCCGAGGGTGAGCTCCAGGTCCGCAAGGAGATTGTACACACTGTTAGCCTTCACGAAATTGATGTCATCAACTCCCGGACACAAGGGTTCCTGGCCCTTTTCTCAGGCGACACAGGCGAGATCCGCAGCGAAGTCAGAGACCAAATCAACACAAAGGTGGCCGAATGGAAGGAAGAGGGCAAGGCGGAGATCATCCCTGGCGTATTGTTCATCGATGAAGTTCACATGCTGGACATTGAATGCTTTTCTTACGTCAACCGCGCCCTGGAGGCGGAGCTTGCGCCAATTGTGATCATGGCCAGCAACCGTGGTCAAGCGCGGATCCGGGGAACAACATACACTTCGCCCCACGGCCTTCCTCTTGACTTCCTCGACCGCGTCGTCATCGTCAGCACACAGCCTTACTCCGCCGATGAGATCCGGCAAATCTTGGCGATCCGAGCACAGGAAGAAGAGATCGACCTGTCGCCGGATGCCCTGGCACTATTGACGAAGATCGGCCAGGAGTCGAACCTTCGTTATGCCAGCAATATTATCACTACTTCTCATCTCCTTAGCCAGAAACGGAAGGCCAAGGAAGTCAGTATCGACGATGTGCAGCGAAGCTACAAGCTGTTCTATGATCCCGCTCGAAGCGTGAAGTTCGTCGATGCCTATGAACAGCGGTTCATTGGTGACAAAGGTGCTGTGAGCTTTTCTGCTCCCACGAACGGTGATGCCATGGAGATTTCTTGAAGTTGATTGAACAGACTCTCTTGCAATAGGATATCTTCTTAGACAGGGTGGCGCAAATCATGAGCAATACGGCATGACTAATAAGCCTACTGCTTCCTGAAAAGCCGTCCTAACTATCTCCATCTTCCATGTTATCTTCCATGTTTTCCTAATTTGCGTTCTACACATCAAGTGATGTATGATAAAGCTGGCGCTGCTTCCGTACCCATGTGCATGGTTTGTCTGGTCTTTGGGTTCTGAGTTGGGTTGTTCCGGGAAAAGAGTATTCACCTCAATGATAATTATGATATTGTTATGCCTATCCTGGCGCAACGTTCAGTCGGAATAGTATACACGGAGAGATCAGTTCGTGAGCAAGTACCCCCGTCATCCAAACGTAGCCTCTTTCTTCCAGTCTCCTGTATCACCCATTTTCCGAAACTCGACGCCTTCGCCAAAGTATCCGGCATCCTTCCAAGACTCCATTGTCGGGACATCGTAGGGGCCATGTTCAATGCCGCCGTCTCGGGCATCCGACCAACGAAAATGCCACATAGTCGGCCCTTCCTCTGTGGTGGGGGCAGCTGCAGACTCGGAAGGGGGATCAACCCAATTCTCACCTGTTTCACGTCGATATTGTCGAGTGAGTATCTCGCGTTCGGTATCGTAGATTTCAACCTGACCTCTGGTCATCAGGATATCAGCCGCC
This sequence comes from Aspergillus clavatus NRRL 1, assembly GCF_000002715.2. Classification (NCBI taxonomy): domain Eukaryota; kingdom Fungi; phylum Ascomycota; class Eurotiomycetes; order Eurotiales; family Aspergillaceae; genus Aspergillus; species Aspergillus clavatus. Next base: position 4,166,210 of record NW_001517094.1, on the reverse strand, counting down.
CCAGTTACGGCATCAATCGCTTGCTTTCGAGCAACCTCATTCGGATCGTCTTCTGTCATCTCTGTATCCTCTGCCGCTGTTCCGTTTTGTTTCGATCGGTTTTTATTCTTCTTTACTTGCCATTTCGGTTTCTTCGCGGCCCCTTTGCCTATCCTCGCCAGCGCTTCCAAAGCTGTTTCTCCCCTTTGCAAGTGGCTAATCAGAGTCTTCAAGACGTCGGCTGTAAGAATGCTGTCGTTCAATCGATCTCTTTCTTTCCTCTCCATTTCTCGTTTCTCTGCCGCCTCTTTTGCGAGACGGATATCCTTTTTCGACACTCCTTCTAACCAGGAGTCGTAGACCGCATCGGGATCTGCTGCCTTCCGTACGTAATTACCCTGGTCGTCAAATTTACCCTCTTCTTGCTCGGTACGCATATTGAACGCATCCAGTAACGGCGCATGCTTCTTCTTGGCGCCAGCGCCCAGTTCCTCATCCATACCGTCCTCGATCCTCGCGCGATCTTCATCCGCAACATCGCTTTCACTTTCCACCTCATCCTCTTCGACCGTGTCTCCAGTTGCATTCAGATCTGCCCGCAGTGCCACGCCACTTTTGGATGAAGGAACTTGGCCCTCGATCTCATCATCCCGTAAAAAGCGTACATTCTTCTTGTTTTTCCGCAACGCCTCGTCCGCATCAATCTCCTCAGCGCCAAAATCTTCTTGTAACTCTGCAAACATGTCGTCGTCTTCTGCGTCATGTTTCGCCCGACTACTTTTCGCTTTGGCCTCGATGCGCGCGCTAAATCCCTCATTCTCACTGTCCGAATCGTAGCCATCAAGGTTTACAGCTTTGCGACGCACTTGTTGTCCGCGGCGCCCGATCTCGTCTGCATCTAGTATAGCATCCTCTTCTAGAGCGTCGGGTGCGAGCGCGGACGGATTTCGTAGATCAAAGCGAGGCCTCTTGTGCTCGGAGGGGCCATTCTGGTCGTCTTCGTCGTGGTGGTGGGTGCGTGTGAAGCCTTCACCTGCCCGCTTGGGGCGCGGTTGAGAAAAAGACATAGAAACGATGTGGGTTTATGATCAAATTGTGGGGGAGTTCAGATATGTTCACCTCAAGTCAGCACCATGGGAACATTAAGAAAACACAATCAAGGTTTCGAGGAAAGCTCTCCAAGCTTGACCATCACCATCCGCTGATTCTTGTCTATCTGGGGTCGGCTCGGAAAATCAGAGCGGAGCCATTTGCGTCACTGTTGGTGCGGCGATAAGAAACAGCTCTGAGCTCCCACTACTACCAACACCGACAGTGTGCAAGTCAAACTTACCACCTACGATTTTCCAGCAGATTTCTTGCTGCGTTGTTTCTATAAACTGATAAAGTTATTCCAGAGGTCGTAGGCTCATCCTTGTTCCAGCCGTCCTACAGGCCAGAGCATCCCTCTAGCCTCGCAAGCCTCACAATGGTAAGTTACGTATCTCACCCTTCATGACTTACTTCGATCCTGTTGTTTCGGCCTCTCTAACTACCGTAGTTTCGCTCTGGCTATTGGGATGATGATCCTATGGATGGAGTCCTAGGTTCCTCTATGCTTCGTCATGCAGGGGCTACTCGCCGCTTTGATGAATACTACCGCTGTTACCCCGTCGCGATGCTTCCTGGTCCGGAGAGAGAAAACGTGAACCATGGCGGCAAGGTCATCATGCCACCAAGTGCTCTAGACAAGTTGACTCGGTTACACATCACCTATCCTATGCTTTTTGAGTTGGTTAATGGCTCGAAGGAAAGAATGACGCATGCCGGTGTGCTGGAATTCATTGCTGAGGAAGGGAAGATATATTTGCCATTTTGGGTAGGATGATCATCTATGCACGATTTTGACTGTTCACTGACGTTTTATATCCTTTCAGCTTATGCAAACGCTACAGCTCGAACCCGGTGATCTTGTCCAAGTCAAATCGACCGACCTTCCCTCCGGCCGGTTCATCAAGCTTCAGGCCCAGTCTACCTCTTTCCTCGACATAAGCGACCCCAAGGCTGTACTGGAAAACGCTTTTCGGAATTTCTCCTGTCTCACGAAAGGCGATGTTTTCACCTTTGCCTATAACGACCAGGTTTATGAGATGGCGGTTCTGGAAACCAAGCCGTCGAATCCAACTGATGCGATATCCGTTTTGGAGACCGATTTAGAGGTAGATTTTGCACCGCCGGTAGGGTATGAAGAACCCAAACGCCCCAGTGGCACCAGTACTCCTCTTAGTGGGGTGAGCGGGAGACTGCCCGCCGGGGGGTTGCTTCATTCACATGGGACAATGGCTCAATCGATCAACTACGCGGCCATTGCGCCAGAATCCACCGACGCTACCTCGGGTGCGAAGGCCGTTTCATCCAACTTTCTTGTTGGAGGACAACGCCTGAATGCGAAGAAAGGCAGCAAAGCCCCAACCCCCCAGCCTTCAACTCCAGTACCTGGAGCAACAAACCCTCAGTATCCACCTCCGATCAGACGAGCAAATGGCCCACAACCCCTCAGACTGGCGCCTAACCAGTTGTTCTTTGGCTACGCGATCAAGCCCGTCAAGAAGCGTGACGAAAACGATCAGGTCACTGAGGAGAAGCCACGGTTCCATGGAACAGGCCAAACACTGCGGGGAAAGAAGAAAGATCCAGGAGACCCCGCTACTCCAACATCAGGAAGCGATGTAGAAAGCCAAAAAGGCAAAGAGCGCTATCAGAAATCCCATGGGAGTGGGCGTACCCTTGGCGGTACTACCAACCGTTAATTTATAGTCAATTCCCTCAGGATACAGTGTGCTATGAATTTTGCCCCTTTTTTGAAATTAGTATGTGATCAGGTCGTGACGGCTTCGTTCCCAAGCATGGCAGGGTATAGGGTGGCGTTTGAAAAGGAGTTGGTATTCAATCTTCATATACTCTCCGACTTGCAACCATAAACCAATCATTTTTCCCCCTGTATCCTTCATGAGGCTATTATTGGAGAAATGCTGTCAAACAACGTTTTGACAGATTTTGATTCTTGCGGTAATCGTGTTTTATGTCGGCAATTTCTCAAGGCGCACATTGCTTTTGCCGAGGCCAAGACAGCCGACTCCACGGCGAGAAACGGCTCTCAGAGCAATTCCTCTTTGTCAACAGCCCCCTAAGAAAGGAACTTCTCGGCCTCTCATCCATCTTATCCTGATTGTCTGGCTTGCCGCGTATCAAAGTTGATGTCTCGACATCTCATGAAATAGTGGAGATCCGTCAGCACTATTTCTTGTGTCAGCGTTTGGTGCCTTCTTCCATCGTGGCTTGATACCAGTTAACGCAATACTTCAACTTCCCACCTGCTCATAACTAGAGTAGGATCTGTTGTTTTCAGGATATACTGCCTGTCCTTTCAAGCCTGTCGGACAGTATTCGAGATCCATAGTTGTTGACAGCCGGCTACCGGTTCCTCCCACTCCAATGACTTCCACAGGCTCCAAGGACGGTGGTGATAATCCTCTGTCACCATATACCAGACTCTCTCCGTCTGTCTATTTCCAAGATCCTGATGGTTCAGCGGCCCTTTCTGAGCAATTTCCTATAGTCATCGTTCTGGCCTTCTGGATGAACGCCTCTCCACGTGCGCTAGTCAAATACGTGATTGAGTATAGGCGCCTGGCTCCCTCTGCCAGAATAATCTTTATACTCAGTTCCTCAAGCGACTTCATGCTTCATACCTCCAAGAAGGCACAACAGGCCCGTCTAGTCCCTGCGGTCGAGGCCATCCGAGCTTCCACCGCTCCGGAGGCTCCTGTATTCCTTCACATATTCTCCAATGGGGGCGTTTCATCGACCACTCATCTTCTGGCGGCGTACAAGAGGGCAACAGGTCATTCACTCCGTGTCTCGTCGATGATCATAGACAGTGCGCCTGGTAAGGCTACAATCTCTGCTGCCCTCAAAGCGTTCTCATTTGCACTACCCAAAATGTGGCTCTTACGCTATTTGAGTCAATTCCTGCTGTATGTCTTCTTGGTAGTGGGATCTTTGGTCCGAAAACTCACCCGCACATCGGACGCTGTGAGTATCGCCCGTGATGCGATCAACGATCGTCATCTGCTACAAGGATCTGGACCGAACGATAGCCCCAAGCGGTGCTACATATACTCCGATGCAGATGAGTTGGCCAACTGGCAAGACGTGGAAACACACGCCTATGACGCGCAGTCCAAAGGGTGGGTTGTGCAGCGCGAGAAGTTTATTGGATCAGCGCATGTGTGTCATATGAGGTCAGATCCGGAACGCTACTGGGGCATTGTCAAGGGATATCTCAAACCCTTCAACCCTGATAACTCCGAATAATCACAATATTTTGCTGGCAATCATATTATGTTGAATTCATTTCCAGAGGCCACAGGCCACACACCCTTGTCAACTACACCATTCAAACTCGTGATTCTTCAGGGAGCGGTAGAGCTGTCATTTCGCTCCAGATCTACCGTCATCATCGCAAAAAGGAAGCTGGCTTTGACATCACGGCCGAAAGGTTATGACACCCGCTATGGGACCTCTCTAGAGTGATGGTACTTTAATGTACTTGAGCACCTCAAAATTGAACGAACCATGGCTTCGAGCCGGAACCAAGGTTGGGAATCGTAACACAACCATCTTAGTTGCGTTTCCCTTGACTTTGTTCCCCCTGACCGTGGAATATGACTTTATATCCTAGTACAGAACTCTTTACGAAAGCGGAGGATAATTCCGAGCTCGCATCTCGCGTAATGGTCTGGGGCCTGTCCAATGCCTCACATCTTCTCGGAACCAGCGGATGTCGCTCGATCGATCTGAAACTGAAGCTGCTTCTTTACTTTTGGAGAAGAAGAAAAAGACATCATCTTACTATCACAGTGACTCTGTCCTTCTGGCCACACGTCATGAGCTCCGAATTCAGCCAGGATCTCGCTCTCAATACACAGCTCTGTGCACTTATCTCTAGGAATCAGATGTGTCATCCGAGTTCCTTTGAAAGCAACACTGAAGGCTTTGAGCTAACTTGAGAGCGAAGAAGAGTCCTAAGAAGCAGTCATAAGATAGCAACTTGCAGCATTTCCCCCCCTTTCTACACCAGTCTGCCACCCTGAAGTCAAGGAACCTCACTCATCACGGTCCGTATCATCTGATTGTTTTTTTGTGACTATACTGGTACTCTACCGAAGCGTCAAGATGTTTCAGAGTCTTCCTCTCCAGGAACCTTTTATGGCTATGCCTAAATCTCAAGACAGCAAGTTGGTATTGCCTGGATTTGGACTGCCGCTTGATTATGCGCCGATGGAGCAGAACATCTATGGAGTCCAAAATCGCAGCTTATTTCCGACTTCCCTGGACGATCGGGATATTGCCAAGGGAGACGTCGAGTAAGGCAGCCTCAGAGCAGGCTTCATTTCACCGTCAGGATGCTGATATCGAGCAGCCAGCCTGTCCTCACTTTGCGTGAATTGGGGATGGTCAGAGTCATGGAACGCATCACGGATTTGCCGGATTGGCATAAAATGGTGAGTCTCTTATCCTGGGTGCTTAGAGAAAAACGAGGTTCCCCAACATTCTCCCAAATTCTTGACTAATATTTGAGTAGATATTCGATCCCGAAGTCGCGAAGACATGGAAAAAAGAAGCAATGTCGGTTGGGGAAGACATCACGCAGAACATGGCCGACTGGATAATCGAAGAGCTGAAATTCAAAGCAACGATCTATGAGCATACCCATGTCGTCTCACTTTACAACGGTGACGTTGCCAAATCTGATCATACTGTGCCTGACTCGTTCCGAGACCAACTCAAGACAGCGATCAGAGAACTTGACGAAGTACCACCAGATATGAAGTTCTATAATCCTGGGGCTCAGTATGTGCAACGGGATCTCGTTCCTACTGCTTTCTTTCCGCTGGTTTATGGGCGAACTCGCATCCTCAAGGACAAAATCATCGGGCTAGATGATGCGTTGGAAAATGCTGGGCAAGGAGTGGTCATTCCAGTTCCCTCAGAGACGTTAGCGCGCGAAGCTATGACATGGAGAGTCGCGGCTCGCGCCGATCTAACCATCCAACCTTATAGTCGCAAGTTCCAGATACTCCCGACTGACCTTGAGCTGAAGGAAGATGGTAAATGGCACATTGTCAGCTATATCAACAATCTACATCCGGTGAATCATCGCAGTATTTACGCGATGATTGAAGATCTGTTCAATATGACCGTGTGTCAGTGGAACGCAACACTGACACCGCTCAAGGACATGCTTCACTCGCGTGCGCGTATTGAGTTCAAAAAAGCTGAATACTACCCCATTTCCAAGGAGGTGGAGGAGCAGTTACCCAAAACAAGACCAGGTGAGGCACAAGCTGAATATGAAGATCGACTAGAAGCATGGAGGATGGCGCATATGAAAGTGGTCCAGCCCGATGCCGGCAAGTTTCTTCCTTGGGCGGTGCCTCCTTGGATGATGTCCATGTTGCCTCCGGATCTGCCAACTCCAGTCCGAATTGAGCAGGGGGTGGAACTGGACAAAGACTACGGACGGCGCGGGCTTCAGTTCTTTCTTAGGATCGCTAGTTATGACTTGACGCCGGAGCGCCCTTATTTCCAATCTGATTGGCACTGCGAGGGCCAAATGGTGAGCCAATTTTCCGGAATATAAGCCTACCTAGGGGGCCATGTACACTGACCTGTGAGATCACAGAACGAACATGTGATCGCAATGATGCATTACGTCTTCCACATGGATAACGTGCAAGATCCCGTGCTAGAATTCCGTCAGATATCCGAAATCGCCTCTCTCTTAGACGTCGAACATGAGCACAACGACCACGCGTGGCTGAAGCAAGTCTACGACCTCGAGGTCGGTGAACCCTCTGTCCAAGTAATAGGCAAGATCAGATCGACTCTTGGCCGAGCCGTCACCTACCCGAGCACCCTCCAGCACCGCATGAACCGGTTCGGTCTCGTCGACAAGACCCGGCCAGGCTCTGCCAAGGCAGTCATCATCTTCCTAATTGACCCGAATGTCCGGATCATCTCCACGGCCAATATCCCGCCGCAGAGGCTCGATTGGACTTTCGACGGTGTCAACCCGCAGGAACTGGACGGGTTGAACCACATGCTGGACAAACTCACCCGGGAGTTCAGGGAGAGGAAAGACAGTCTGCCCATCTCGATGAATGAGGCCAGGAGGTTGCACGACGAGGTCTACTGGGAGAGAGCTGAGTACACCAAGTACCAACAGGCTGCGTTCTGTTCGAATCTCGTCAGTCTCTAACAGTCTATGCTCTTGGGCTCCTTTGTCGTTGACAGTCGTTTTCATCGAATCTACAATGATTTCCTTCTCGTTTGGTATCTGTGTTACAAGTGCGAGATCAAAAAAAAGAAATGTTTCATCTACTGCTCACAAGAGAGAATTGCTTTCAACGAATCTTCGTATAAGATTGTAGCCCAGTAAGAGCCCTTTCTATCCAGGAATATGATAAGCTTTTTTAACAAGGTGAGGGAAATAAACCAGGTCGCCGGGGCTATGCATGCAAAGAAATGTACATGGCAGACTCAAGTGCACAAGTGGTAGAAAAGCAAATGACCTCACGCGCCATCAAATATCCTCTACAATACCTTTTTTTGCGAGCATCACAAACATCAAACGAAACAGAGCTAGGTATTCATTCCGCAGTCATACGCCATCCCATCAAGCTTAGATCCCCTTGGACTCGGGGAACTCGTCGTCGAGCTTCAAGCGGGCCGTCACATTCATACTCATCAGTTCCTGGATGAGAAGCTTGGCCGCGTAGGGGATGGTCATCTTGACGACGCTGCGGGAGGACTTGCACCGCTGGCACCAGTTCAAGTAGCCCATGAAACCGCACTGCTCGCAGACATCGATCTCGTGGCGGTCGGAGGAGATCATGAGACGTTCGAGGAGCAGCTGGCTGGTGCCGTAGGCGATCAGACAGTCACGCTCCATCTCTCCGAGACGGAGACCACCGTCGCGGGAACGACCTTCCGTGGGCTGCCGGGTGAGGATGGCGCGGGGTCCGCGCGCACGGGAGTGCATCTTGTCTTGGACCATGTGCTTGAGTTTCTGGTAGTAGATGGGGCCGGTGAAGACGTAGAAGGGGAGGGCTTCGCCGGTGATGCCGGAGGTGAGGTATTCTTTGCCGCCGTAGTTGAAGCCGTGCGCGATGAGGGTCCGCGACGTCTCCTCGACGGGGGTCCCGCCGAAGCACGTTCCGTAGCCATGGTGGCCGGCGAGAACGCCTGCTTTACCGGCAACAAGCTCCAGCATCTTCCCAACTGTCATTCGAGAGGGGAAACCGTGGGGGTTCATGATGATGTCCGGGTTGATGCCGAGGTCAGTGAAAGGCATGTCGGCCTGGTCGGCGATGATACCGACGACACCCTTCTGACCGTGACGAGAGGAGAACTTATCACCGACTTCAGGTCGGCGGGTCTGGCGGACAAGGACCTTGACCAGCTGGTTCTCGTTCTCCTGTACGGAGTACATGACCTTGTCAATGTAGGCAGGGTCATGGAGTTTGTAGGTCATAGGTGTCGGGGTGTACTGGATTGGCCGGCCTGCGTCGGAGCCAATACCGGACATGTGCGACTGGTCGGGCGTACTCTTGTTGATGTACACCTCTCCGGCATTCACCTGCTCGCCCACAGCAGCAAGACCGTCGCTTTCAAGAAGCGCGTGCTTACGAATGGGAGCTCCGTTCTCATATGTCGGTGGGTTTAGCCTGTCCTTGGTACCGTTGGAATAACTCTTCAAGTTGGTCACGTATTTCCGGAATACTTGACAGCGACCAAAGCCACGATCAACGGAGCCCTTGTTCAAAACTAGGGCGTCCTCGATATCGTAACCAGAGTAACTCATGACAGCCACCATGGCATTCTGACCGGCCGGGAGCTGATCATACTTCGTCAACTCGATGGTTCGTGATTTGACCATCGGCTTTTGCGGGTACACCATGAGGTACAAGATCGAATCAATACGGAGGAATTGATTCGAGGCGATAGCTCCGATAGCTTGTTTACCCATGGCACATTGATAGGTGTTACGGGGCGACTGGTTGTGGTGTGGGTAGGGGATCAGACCAGCGACTGCTCCAAGGACCGTGAACGGTTCGATCTCCAAGTGCGTCGTCGTATCGGTGATTCTGTCCTCATAGATGGCAATCAAAGAATCATTCTCCTCGTTGACATCCAGATATTCCACCAGACCCTGAGCAAGGAAATCATCGAACTGCATCGTTCCATCACGCAACTTCTCCAGGTGTTCGCCCGTGACCAGGGATTTGCCATTCTCAACAACGATGAGGGGTCTGCAAATTCGCCCATCATCAGTTGCAATATGTACTGCACACTGGTGGTGGTTGATGTAGATACTGACGAATTCGGAGATTCGGCCCATGCGTCGTAGCCTGCGGAAAGCGTTTAGGAAAAATTTGGGACGGCGAGTGAGCGCAATCGGCGTTCCGTTGATGGAAATGGTGTAAGAACCGGGAGTATACAGCTGCTTTCCACCGAGTGCCAGGATATCTTCGGCTCCCAGCATGAAAACCAGGTTCTTGATCGGACCCTCCTCGTCATTGGTCGTGATATGGGTCATGAGCGCCAAATTCTTCACCAAACCACATGCTTCACCTTCAGGAGTATCTGCTGGGCAAAGCATACCGAATTGCGAAGGTTGCAGGGCTCTGGGACCGGAGACCTTTCTGGTCTTTTCGAACTGACTGCTGATACGGGTCATCATACCCAAGGCGGCAATGTAACTCAGCCGACTGAGCACGTGGGTAACACCAGCACGCTCCATACGAAAACGCTTCAAGCTCCAGTTTCCCGTCGAGATAGCACGGTTCATACCCTGGGTAATGTGGTTACCGTGCATACTCATGACACTCCACGCATCAAATGCTTCGGCTCTGTTGCGCTTATTCAGCACCTTATCAATGTTCATCTTGATATCAAAGCAGAATTTTTTGAACAAATCTTCGAAAAGAAGAGCAAGAAGTTGCCCGGCCAATTCCAGTCGCTTGTTTCCAAGGTAGTCACGGTCGTCAACCAAAGAGGGATCATTCTTTGCCATCAGAACACGGCGCGCCATGTGGGCAACGTAGACGGCCTTTGGTCTGAAGTTCATGTTCTTGACCTCAATGTGGGAGATGATGACGGAGGCGATAGCCTCAACGGCTTCTTGGATATGGGTCCGACGATAGGACATCTGCTTGCGGTTGATCTTGATCCGTGCACCAATCCAGTCCAAAGCTTGCTGTTGAGTGTAAATACCCAGCTTGATGCTGTCTTCGAAGTTGATGGCGAAGTCGTCCTGGTAAAGGCTATCAACACCGGCCACCAGAAGCAACATCTCCTGCTCTGTGTGGATGCCCATAGCCCTCAGCAGAATGACGATGGGGATATCTTCGTTGAGGACGTTGTGTTTCACGTAGAGCTTATCCTTCTTCAAGATAATATAACTCTTGGACTTGCGCTCGTTCGAAGAACTAGAGTCCAGGTAAGCCACGGTTGACAAGAATCAGAAGAATGACCACAACTTACCTGGTCACGGAGGCCTGAACTATTTCCTTCTTCGGGTCCGTTTCGACGATAATTCTGTTCTTACTCAACTGCTCCTGGACAAGAATAACCTTCTCCGTACCGTTGACGATAAAATATCCACCGGGATCCAATGGACATTCGTTCAACACGGTCATCTCTGACGGAGTCTTGTTGGCCAACACACACTTGGAGCTTCGCAGCATGATCGGCATTCGACCAATCGACACACCTCTCCTGATAACCCTTTGACGGCCACGGATATACTCGAAATCAACCAGGATCGGGGCTGCATAGGTCGTATCACGGAGTCGGCACTCGTGTGGCGACACACTCGAAGGGAAAGCGTCGAGACTGGCATCCTGCGGCTCGTCCGCTCGACACGGCGACCCAACATAGATATCTGTGAACTTGATGTAGAAGTTGTGGTCGATGTCGCTGCGAATCGTCGAACTGGATTCAACGATCTTCTTGAGCTGAACCTCGATGAAGTAGTTGTATGAGTCAATGTGTTGCTTCACCAATCCCTTCACTTTTAAGAAAGCCGGCAACAGATTCCATTTATCTTTTGCGGTATTTATCGGGTCCGTGAGCGATTTGTTGTAGTAGAATGGTTCAAGGAGAGCATCGAAGGGATCTCTGTGGCGGTAGGTAGGTCCTGAAGGCTCGTCCACGGGATCGTCCTGCTCGACAGGTTGCGCGGCTGTTGGGTTGGAAGGCGGTTTAGACTGGATGGAACGTCTTCTCTTTGCAGAGGCATCGGTTGAGCCTTTCCTAGAAGAAGCTGCAGTCTGTACATCAGAGTCGCTATGGTTAGCACATCCCGTCGACAGGTGTAATTCCGAAGTGCGGAGAAACTTTTGCCATACCTCTGAGGGCTGCGCGGATCGCGCTTGGCTGGCCGCGGAGGGCTGGGGCCTCCTACGGGGAGGCATTGGCGCTGAAGACAGACAATTTATTTAGATATGACTATTGACGGCTATGAGTCGAAAGGGGGGCGAGTATCAAGGGAAATTCATGGCGTCTGGGAAATATTTAGAGTGCAATTTCTTATCGTCGAGGGGAAAAGTCCGAAATCCGAATTAGAAATTCCACGCAGAGCGGAGGGGTGGGTTATGTAAGCCAGTGAGCTATCTCGATCCGGCTAGCGCACCAAAAAGCTTACAAAGATGGAACTAACCAAATGGGGCCAAGTTCTTGACTATCAAGATGCTATCTTTATATCTACGTCCTCACAGACATGTCAACAACACTTTCAGCTATGGATCCTTGACATAATTGATCTGATCAAGGGAAGAGCCGAGTAAAGGGGCGAACCAGTTTTGCAAAATGGGAACCCAGAGATCTCGACTTGAAGGCCTCCTCAATCTCGTCAAGAGACTTTCCCCGCGTCTCCGGCATGAAGATCGCGCAGACGACGGTAGTGATCAGCGCGCGTCCACCGAACAGAAAGTATGCGCCGACGCTGCTCTTTGAGAGCAAGATGGGTGTCACTAGAGCCACCAGAAAGTTGGTCACCCAATTGCCGCCATGCGCGAGACTCGTGGCGGATGCTCGCGTGCGCTGCGGCTGGATCTCCGTGGCATAAACTTTAATGCCAACCGCCCAGCTAAGTGAGAAGATCACCGCGAAGATATAAATGGAGATGATGCCCACCCATCGGCCCGCTCCAGAGGAACCATCCACTGCATTGGCTGCATAAAGGCTTCCTATCAAGAACATGGTGGTACAGATTCCGATTCCTCCGCAGATGGTGCTCTGCCGGCGGCCCCATCTGTCAGCCCAGATAAGACCAGGGATTGTCACCACAAAAATCACAATGGCCGAAACACCAGAGGCGAAGAACGTGGCACTGGCAGAAGCCAGACCGGCCTGTTCGAAAAGCAGAGGTGCATACTGCAGATATGCGTGTCAGAATTACCATTGCCAGTTTTCCTAACGTTGCTTCTGACTGATCGAGGCTTCCAGGGGTTTGAGATGGGTTTCTGGCACGGAGGACTTACATATAATACCCCATCTATACCACAGAGCTGTTGCATTCCCATCAGGAACACCGCGAGAGCCGTGCGAGCTCGAACGTCCTTGGAGAAAATATCCAACAGTTTGTGCATCATTGATTTGATCTGAGGTTGTGGAGCAATTACAGCATCGGAAGACTCCTGGATGGCCTGGGCTTGAATGCGATCTTGCCGGACTTGCTCGATCTCGACCTTCTCACGTTCTGCCTGGCCAACACCCAAGATATCCCAAGTTCTTGCTACTTCTTCACGACGACCATGAAGCGTTAGCCACCTTGGCGATGGGACCAGGAAGAGGTACGACGCTGCGGAGAACAGAACAGACAAATACACCAGGATTATGTACGGCGTGCGCCACGACAAGGACGAATTGACGCGAGCGGTACCGTAGCAGGTGAAGAACCCAATCACTAGCCCCAAGGTGATGAGCAACTGAGGGCCTGTCGCTAAAGTGCCTCGGATGCTGGTCGGAGAAATCTCGCAGATATACCTGATTTCAGTCAGCGACACCAAATGGGCAGTGCGTCTGTAGCAAAACAGGCGTACACACACAACCAGGGTGCCGAGGTACAGCCCCTCGCCAATCCCCTCAATACACCTCCCTACAATGAACATGGCTAGGTGGGCAGCCGCACCTTCAATCGCGGCGCCAATCTCAAAGATCAGGGCCTTAATGCTGATACCCGTCGGCCTCCCCAGTTCGTCGGCCAAGAAGCCAGCGAAGAACGAGGATATCGCCGCGGGGATCAGGATGGACGAGACCGTCAGCCCGTGGACAGTTGCAGACTGGATCCCGAACTTGGCCGCGAAGCTCTCCATCACGGTAACCGGGCCGATAATACCGGTGTCCATTCTGAATCATCTCTCGTCAGAATCAAATCCCATCTAACCCACATCACGGAAGGGCCATGGAAGGTTCATAGAAGACTTTCCCGAAGAGAAGCCCGCCGCACAAGCAAAGTATACTCGCAAGGACATATCTCGGAGGTCTGCGGAAGAGTACCATCGTGAGACTTGTTCCGTAGCTATGCTGAATGAACTCTCAAAGTCAAAGAGATCCGGAACCCATCAAGCGCAGAAGATATATGTAGTCCAGTTATTATAACCCCTTCACTACACAACACAAAGCAAATAACGGAATCCACAACTCATAAATAGAAAAGAGAAAAAAAATCTTTGTCATACATCCGAACCCCGAACCCACCCAGCTTACCTGGGGGCCTGGCTCTGGCAGATGGAGACCCGAGAACCGACCCACCCCCACCGGGGTACCCATTGAATAGACGGGCCTCCGAAGCCCTAAAGCACAGACATGGAAGCCCAGGGCGTAGTTTTAGAGCCCGGTTGAGTCACAGTGCAGGTCATCTGGGCGTGTAAAGCGGAGAGGGGGGGGGAAGGACTTTAGATACTACATAGAGTATATCTAGGCTCGGGATGCGGAGTAGTATGGTCCGGCTCTGGTGTTTGAGGGCTTCTGGGCGGGAGAATCTCGGGTGAATGCATAATGATGCATCCCACGCGCCGGGGATGTGGGGAAAGGGAGTAGATGTGGTGTTGTGTATAGGGCGTGGGAGTGGAATGGGAAGCAAGCATTGAAATCTTATTAGAACGGCTAGTCGGAGATCGATGTGAGGCTGAGAGGCCGATACATATCCGGTCGATGGCGTTTCTAGTTCGTCTTGGAATTGAATTGATCGCTTGCTGTGATGTTGTTGGTGTGACAGATATGGTTTGGATTCTGCGCACGGAAAGATTCGAAGGCCTGATGGAGGTGCTTTGGCGGCTTCTGGAGCGTAGGTACCTTGCTACGGAGTACAAAGAAAGCCGGTCAGTATTCAGGACTTGGATTGCATTTTTTGAACAATCGCAGTCGGGAACTGCTTCGATCGTGCTGTGCGGTATGATATTTCTGGGTACATCTTCAGACCACACGCGAGGGACGGAGCTTGCTCACAAAGCCTTCAAGAATGAATGGCATGAGTATCGCTAAGTCCTCACGTTGGCTATGGCATGACTCTCAGTCAAGCGTCGACCGGGTTGGATGGAACTTCCTCCATATAAACAACATCTACAAGCCGGTCCATCGGTGCAACTTATCCGTCTGGTACGAAATGCGAAAGATGTGTATGAGACAAAAATCAGCCATACTGATCATGTTTCAAAGAACAACGACCATTGCTGATCATGGGGTCCGATCCGGAGATCAATGCGACAACCCGCGAACCAAAGGCACGTCATTTTAGAAGTGGCTGCATGAGAGAGGTCTCAGAGCCGAGACTCGACATGAGAACATTACATCGACTCATCGTCGAATAGCCGGTTTGACTTGGGCACAGCATCGCGGGTTCTCAGCGTCACATGCTGAAGCTGTTGAAACCACGATTGTCTGCATCGAATGTCTCCGTCACCCAGGGAGGGTGGCGCCGGACCATTTTTGACATCACAACTGGTGCCCAACTTACAGGGCTGACAAGCTTTGAGAGAATGTTCTGTGCTAGAAAGGAATACCTCGCTGTTCCCTAAACAGCCTGCTGCATTTCGGATTGTTGCTTCTTGTCCAGCTGTAAACCGCATCTGCAGCTCCGCAACAAACTAGGTACGACCACGAACATGTGAAGAGTTGTCAGAAGCCTAAAGGGCGGTTGGAGGCGCGACCCCGGCCAACGAAGAAGACCTGTCAACCCAAATGATGTCCGACAATGCATGCTTGGGACAACGACGTAGCATTCTTAGGATAGTTCAAGCTGACAATGTCGCCAGCGGACACAGGACACAGGACCAGTAGCCCTAAGGATGGTCTCGAGTATGGTGAGTTGGCATTGGCATTGAAAATTAGGGGCCTAGCCGCTTCTGCCGGGAATATACTAGGACCCGATTGCACATGATGGCTACTGTAGCAGCCGCAACCGCCAACAGCAGCATTTAACATCCTCTGTGTGTGTCGCGTATCCCAGCATGACTAATGCCAGTACAGAGATCCCTCTTTGTCTTGTAAGGACAAGAATATAGGCCTTTGCTCTCTCAGCACCCTCTCTAAGAGAGCCAAGGCTTGCTCCTCTGTGTGCAGCTAAAGTTTATGCCGAGTCGGCAGCGCATCCCCACTCCCGTCGGGAGGTGAGTCAAATCTCAAGACCTGCAGAGTTGGGCAACAATCTGACAGCCTCGCAAGGAGATAAGTCTGAGTCTAACGGCTCAATTAATCCACAAGGGGGGCAGTGAGGGTCCGGAAGCAAGCCTAGTTGCTTGAACTTGTTGGGTACTGCATGGCTTTGGGTACGCGCGACAGGATAGAGACCCCAGGACCGCGAAGATGCTAGTGAAGGGCAGAGAAACCCAGAAGCCTAGAAGCCCTTGATGTCAATCGTTTTTCAGACTATGTGGGGTTCACCGTATCTGAGAAACCTGTGGCGTGAGTTCTTCTGACCGCAACTTCGACGTTCTTCGCCACCAGGCCATCATGAGTGACAATGCTCATGTCCTTCGAAGTTGGGGGGAGGTAAGAGAGTCCCTTGATACACTGGTGAAATACTGACGAGTGATGAAGTAAAATAGTTATGGAATGCCGGTGGTATCATTATGACGGTTTACTGGTCATTCTGTGGCGGACGGTCGTATAACGTGTATTCTTAAGGTCTCGATTGTTCAAGACGAATGCAGAGTGGTTGAGAAGACCCAATGGTATTATTAGCGTTCTTCTGAAGACAGCCGGTGGGTTGCTTCAATGCGTGTGCTATCCTGACGGGCATAATCGTACAGACGGCTGGCCAGAGTTAAAATCAGAAATCATTAGAATTAGATCGAACAGGCGTGGAGATCAGTTGGGACGTGCCGGGCCAATGCCGGGGTAGAAGAGAAGCCATGAGTATGACCCATAGTCGATCTCTATAGTAGGGGTGGTGACGGTGTATGTCAAAAGTCTAGCCAAGATGTCAAATGACAAATGTCACGTGAAGAAAGTGGATACTTTCCTGTAACCAATGGGAGAGCAATATTTCAAAATTCAACCAATCAGATTATATAGATCTCTCTATCACCTGATTCCAGTAGTCAATTACCCAGTACCTACCTAGGACCTTCAGCTTGAAGAAGAAGAGATGATTCGGACATATATATTCATGATAATATGAGCATACAGGCTGAGAAGCCTGAGATAGAGAGCTCTCCGCCTGCTTAACTGACAGAGCCACCGCAGGTGCTTGGAAAACGGCCTTGGGCAGCCTAGAATTGAATTCTACACCTAAAATTTGACTATATTCGCTATCTCCTGGGTTTGAATAGCTTCAAAACTCATCACTTTTCATATATTCTTTTTCTGTTGTGGGGGTTGGTCAACTGTGTCATATCTCCCCCTGATTTTACCAATACATTTCAACTTTTGCTAACAAAATATTATTTTGTCAGGAAAAAAAGTCAAAATGACACGTCATTTTTGTCATTTTGACATTATGATTACCTTTCTGTCTTTCTGACCATAGTCTTGTCGTCCTCGGCAGCGCGGGGTACTCAAGAGGCTTGGTAACTCGATAGATAGCATCATGTCATCGCTTGCAGGTATGAGGTGGATGGTTTCATGGCACAGGGGTTTCGATGAGATGAAACTTGACTATCAAGCGATGATCTGCTCATACGAGGGCATATTACAACCATTCTATTGTTTGCTCAACTAATAATGGTGATGAAGAAAGGCATGCATGACAGCAGTATGAGTAGTTAGTAGTTACTCTCATCATCCTGGGACGTTAAGATGGAGAGGGACATGAAACGGCCCATAGATAAGCAAAGTGATAACTAGTTACAGTGAGGGGCAAGTAAGTACCCAGGAGTTAGTCTGTCATGCACTGTGAGTACTGACTCACTGAGTCACTGGTAGCCTGGTACCTTGCTAGGAATCGGATTGGAATATAGATGGACATCCAATGACTGATCAGTGATTTATAGATAAAACCTGAAGCACCGGATCTACTGTGTAGCGCCAGAGGATGAAAACAATACACCAATGGATATTTTGGGAGTGGAGTGCCAGATCCATCTATGAAGTAGCTATATATTTCCATTATTGCCTGGTGAAGAAGCCAGCCTTATTACTAATAATAGTCAACAAAAGGGGACTATGCCTCTACAAAATTAAGCAATCATTATCATTCAGTCCATGGGACTTTAGTTCCAAGAGCTCATTTATAAAAATGAATACCCCGAAAAAAAGTACTTCATGATAAATATCTACAGGTATCTTCAGAGTACATCCATTACTGGAAGATTCTTTGTCATGAAGTCCAGGAAACATACCAAATCACCTAATCCAAAAAGCTCACTAATGATTTGTTCCCTGTGTTTCCATGTACTACACCGCTTGTCCTGCACCAGTCAGATTGAGCATCCATTCAAGCTCCATTGACGTCTTTCTGCAGAAGCCCGTTGCAAAGAGCCACAAGCGAATCGGTCCTGAGCACCTCGTGTCTTGTGACAGCGAACAGATCTTGGAGTCAAGTCTCTGACCGGGTTGAATTATTAATTCAATAGGTATTTTGCATGAAAAGCTCAAGAGAAATAGGGGTTGATCCAGACTAGGGAGTACAGTAGCTAAACAGAGTATGAGATGTTGGCTCCAATCAAGAGTCAGAGATATCACTGGAGAGATCGACCAACCTTTGTTCCAGTCAGTCGCTTAATCCATGGGACTAGACTTGGAGGAAAAGAACACCAAATTAAATCTGCTTATTCAGAAGGTATCCGAGAGCAAACCCTGGAACCCTTTCCGATTCTCAACAATTTCTGTTAGATCCAGAGACTGAGCCCGGGCAGAAAAAGAGTCTGAGAAAATTCATAAGCGTTAACCAAGGTTTCAGTCGCGAAACCATTTGGGACGCGCGTGGCAAACCATAAAGATATCCAGAATGGTACTTGATAACTTGGTAACTTGGTGGTTTGGACACGCTTATACAAAGTAAGGTCAGATACTCTACCAATTAACCAGTAACCCAGTAACCACTGACCCATGTTGACACAATTGACAATAATCATATTTATTGATGTGATTATTATTGAACAACCACAATTGAATAAACTTGGATGAGATACAGGGTGATGATCAAGGGATACAGTGGACAATTTGAAAATGGTCTTGATGGATTTGTTGTCTAGAACAGTCGCTTCTTAGTAGATTCTAGGTACCTAGTATCAGCTAAGGTAGTAGAGACTAGAGAGTATGTATTGTCCATTCAAGCAACAATCAATAATAACTAGTGATACTATTGTTGGCCTCACCCAGACACCCCTGGGACTCTCTCAGAGGCTAGAAGGGATCCGCTGTCATATCTTATGAATGACTCTGCTCTGTCTCTCTCTTTCTCTCTCCACTCAATGCACAAGGAAAGACGTGCAGTGGCCACGCTCTCAACCAGCACAGGTGCACAACCCAAATAAAAAAAATCCCCCTTGCACGAGTCAACAACCTCCCGAAAAAGGAGACTTCATCAATTACAGTAACTTCAGTAACTAGATAGTAGGTGGTCAGTAATCCCATCATAATATGACCTGTGATGTTGATTTCAAAGGAGGCGAAGATGAAGACAAGATAAGAGCCAATCTTGCCAGCCGCAGCAAGCCCCAGTCAGCGCCCCCTCCAGGGAGAGCTCCCACCACTCCCTCCCCAACTAGTTCAAGGCATGCAGTAGCATCAAAATTGCACAGGGAAGAGCAATGTAAGGTCCAATCAAGGGCTGCCCAGGAGTCCATTCAGATTTTGGATCCGTCAGAAAGAAAATCATCCTCGTTCTGAACGAGGATCATGTCATCAGTCAGAGAAGAGAGAGAGAGAGAGAGAGATGACAGCTCATCCAGCATTCTTTCAACGCTGATTAATTGATTGATTGCGTTGACCGAGAACGAATAGGCGATGGAAAAGTCATCACTTTTGATTGTGGAGGATAGGATTAGGATGACTTAGGAGTCAGGACCTCTTCTCGCTCCTCTTGACTTAGTCCTCAGTATAAAAAAGAGAAGAAAAAAAAATAAGAGAAGAGCTAGGATGATCCAACACACAGACCCCAAAGGGATGGATAGATATATCTACTGAAGTATATTTGCATCTCCAACTTTGCTGGTCTGCATTGCCATCATCATCATCAATGATCTGCTCACGGATTTTAAGCAGCACTACTCCGTAAGAAATTAACCAAAAAAAAAAAAAAAAAAATACTCTATACACAAGGAAATCAGGCACACAACTAAGGAGACAACGAGGGAAAGGAAAAAGAAGAAAAAAAGACCGTTTTCCTAAAGAAGTCCAGTTCATACTACTACCATACATACTGATTGATTACTGCTATAAACTCCCCGCTTTAGACTCCCAGCCGCCGCCCACTCTCTCGTCTGGTTCCCCCCCTCTCATTTCCTCCCTCTCTGCCCTTTGGGTTCGCTTGTTCTTTCATCCTCGCCTCTGTCCCCTAACTCATCTGTACAACATCTATTCTCTTTTTTTTTCTCTTTTTTCTTTTTTTTACTATCCTTTCCTTTTTCTTTTACCCCTTCATCATTGTGGTTCTTGGAAATAATTGCATTGCATATCGTTCACTCGTTTCCCATTGCGCTCCCCATTCGCCTGCCGCTCGTTTCGAGTGTGTACGGTGCAAATCCCGCCCTGCGAGAGCCAACATCGAGATCTCCGCATCTTTAGGACCACGTTGCTGAACGTGCCAACCACACTCGAAATAACCTCTCGTGCTGTCCGATCGGATTACGGTCGACGGTGTTTTCATCTTAGGCTTGGATTTATAACTCTCGAGGCGTTCATTGTGTGTGAGTCGTGGCCCTCTTTCCGAAGATTTGCTCCGCCAGAAGTCTCCCCTCAGCCCCTCTTGGGACTCCCTTACTTTGCACCCCCATTAAAGAGGAGGCACACCGCCAACTGATATCCTCTCCCTGTTCTGTCTGCTTCACTGTTGTTTCCCCGGGGCTGTCTTACGTAGGGATGCCCTATTGCTTTCAGTCGTTTCTACTCCATCTTTAAATCTTGCGTCGTCCATAATGCGATTAGAGAACTGTCCTCTAACCTGTTATCTCAACCCCTGAATGGTATTAGTCCGTGAATATACTCTAACTTGCCCATAATGGCCTTCAAAAATGGGCTGAGTGAACGCCTCGATGAGCTGCGATTCCCCTCTCCGCGATCTCCTCCCTCCGAGTCTACCTTCCCCGGCTATAATCCGCTTTCCCCAGGCCATTCGAGCTTCGCCCCGGCGTTTTCGCGGCCGTCAGGCGATGTGCGCGCCAACCTTCAGCGACGATTCACTACGGACTCGAGTAAGCTCTCGTCTTGGAGCTACTTGAACAATGTGGGAAGCTCGTCTCACATCGCTGATCCGCTGGATTTGCTGTCATCGGTAAGCGTCCCATGGTCATAATCCGCCGTTAGTCAAGAATGCGATTTGGCTCCATTTCGCATGTGAGCTCATATTGTAGTCGCTGCTTTTGAGTGTCGTCTGCATGTTGGTTTCATCTATTCAGCATCACCTCTATTCAATACAGCCCCCCTTCTATTGTAGTCATTCACTCCCTCCCCGCCCTGCTGTCTCATTCACTTTGCTTGACATCATAGGGCCCGCTGCCCTTTCTATCTCGTGTTTCAAACTTGCCAAGTGATGACATCGTTGTCAGCCTGCGCTATTTTTATGGTCTATTTACTGTGAAGCCCCGTTTCTGACTCATTTCCAGTTCGAGAAGAAGCGTCAGCATATAGAGTACATGCGGGAGCAGAGGAGACGTTTCGAGGAAGATATGAAACTCCTGGACTTGCAGCACGAGAAAGAGAAGCAGGAGATGGACCAGCTGGCTAGAGATCTGGCCAAAGCGGGGTTGTCGGGCCCCGTCAGCGAGCCGACAACTCCCCCAGAATACCGTGAAAATGCCTTTGCTGGTGCATTCACTCGTCCCACCCGCTTCTCAACCTCGAGCGTGACCTCTTCTCCCGGCTTCTTCAATGTCTTTGCTCCCTCCCAAGTGACCTCTCCTCCCAGCCAAGCAAGCCACAGCTCTGTCCAGACCCCCACCAATCGCTTCTCTGTGCACTCGGTTCCTGGCTCTCGTAGAAACTCTGAGAAGGAGGACTTTAGTCAAGAAACTGCTTCTCCTTTTCGTCCTGGACCTTCGTAAGTTGTTTTCTCCCCGAATGCTCGTCCTCGTTTGCATCGTCCCTTTGTCTGTTGGGCATGGAGTGGTGGAGGATGAGTCCACAGGGGTGCTGTCACTATCTCAACATTCACGTGATGCTGGCATGGCGTGTTTCTTATATGAAATCTCTCCTTTATGCTTTTCACCTTCAAGCTTGCGTCACCTGCTTGGGGTTATGCCTGGCTAACACTCTTCTGCCAGGATTCACCGCTATTCAATGCCTGCCTCTGGCTTGGGTTCTCAGATTCGTCCTAATATCTCTGCTTTCAGCAATAACACAGGCCTGGAGTCCTTTTCCGCAGCCAAATACCTACTTCAGAACGAGGATGACAGAGCAACTGTGACCGAAGACGATCGAATCCCTACTCCGGACATCAAGAGCTACCTCAAACTGACCGATCCTGACGACAAGTTTCCCACCCTGTCACGCAGGGACGATTCAGGCTTGGTAGGTTTTGAATGCTATGTCTTCCCCCCACCTTGGTTCCTCTTGTCTTACAGACATACACACACACATTCTATCTCACTTCTCTCTTTCTACCTGGTCTACCTCCTTTTTGTCCCACAACCAGCTTGTGACTTTTGCTGACTTATTTTCCTAGCTTTCTGCAAACTCTGATGCCCTGGACCTGGCAAACTCACGTACTCCAAATCCAGAGACTTGGAACGCACATAGTCGTCATCGTTCTTCCCATCAGAGCATGCCACAGAACGCTTTGAACATGTTCCGTCTTGATCAGCTCGGTAGCTCGACGGGCGAACCCCACTCTCAAGCGTCGTCTACTCCACGTCACATTGCTAGACACTCCCTCGAGGCAAATCTTCACTATAACAACGAGGTAGGTAACGCAACTGTGGGTCAAGCTGGTTCCAGCCGTCCCATGTCTTTGCAGACTTCATACTCCACAAACGATGTACCCACTGTCAAGGGCGACACTTTCAATCCTGCAATCACCCCTCCAAAGACCCACGTGGACCAATTTAAGCAGCACACTTCCACCATGGGCAGGATCCCAGCGAATGCCACCAATGGTCCGCAGAAGGACATGCTGCAGCATGACGATACGAAGCCACAGAGCACCTTGTCCCAGCCAACCACGTTGCAGGCTAGCGCTCCTCCTTTTGGCCCCCAGCTCACCACTGGAACAGCTCCCAATAACGTGGGTGCCCCCGCTGTGAACACTTTCCCGCCTCCCTTCTATGGTTATGGCATTCAGGGATACCCAGTTCCCGTCAACGGTCAGCTTCAAAACTTTAATTCGGCGGCTGCCTCCTATGGTGCATACCCTCCTTACGCTGGATTCCGTTTGGCAGAAGGTCAGGCGAAAAGCGCCGCTCCTCGCAGAAACGGTGATACGGAATCGAGCCAATTATCTCGCTTTACCAACTTTCCACTCGAGCATTATCGAGGCGAGTTGTACAGCCTCTGCAAGGATCAACATGGTTGCAGGTATTTGCAAAGAAAGCTGGAGGAGCGCGACCCGGAGCACGTTCAGCTGATATTCGACGAAACCCACTTGCATGTCGTTGAACTGATGACTGGTTCGTGAATCCATTGTTTCTATTGATATGCGGTGTCCCTATCTTCTAACTGAGTTTTGTTCCCACAGACCCCTTCGGCAACTACTTATGTCAGAAGCTGCTTGAATATTCCAACGATGACCAGCGGACTGCTCTTATTAACAACGCTGCGCACCAGCTTGTAAAGATAGCTCTCAATCAACACGGAACTCGGGCGTTGCAGAAAATGATTGAGTTCATCTCCACCGCCGAGCAAACTCAGACTGTGATTCAGGCTTTACGCGATCATGTTGTGGAGCTAGTTCAGGATCTTAACGGCAACCACGTCATTCAGAAATGTCTCAATCGTCTTTCTGCAGAGGACGCGCAGTTCATTTACGATGCAGTTGGTGGCAATTGTGTCGTCGTTGGGACCCACCGTCATGGCTGCTGTGTGCTTCAGCGTTGCATTGATCATGCTTCGGGTGAACAGAGAGCCCGTCTGATTGCACAGATCACTAGCAATGCCTTCGCTTTGGTTCAGGATCCATTTGGAAATTACGTTGTGCAGTACATCCTGGATCTTGCCGAGCCTCATTTCACGGAGCCCCTCTGCCAGTCTTTCCGCGGCAATATCCCGGCGCTTTCGAAACAGAAGTTCAGCTCCAATGTTATTGAGAAGTGTCTCCGCACGGCGGATTTCCAGATCAAACGTCAGATGATTGATGAAATGTTGGTCGGAGTTGAGCTTGAAAAGATGCTTCGCGATTCGTTTGCCAATTATGTCGTTCAGACCGCGATGGACTTCGCCGACCCGGAAACCCGAGGCCGCATCGTGGATGCAATTCGCCCAATCCTGCCTTCGATTCGCCAGACACCCCATGGCCGCCGAATTGCTGGAAAGATGATGGCCGCCGAGGGCTCTGGAAGAGGGAGCGCTGCAACCAGCGGACAGGTCACTCCGAACGAAATGAACTCTACCCAGCTTCCCGGTCCCCTGCAAGGCCCACAGAAGCCTTTCTTGTATCAACACAACTCGTTCCCTGCCCCTGCTGTTGGAACACATTTCGCGACACAGAATTTTGTGCCTGCCACTGGATCTGGATCTGCCTCGAATACCGCGTCTGGCGGCGCCAGCGAGAATTCATCCAGCATTTATACCCCTGCTGCTCAGCAGCCGAACGGCAACCTCGGGGCCCAGAGTCAATTGTACGCTTACTTTTAATGCGTTACACTGCGTCTGGGATCGTAGTTGCTGTTCACCGAATTGTACTCATATTGAGATGATGCTACGATCTTGATGACTTACGGCCACCTTTTGACTCATCGTTAGTCAACCTGGGGGACTCGGCTTTTGATACCACGACAAGATTTTTATCTTCATGCAATACTTTGCATTTTGTTCCATATTTTCTGGCAATGTGATGCAGATGATGAATTGCATTATTGGCTTGTATTTTTGCTCTTTTTCTCGCCCTTTTCTTTTCAACACCACCCGGAATGTTTATTCCTGCTTCTTCATGGCATTGTCAAACTCTGCATTCAACCCCCACCCCCACATATGATCCCCCAGATGTGTTTCTAGTTTCCTCGATGTTTTCTTTCTTTTATTGGTTTCTATCATTCGAATCTGTGCCCTTTTACGGTTGCATCAAGCGTTGGCCTTCAGCTGATCGAGTCCGCCTCTCCATGTCAAGGCGAGACGAAACAGTCGTTTGAACTCTGGAAATTGCCACATATCGGTTTTGAATCGACCTCCTCTCTCATTACCAGGGCCAGGAGCATTGGCAGCAATTTTCATCTGTTTCCATGCATTTCAGGGGTTGTTGTTTACAGTACCACTTGATCTCAACTGTCTCTTCCCACGCTTGTCACAACAGCACATTCGGTAGATTAGATGTACCCATATTTTCAAAATCCATATGTTGGCACAGCCAATTCTTCCAAGATATAATGAGTAGACTATTTCACCCCCAAATTATAGACAATATGGCAAGCAGTTCCTCCGCATTTGATGGTCACGTGAGTTCGCATCTGCAGCGCGTTTGATCTGCGGGCGCGATAGTCAACCTTATCTTTTGCCAGCAATATGCGCTTCCCAGGACCCTCAAGAGCTTGATGGTAGTAGTAATATCACCAGCTTTTCACCAACCCTTATGCTTCGAATCGAGAGTCTTTACTCAATCAGCCAGCAATGGCCGTGTCGAGAAGTTCAGACAAGGCAGCTTGCCTGTCTTCTCGGGGTATGTTTGCACCACTGCCTTATCGCACTTTCAACGACTTGTATTTGTCGCATCTCTAACTTGCCGTCTATCTCTCTTTAGCGTGGGACACCTGGTCCATCCACCGTGGTCGTACACGGCATCTCGGCAACGTGCAAGTCAACGATCGTTCGCGCCGTTCTCTCCGCCCTCGATGTGCCACACGCGATTGTTCGGAGCACTGAGTGCATCACCGGCCGTCATCTGCTGACGAAGATACTGTGGGCGATGCTGGAGGCACTAGGTCTTAAGGACGAGTGGGAGAAATTCGGGAAAGGTCGATGCGAGCACATCAGCACGCTTGCGGTCTTGCTCGCCGAATGCCTTGCTTCCGACGCCGGGAGAAAGAAGGACAAGTTTGTGCTAGTGCTGGATGGCATTGACAAGCAGCGCGAGGCGCCGCAGACGCTTCTGTCGGCCCTGGCGAGACTTGGCGAGCTGGTAAGTGGAGGGGGAAAGGGAGACGAAAAACTGCGTATACTGCAAACAGGGATGAACCGCATGCTGACTTGACTTGTATAGATCCCGTCCCTATGCGTGGTCCTCATCCTCAGTTCCTCTCCACGGCCGCTTTTCCTGCAGTCTGCGGCTGTGCCCCATATTAGTTTCCCTCCATATACGCGCAAAGAAGCAACAACCATTATCCTCAACTCCGCGCCGCCTCCAGTCATCGGGCTTCCGCAAGAAGCAGCGTCCAAGCTCTACCCGCACTTTGTATCAGCTGTTTACGACTCCCTCGTCGGCCCAACGGCCAGCTCAATACCTACATTCCAGTCCATATGCGAGAATTTATGGCCGCAGTTTGTTGCCCCCATCACCAGCGGCGACTCGGCGCCGGGAGGTGCAGAGTGGGATTTCACCCGTCTCCTGGTCAGAAACCGCTCGCTGTTCCGCCAACAGGGCGAAGCAGCGCTGGTGCATCACATCGTCACCGAGGACGTCGCCCCTGGCACCGGCTCTGCCTCGACCCTCAAGGCCTCGATGGCTACTGCCGTGTCCGCCCCGTCCCCTTTGCCATCACTCCCCTACTTCCCGACCCTTATTCTCACATCCGCATACCTCGCCTCGCACACTCCCCAACGCCTCGACACGATCTTCTTCTCGAAATTCTCCTCCTCCTCCCTCTCCGCGCGCAACAAGCGCGCGCACCACCGACGTCGTCTGAAGGTCCTCTCGCAGGCCCAAGCCGAAGACTACCGCGCCGCGACACAGGGCCCCGCAACCCCCGGCAGAAAGGGCAAGAGAACAAAAACGCGCATCACGAAATCCACCCTCGAATCTGCATTCGCTACCACCTCCGCCACCACCTCCGCCGGAGGCGCCCCCGGCATCACGGGGCCGTCGACCATCCTCACCGCCCGCCCGTTCCCCCTCGAGCGCCTCATCGCCATCTACCACGCCATCGACCCTAACCCGCCCGCCAACCCAATTCGCACGACAGCGGTGTCGGATGCGATTTACGCCGAGCTGGCGACGTTGCGGCGTCTCCGGCTCGTCGTGCCCTCGGCAGGCCGCGACAGTTCGAGCCGTATGGGCATGGGAGCGAGTGGCACGAGCAGCGGGAATACTACCTCTGACGCTGGGGAGAAATGGTGTGTCAATGTATCCGGGGACTGGATTGGGGAGATGGCCAAGGGGATTGGCGTGGAGGTTGGCGAGTGGTTGGCGGGTGGGCTAGATTGAACCATACGACTTTCAACACTCTTGGATACAGTGGGAGTACAGCGATCACCGTCCATGGTTTTCATAACAAGCTACACAAGTGTACGATATATAGGAATTTGGATCACCTTGGGATAAACCCCAATAATGTTCGATTCATAATCATGATTGTCGTTTTACCATAATACTAAAAGTAACAGAACAGACTTCACCAAATCCACTCATCAACAGTGGCACTTGAACAAACCAGCAGACTGGGCGTCTGAGGTCCCTGGAAAGACTTCTCGCCCGATTCGAACCGAAGCGAAGAGATGGAGTGCGAGTACTGGTATTTCGACAGAGGAGAGGAGACCTGGTCTCCGGTACGAAGGGAGAATAGCTGAACCTTGCAGTCGTCGGAGGCTTGATGTCCTAGATTAGCAACTTGATTCATTCTTTTCTGAGAAGAAGCTTGGGGCCGTGGGGTCTTACCGCTTGCGAGCAGCCCCAGCTCAGGGCTTAGGTCAAAGTCGGGGATGACTTCGGGGTAGTAATCGGAGAATGAGAGATAGGGTCTGGTAGAGGTGTGGCTTGGACGGTTGGGGTTTGGGTTGCGCTGGAGGCCGTTTGCTGGGTAGCGGATGTCGTACATTTGGAGCTAGTAGGCTGTCAGTTTGTCTGCTGCTTGTGGTTGATGTGTAACTTTGCCGGGACGAGAGAGAGAGAGAGAGTACATACTGAGTTTAGGCCTGCGACGACCATTCGGTAAGGATCGACTCTTCTGATCTTTGTGACTGCGTGGGGGTGCTGAAGACGTGTCGCAGTGCCTCCGCTTCGTAGATCGTGGAGGAAGACTGCCGAGTCTTTGAGACCAGCAGCAATGACATGCGCTGATAACCATTCGACGCTTGCCACAAGTGCATGAGATGAATCGGTACGTCGATGCGAGGTCGGTTTCCCTGTGATGACATCGTTCGCAAAGGGCTTCTTCAAGAGGGCCCAGTAACTGCCTAAGCCCTCTAACGTCTGGAGGCCTTCGGATGTTCCGATGGCGAACAGTGCTTTGCTGCCCTCTGGACAGGGTGACGAGCACCAAAGAGACGACTCTGTGCGGATGCGAATTGGATGTGCAACTGGTCAAGGAACAATGTCAGCCGTTTTCATGCCTTCTGGTAGGCTCTTGCGTGGGGTACCACTACGTACAGAAGGCAGGCCAACGGTAGTCGCCTCCTTCACCAAGATCAGGTAGCATTCGCGGAGCTAGAAAGGAATCACCATTTGGACCGCTATCCATCGTGGCTCTATTGCCGCTTTTGTTAGCAGAGCACCTCCAAACCCGATTTTCTGTAAGCACTTACAGCAAGTACCCGGTATGACTCAGGGATATAGAAGAAAGCTGGAGATTGTGGAGAGCCGTATAAGCATGTGCCTCACATCACTACATCAATTTTTGAGGAGTGACGAACACACATACTCTATATGGTTCTCTGAACAGCACTCGTTCCATGGTCCGATTGTATGTCCACGTCTCCTGGACAGAGTCCGGGAAACACACCCTAAAGAAAGGCTAAGCATAAGAGAGGATAGCAACGCAGTCGGAAAGTCCGAACTTACGAGACAGAAGATTCACCACCACGATAACCACCTTAGAACATTATTAGCCAAGATTGAGGCTCCGGATAATGATCCAGACTTACTGGCAATCAGGATACCAGAACGGTTGTTACGTATTACATGCTTGATGGAATAATCGTTTGGCCATGGCTCGAACCGATGTATTTGTTTTCGCGTGACTTGACTCGCATAGGTCAGGCCGTGTTGCTCCTGTCGAAACGGTCTTGACCAAATCTGGGCTCCAACTTCTCGTTCAGTTCCCAGTAGGGGATGTCTGAGCAGAGGGGCTCTTCTGATTTTCTCCTTTGCTAGTTTTTGTGTGAGTCGAACCTTTCTTTGACGTCTCTAGAGGGGGAATCAGTTTTATGGTTCATCTTGAATGATTGGAATCAAGTGGGCAACCTCATGTTCTACCCGCTTTCTCTTCACTGCATCCTTCGAATACTGCGCCCCAGGGGCAGCTTTATGGCTAGCCTGGATTTTGAAGTATTTCTTCTTTTCGGGATCTATTGTATGGTCAATGTGAAGTCCGCCATGACATCGCGTCTTGGGCGATAGTTTACACATACCGTAATAGAACCCAGGGATTTCCCGATTCATGATTCTTCAGGTATACAAGCGGTTAGGAATAGGTCAAGCAGAATATGTACGTCGGCGCTATGCAAGAATAAATGTTGTCCTCAATAGAGGGTGGAGAGCCAAGCTCGCCCGAATGACAGAAATTGGGTTCTCATGGAGTTTGAGCTTTGCAACAGGAACAACGTATGGTGGGAGGAATGGAGGTAAAAGAGACTAGCTCAGTCTATTGGTGACAAGGCCACCCATCTGCTGAAGTTTGCTTTTGGCGACAGTGACTTGGTGCGATATAGATAGATTCCAGATGCATCAGAGATGATGAATTTATGTTCTCTGGCTGCAATGACGTCCACCGCATATTATTGGTTATGTAATTGGATGTCTCCGAAATGGATGTTTGATTGGCTGTACCTTGTACATAACCAAATGGTCTATGTACGTTAACCAGTCTGCTAAGAATGCACGGTGAGGACCTCATTCACATCTTGTATTCTTCCAAATGGCGGCCGTCTGGTGGTTATCGAGAGCTGAGAGTATCCGTACCAATGGGTCTTCCTCTGATCGCGACAAAGCTAAATGGCTGTAGCAGACAGGAGGACTCCTCCTTGATGAACCGTTCAGCAGCAAAGATTTTCTGAGCTTCAATAGTTCTCATCGGAAGGGTCCTTCGACTTTCGATATTCTTTGATTCTTGTCTAGGATACCTCTAGTCTGGGGAAGTCTCTTCACTGTTAGCAGGAAACCAGTGATGCGTCTGCGGGAGACACTAGAACGCTTCGGGATGAGAAGACACTACTACATACCTATGATCTTCTTCCAATCCCAAAGAAAAATGCACAGATGATGAATCAATGTGTCCTTGTGGCTTGGAGAGTGAAGTAGGCTGTGTTGAAGGGAAGACAGAGAGACTTGCTGGAAGACTGGTTGGCATTCTGGATTGGGTAATCCACCTGCACCTGACAGACTGACCTCTTCCTCTCTGGTGATTTTTCCCATCTCTTTCCTGTCTCTTGAATGGACTCGATGTCTTAACAGTTCTTTGCCACCAGGTCACGGCCTAGGGAAGGAGTTTAGTACAAGATGGGGAGCTGCTTCTTTCCCTCACTGGCTTATAAGCACCTTCCTTCATGGACAAACTTCCCCCCAGTTCCTCATTCTTTTCTCTACAGCTTGAAAGGTGTCTTTCGAGGCTCTCCTTTATAGTATCTTGGGCCATACCATATCACTTTATGCGTTATATGTCTCAATCTAATCACCTGCTCGCCTGCCTCATCGCCGTCAATGGTTGGCCAATTTAACACAGGCCCTCTTGGGGTCTTCAGATACCAAGAGAACACCGAGCCTATTCGTCAGCTAAATGGCGTCAATACAAAAAGTCCTCTTGTGGCTCGCACGCCAGACGAGAAAAGACCTGTGCCCACCGATGATGACGATGATGATGAGCCGGAGGAGAATGTGGACACTCTCATTGAAGAGCTCCTCACCTTAGACGGCCCTGTCGATGTAGAAGATGATATATCGAACGAGCCTGGTGTCACCCGTCGCGTTTCCGAAGAAATGTTGCAGACAGATCCGCAGAAGGGTCTCAGTGAGAGTGAGGCCCAATACCGACGGAGAAAGTACGGTCTTAATCGAATGAAAGAGGAAAAGGAGAACAAGTTCCGCAAGTTCCTGAGTTTCTTCATTGGTCCGGTACAATTTGTCATGGAGGTAAGAAAATATCATCCCGAGTTTTTCCCCTTCTATGTCCCTGACTCACTATTTCGACCACTTTCTGATACATGATGAGCCACAGGCTGCTGCAATCTTGGCTGCTGGGCTTCGCGATTGGGTTGACCTCGGTGTGATATGCGCGCTTCTTCTGCTGAACGCCTCCGTGGGCTTCATCCAGGAATTTCAGGCAGGTTCTATCGTCGACGAGCTGAAGAAAACACTAGCTCTCAAGTCAGTTGTTTGTCGTGATGGCGATGAAAAAGAGATCGATGCATTAGAGCTTGTCCCTGGAGATATAGTGAAACTCGAGGAGGTAATTCCACTACCACAATTTCCGACTCGGACGCTTGTATTTGATTGCTGACATCTACAAGGGCACCATTGTACCTGCCGATGGTCGGCTCGTTTCAAAAAATCTCATTCAAGTGGACCAATCTTCTATCACTGGGGAGTCTTTGGCAGTCGACAAGCATAGAGGAGATACTTGTTATGCTTCGTCTGCCGTCAAACGTGGCCGCGCAACTATGCTTGTCACCGCCACTGGTGATTATACATTCGTCGGTCAAGCTGCTGCGTTGGTTAACGCTGCTTCCTCTGGATCCGGTCGCTTCACTGAAGTGCTCAACGGGATTGGAGCGATTCTACTGGTCCTAGTCATCATTACCCTATTCATCGTTTGGGTGTCATCATTCTATCGGTCAAACAACATCATCACAATACTTGAATTTACTTTGGCTGTTACAATCATCGGCGTGCCCGTTGGTCTACCTGCGGTTGTCACGACTACCATGGCGGTAGGCGCTGCATATCTGGCAAAGAAAAAGGCCATCGTGCAACGACTATCCGCTATTGAGTCCCTGGCCGGCGTTGAAATTCTCTGTTCTGACAAGACTGGGACACTGACCAAGAACAAACTGTCCTTGTCTGAGCCCTATACGGTTGCAGGTGTTGACCCGGACGATCTCATGCTGACTGCGTGCTTGGCTGCGTCGAGGAAAAGGAAGGGCATGGATCCCATTGATAAAGCATTCTTCAAAGCACTCCGGGACTATCCTCATGCTAAAGCTGCACTGACACAGTATAAAGTGTTAGAATTCCACCCATTTGATCCGGTCTCGAAGAAAGTTATGGCCGTGGTCCAGTCGCCCCAGGGTGAGCGAATTATCTGTGTCAAGGGCGCTCCTCTCTTCGTTCTGAAAACCGTTGAGGAAGATGATCCGATCTCAGAAGAGGTCGATGCAGCATACAAGAACAAAGTGGCTGAATTCGCAACTCGAGGTTTTCGCTCCCTTGGTGTTGCTCGCAAGCGCGGCCAGGGTAAATGGGAGATACTCGGTATCATGCCTTGTTCAGACCCTCCGCGGCATGACACTGCCAAAACTATCAACGAGGCTAAGAAGCTTGGGCTTTCAATCAAAATGCTCACTGGCGACGCAGTTGGGATCGCCCGCGAGACTTCTCGTCAATTAGGGTTGGGCACTAACGTGTATAATGCCGAGCGGCTCGGTCTCGGTGGAAGGGGAACAATGCCAGGCTCAGAGGTCTTTGATTTCGTTGAAGCCGCGGACGGTTTTGCAGAGGTCTTTCCTCAGCATAAATACAATGTTGTGGAGATACTTCAGCAACGAGGCTACCTTGTGGCAATGACCGGTGACGGTGTCAACGATGCCCCTTCCCTCAAGAAAGCCGACACTGGTATTGCTGTCGAGGGTTCTTCTGACGCAGCCCGGTCTGCGGCTGATATTGTCTTTCTTGCTCCCGGCTTGTCGGCGATCATCGATGCGTTGAAAACTTCTCGCCAGATTTTCCACCGTATGTATGCATATGTGGTCTATCGTATAGCCTTGTCATTGCACCTTGAGATCTTCCTGGGCCTATGGATTGCGACAATGAATGAAAGCCTTAACTTACAGCTTGTTGTTTTCATTGCCATCTTTGCCGATATTGCAACGCTTGCCATTGCTTATGACAATGCACCCTACTCCAAAATGCCCGTGAAATGGAACCTTCCCAAGCTATGGGGCATGTCGATCCTCCTTGGCCTGGTACTTGCAGCAGGAACATGGATCACGCTGACCACCATTCTGACTACTGGCAAGGAGGGTGGTATCATTCAAAATTTTGGAGAACGTGACGAGGTTCTGTTCCTAGAAATATCACTCACCGAGAATTGGCTCATCTTCATCACACGCGCCAATGGACCTTTTTGGTCATCGATTCCGTCATGGCAATTGACGGGAGCCATTCTGGTGGTCGACCTGGTTGCGACCTTTTTCTGTCTATTCGGCTGGTTCGTCGGCGGTCAGACCTCAATTGTTGCCGTTGTTCGTATCTGGGTCTTCTCGTTTGGCGTGTTTTGTATAATGGGCGGTCTCTATTATTTGCTGCAGGGCTCAACGGGCTTCGAGAATCTCATGAATGGCAAGAAGAGCACAAAACAACGATCGCTCGAAGACTTCGGTAAGTGAACATCCAACCGTCCCTGTCATCTGGCATCTGCTTATTTCAATCAGTGGTCGCTCTGCAGAGGGTTTCAACGCAACATGAAAAGAACTCATAAAGCGTTATCCAAAGTGATCTTCGTTTGGTGGTCCATCGTGATCAGTTGGGATATGACTTCCTGGTGCTGCGCCATCTCTGCGCCGATGTCTCTCCTACCTCATAGTGTTTATAGCATTATTCGTGTGCCTTGCTATCCGGCAGTTTCTGTCATGATATTTCTGCTAAGGTCTTTTGAAGTGCCTTCCTTTCCTTATCTTAATGTTGGATCAAATGTGTCTAGCAATGGCTTTATGGGTGGGCTGTGGAAGAGATTGAGTTAAGCATTGTATGCATTACCAAGCAATTGAGCTTTGTCCAATCAATGATGGATTGATGCTATTAATGGGTATTTGATTTGATCTCGTAGTTTAAGATGGGACTTTACCATGAGACATACGAGAGATATGTCCCTGCCTTTTTATATATAAAACGTATCGCCATTGGCCATTGCATACCATGCGACTACTATGAGCAGCAGGCCCATCTCACAACAATCCAGTAATGTGTTGCCATCATATTACACTGGGTCGTCCCAACGAGGCTCAAAACTCGCAAAATACACCCAAGCAGCCCAAAGTTCAAGCGGAGAATAAAGAAAATTAATGAGATTATAAATCTAGGCTGAGCTAGCAGTAGGACATGGGGAAAGTATGCTGGTGCTCCTAGAGCGGTTTCTTTCAATAGCAGTCCTTTGTTGTTGTTGTTGTTGTTGTTGCTGTTTCCATCCTCCGGATTCTAGATTACATCAAAGCCCGGTATATTGAATGACAGGTGATCTTGGGGAAGAGGGGTACCGCTGGGAAAGAGGAGGGGAATATACAAAGGGTTCGGAAGGGAGGGAGGGATATGCATTCAACTAGAACCAGATTGAAAGGGGGAAAGGCGAACATCGAAGAATTGCAAGGGGTGTGGGCGTATGTGCAGGAACGGGGGATCAGGACTTGGTCAAGAAGTCCACGGCCTATAGTGATTGATTTCGTTAGCATGGTGGTTGGGTGTGGAATGACATGATGTTTATGGAGAGGGGACATACCTTGTCCAGATTGTAGTCGAACTTTTCTAACGCGGCGAGGGATTCATCGCGCGGGAAGCCCATGCCGGTTAGTCTCTGGAGGAACTGGTCGTCTTCCCCCGAGTCGGTCTGGAGAGCCCATCCTGGTGATTTACTGTCTCCTGCAGCTGTCGGTTTGGGGGCTCCGCTGGCCCCGGATGCGGTTTGAGCATTGTCGAGAGGCGCAAAGAGGGCTCCCCAATCGTGTGTAGCCGCTTGCGACGAGGAATCCGGAGGTGATGCAGCGCTGCCGTGATCCGGAGAGCTCACGATATGCTGGTCGAAATTGAAGAACTCGGACGACGGGGCATTCCCGGCATTGGCGGGGGGAGACGATGTCTTGTTCTGCGAAGGGCTGTCGAATGAGAAATCGAAACCAGCACCGTTCTTGTTGTCCGACGGCTCGAAATCATCCTCGTCATCGTCTTCCGCCTCCTTTGCGGGAGCAAGGTTCATTCCAGCAAAGGCAGCTTCGAAGTCGGGGGCGTTGGGTTTGTTTACGCCTGCTGCGGGTGCACTAGGCGAAGCAACCCGCTGCGGCTCACCACCGACAATCGGTGCACCAATACCTGATTCCACGGAATGAGGAGCATCTGGAGCGGTTGTGGGGTCCTCGCGGTTCGGTAAGAGACCATTGAATTCAGGTGGCATACCGCCTGGCTCCTGCTTGCCTACGCTTTCCTCGTATTTCGGGGGGCTCTTCTGGGCTTCCGCTGGAGGAGGCTGAGTCTCCGAGGTTGCGGATGCTGGGTCGGGAAAGGCCGGGACGTGAGATGATTCGAAGGGATCAGGTTTGCGCGCCTCGGTTTGCTGAGGCTGAGGCGGAACAGCGGACGCGAAATCGTCGTCGAAACCCATGGGCGCCTCGCTCACGGTGCTATCGTCATCTTCATCGTCATCAAGTTCACGAATAGGTGGGAACTCGGTACTCGCGACAGGGGCTGCTCCATTAGGCTTATTTGCACCAGTACCCTGCTTCATGGCAGCGAAGGCTTCTTCGAAGTCATTGGCGTTCTGAGACTGGGATCTTTGATGCGCGGGGCCACCAAATAGCTCATCGAAGCTTGGGTCCTTTGCAGCCACCTGCTTCTCGTTGCTGGTCGGCAATGCAGGTGCTGTTACAGCTTCCAAGCCCGGGACTGGAACAGGGGCTGGAATCTCAGGGAAGCCCTTTGACTCTTCAGTTTCCTCAAAGGGAGACCGCATGGCACTTTGGTCGCCTGTGGGGAAGGCCGCTTCGCTGTCGGCAGCTTGTGCCGGAGTATCGAAAGTGGGTGTATCGGGGCCACCATACCTGCTAGCGGGAGGGGAGGCCTTGACAGAGGAGGTCAAAGACTGTGTCTCAGCCAGAGGAAGGACATTCGGCGTGAACTGTCTGGATGGCGGAGGTTCAGGCACAGGGCCGAGAGAAGGTGGTGTAGGGACTGAAGGAGTCGGCACTCCCGATGTAACGGGCGAATGGACCGAGGCTTGCTGAGAATCAGCGCGGAATGAAGTCGGAGGGGGTGGGGTGGCAGTGGTCGGAGGAGCAACAAAGGCAGTACCGAACAGACTATCGAACGCACGCTGCTGCTCGTTCGAGACCTGTGGGGACAACGCCTGGCCTTCACTGGATCCCGTAGTTTGCCGTCTGAAGAAGGGGTTGGTGTTCTGACTAGCTGTTGACAAAGCAGGGCTGGCAACTGCTGGGATAGCACTTGGAGATGCTACACTCTCGTCCGATCCGTGAGCTGATTCCTTGGCGAGGGTATCGATCTCATCTTGGACCTTCTCCCGTTCACCTTCCACTGTAGCCAATTGCTTCTTGTTGATAGCAACGAGACCTTTCTGCTGCCGAGCTTCGGAACGTGCTTTTTCGAGAG
Organism: Aspergillus clavatus NRRL 1; assembly: GCF_000002715.2. Lineage (NCBI taxonomy): Eukaryota > Fungi > Ascomycota > Eurotiomycetes > Eurotiales > Aspergillaceae > Aspergillus > Aspergillus clavatus. The sequence continues at coordinate 4,129,699 of NW_001517094.1, read as the reverse complement.
CAGGCTTGAGCTGGGCAACAGCGGCGTTGGCTTGGCGGATCTTCTCCTTCAGACTCGCATTCTCTTGCTGGTCAGCAGTCAATGCAGCGGAGACTTGTTCAAACTGATTCTGTAAATCTTGTCTGCTGCCTTCGATCAACGCATACTCTTGCTGCAGCTTCTTGGTCTCCGCCTTGGAAGCGTTGAGTCGTCCCTCAAGCGCCTTGAAGTTCTTGACCTCTTGCTCATACATGGCTCTGGCCTGTGCCAAGCGAGTCTCAAAGTCACGCTTCTGTTGGGATGTTTGGGACAACTCATGCTCTGCTGATGTTCGCTTGGTTTGGACGTTCTGCATTTCGTTTGCCAGCGAACCGATTTGATTAGATAGATTGGCGAGTTCGGTCGTCTCCTGGGTGAGTTTCTTCGATTCTTCAGGGTCATTATCACCAAGAAGGTCATCCGATGGAGGCGGGGGCGACCGGATTGTCGGTGGAGCACCAGCCGAAGCACCGGTGATCTGAGGCTGCAGGCTTTGGCCGAAAGACGACGTTGGAATGAAAGGCTTGAATGTCGTTGCACTGCTCAGAGGGGATGCCCTCGAAGAAGGCGATGCGGGGGTCTGGAAGGCTGTGTTGGAGCCACCCGTGGATTGAGGTACCTGCGAGGGAGCCACAGCTGGGGGCGGCGCGGCGAATGCATCGAGTCCGAAGAGATCATCCGCTGCAGATCGGGCAGCTGGTGGAGGCACCGCCGCTTGGGCTGGAGCTGGAGCCTGGACCGGAGCGGGAATTGCCTGCGCAGAGGCAGGGCGACGCATACTGGGAGGAATCAAAGCGGGTGGAAGGGTCTGCGGGACGGATTCCTTCCGGAGCGTTGCAGACGGACGAGATACATTGCTACCGCAACTCGTCCTTGTCATGTCGTCAGCATCGATATCAGCAGTCCCAAATCTGGGCGAGAGTCTCTTCAGGCAGCTGTGCTTTCATAAAGAATGCCACAGCTTGGTCTCCGGTGATGACGCCTGCTTTCGCCGTATCTACTGTCGCAAAGACAGTATCGAAATGCGCCTTCTCCTGAGGTGTAATGAGCCAATCTCCGCCAGTCGATTGGGCCGTGAGAGGAGGCCCGAATTGCGATCTATTTAAAGGGCTCTGGGTTCGCTGCGGACCTGTGAATTGTCTCGGGATAGCAGGAACAGGTGGGACATCAAGGCCGGGTCGAGATCCCACCGAGGACCGAGCTGATCCCTTTCTGGCTGCAGCCTCATACAGACCAGGAGGCAGAACCTGAGGAATGCCTCTCATGGCGCCTGACTTGTAAGAGGTCAAGAGATGCATAGCAATGATGAACTCTGTGGTATCGAGAGCGCCTCGCTGTTTGGTGTCTGCCAAATTCCAAATACGACCAAGGATCTCATTTGGTAATCTTGCTCGTTCGAAGATCTGCTTCGCAATGTCGCCTGCATGGAAAGCACACCGCATTAGTTTTGATCTCATATTATGGTCTCACGATAACAAGGAGTCAGCACTCATACCAGGGATGACCCCGCTCCGAGACACATCTGACTTCTCGAACAACGCAGTGAATTTATTGACATCGTCCGGATTCAGTGGAGGAACTCGAATTGGCCCCCCAGCGGGCGGCGGACTGGTCGCACCAGCATCGCGAGGAGTAGGAGATGTAGGCTCAACAACGATACCTTCGAACCTAGGCAGCGGTCCGGCTAGAGGCGGGTCAATGATCGGTCGCTGCGACACTCAATTCCATTGCAAACCATGAAAAAGCTAAACTCACATTGCAGAGCCAATTCCTCTGTGGGCGCGCGACCAGCTTGGGCGTGTCCTATGAGGCGCAAAACGACACCGAATCCCGAAGGGGTCAGAAGCCCCCTGTTCTCCTTATCCGCGATCTGCCATATCTATAGCACACACTACCAGTCAGCGTACCATTAAGCTAGAGAAAGAAAAGATATTCTAAGCATATGATAGGCCACATACCAAGCCGAGAGTTTCCGGAGCAAGCTTCGTCCTCTCAAAGAAAGGAACAGCGATCTCGCCAGTGATGACGCCAAGGTTGGTAGTATCAGCGGCCTGGAAGAGTTGGTAGAACACCCGTTTCTCTTCAGGAGACAGGTTGAGATTAGGATGCCGTTGTGCTATAAGGTAATTGAGAGAGAGAGAGAGATTCCGTCAGTTCCGTCGCGGCTCGATAGACATGTAGATGGACAGGGTTGGTTGTTTCTCCTGAGAGAGCTCGCCAGCCTGCAGCCTAATCTGCCATTGCTGGGGCGGAGACTTACCACTGTCAGCCATGATGGTAGCTCCGGAGGAGTGCGCCTCTCCTCCCTCCAGACACTGATTCCAGGATCTTCGTGGGAATGATCGGGGCGTAAAAGGTGGAGGAATAGATGCCGTGGGACCTATCGAGATGATGCTGCCACGGGCATGGATCGCCGACTGGTAAGGGGGAACACGGGGGACGGAGTCGACGGGATGACGAAATCGAGGGGAAACCCGGTGATTGAGCAGGCGACAGAATTATTTAAGAGGCTTCTGAAAGGAGGTCGGGGTGAATGAAAGAAGAGAGGACCAAGAACCAGCAGACTCAGCAGGAAAGGAGCTTCAGGAGAGGAAGAGTGGAGGTGGGTTTGAGTAGTGAGAGGGATGGATGATGATGTCCTTTCCTTAGCTTCCTTTTGGGTTCCGGGGGAGAACTAAATTACTGACTGACCTTGAGTACCTCTCGATAGCTTAGATACTTTGGGACCACCGCGTTCACGCTTCACCGAGTCTATACAAGTTGTTTTTTTCTGTTGTCTTTCATTTCTTCTAACTGAATCCCTGGTGTTTGTTCGATATTTTAAGCATTATTTCTTCATTTGTCAAGTCAACCCCCCCTGGGAATCTCCTCTCCTCTCCACCTCTCTGGACCAGAGCCTATTCAGTATTCACAGCCTAACAAGATAAGAAAATACTTTAAAGATCCGATGGATTTGCAGTGAAAAAACATAATTACAATCTCATATTCGCAGTGTCTTTTATATGAACGAGTGGGTGAATTTCATCGCTGCTTCGGGATATTAAAAATATATCAGACAAAGAAAAACATAGTCTGTGAGCTAAGCCAATCTCTTCTCCTATGTATTTGCATGCAACCCGAGTTGCACAGGTCCATGGTATATCACCTTGGCAAACGCCTGTCCCCAATAGAAGAGCATAGAGACAACCAAAAGGAGCCCCTGCACCAAGACGGACAGCCAACCTCTACAGCCATTCTTCGGAATCCTGCCGAGTGATGACATCCATCTAGTACTCAGCCTCAACCTCCTCCTCGAGCGAGTCGCTGGCGACCTCCTCGTAGTCGCGCTCGAGGGCAGCCAAGTCCTCACGGGCCTCGGAGAATTCACCTTCCTCCATACCCTCACCAACGTACCAGTGAACGAAGGCACGCTTGGAGTACATGAGGTCGAACTTGTGGTCAAGAGCAGACCAGGCCTCGGCAATGGCAGTGGTGTTGGACAGCATGCAGCTATAAAAATGGATCAGCTTCGTTCTACTATTTTGCACAATGGGAAGAGAGAAACGTACACAGCACGGTCGAGCTTAGCAAGGTCACCGTTGGGAACCTGCTGGGGAGGCTGGTAGCAGATACCGATCTTGAAGCCAGTAGGGCACCAGTCGACGAACTGGATGGTGCGCTTGGTCTTGAGGGTGGCAACAGCGGCGTGGGACTCCTTGGGGACGACATCACCACGGTAGAGCAGACAGGTAGCCATGTACTTGCCGTTACGGGGATCACACTTGACCATCTGGTTGTTGGGCTCGAAGCAGGCGGTGGTGATCTCGTTGACGGAGTTGGCCTCGTGGGAAGCCTTGGCAGCGGAAACGACGGGAGCGTAGGCGACCAGAGGGAAGTGGATACGGGGGTAGGGCACCAGGTTGGTCTGGAACTCGTTCAGATCAACGTTGAGAGAGCCATCGAAACGCAGAGAGGCGGTGATGGAAGAGACGACCTGAGCGATCAGGCGGTTCAGGTTCTCGTAGCTGGGGCGCTCAATGCCGAGGTTACGGCGGCAGATGTCGTAGATGGCCTCGTTGTCGACCATGAAGCTGCAGTCGGAGTGCTCCAGGGTGGTGTGGGTGGTGAGGATGGAGTTGTAGGGCTCAACGACGGAGGTGGCGTTCTGGGGAGCAGGGTAGACGCAGAATTCCAGCTTCGACTTCTTGCCATAATCCACAGAGAGACGCTCCATCAGCAGAGCACCGAAACCAGAGCCGGTACCACCACCGAAGGAGTGGAAGACCAGGAAACCCTGGAGACCAGCGCAGTTGTCAGCGACCCGGCGGACCTTGTCGAGGACCTGGTCGATCATCTCCTTTCCAACGGTGTAGTGACCACGAGCATAGTTGTTCGAGGCGTCCTCCTTGCCGGTGATCATGTTCTCAGGGTGGAAAAGGCTACGGTAGGTGCCGGTGCGGACCTCGTCGACCACATTGGGCTCGAGATCGCAGTAGATGGTACGGGGAACATATTTGCCCTGGCCTTGATGCAATTGCTGTCAGCACAGCAATGGGAAGAAGACTGGACTGTGAGAGTGAAGGCGTAAAACGTACCAGTCTCAGAGAAGAAAGTGCTGAAACCGTGGTCGGGGTCGGCCTTCTTGCGCTCCTCGGTCAAGTAACCATCGGGCTATAATGAATGACAGAGGGTCAGTTTGATTTGACGCGTCGAAGGGCGAAAGAAGAGGGGGGATTGATGGGGTTGAAAGTTGCAAGGAAGCCGAGATTGCCATCCCACATACCTGGATACCGTGCTCAAGGCAGTACAGCTGTTAATCATGCCACCACCAGTTAGCAAAGCGTCATTCCAGCGAAGTTCTTTATCCATCGACGCCTATGTTGTCGTCCCCATTTTTTCTGTATTTACATGGCGGAAACTCGTAGTCAATGCATACCTCCCAGCAAGAGTTGGCAATCTGGCAACCAGCCTGGCCGACTGTATCAAGGAAGAAAACATCAGTGACACGGCCCACACAAAACAAACAACACGTCGAACGAAGACGTAGAAGGGGGACAAACCGTTCAAACTGATGACTTCTCTCATTTTGTCGAGTCAAACTGACGGAATTCGATTCACAAGGGATAGATTAAGAGGGTGGGTGGAGGAGGAATGAAGGACGAAAAAAACCCAAGACGATCTGCTGTATGGGTTGTTTCAGGGGTAAGTAAACGGAACACCAGCAAAACGGTAAAAAAAAGGCGTCGAGGAACGGGTGGGAAACAAACACACAACAACAACAACAACACAACACAACAAGCGGGCAGAGGGGGGGGGAGGGTAATTTACCTTGGGAAGGGAGAACAACAAACCCTTGGGGAAGAGGGATATCGGGATAGGACAGGTAGAATATTAAGATTGAAGAGTTATGTAGAGAAATAATAATTAGGAAGAATGGAGGGGAGGGGGAGAAGCCCAAGTCGAGGCAAAGATGGGATTGTTGTGGATGGCGGACGGCGGACGGTGGACACTTGGGACACTTGGGAGTTGGGATAGCCGCTGATAGGGAATCTTTCGAGGTACTATCGCCCTTACTACTGTTACTAGTCACCCTCGCCGGCTGTACTACTGCGTACCTAATGCGCTGTCACCTCCCAAGCTGGACTTTCTTGTTCGCTGTTTGATCAGTCCGTTGGGTCGCGTTGCCATTCGCGCCGTGTGATTGGTGCAGAGCCTCTCGTGACCGCCTGATGCCCGAGTCTCGCTCACGGTCCCGTGACAAGGATCAACAATGCTTATTCAGCGGGCAGTTATCACGTGAGATCACCCCATATGGATTGGGTCACGTGGCTTACAGACAGCATGAGCTCAACAACATCAACATCGACATACTAGGGTTCAATATACCCTCCATTAGCAATAAATTTAGACATATTGTTGAGCGGAAGCTAGGAGTATTCAAAGGTACGCTTATAGAAATCATCGCTTTAGTACACAAGCTACGACTTGTGCCACTTGCTATTCAATTACATCCATCTATATCAAGGCGAGCTCTGATCATGACCATGTAGACTAGCACCTCGTCATCCTCATCATCTGCTATATTCACTACAAGACGAATAACCCTTAATAGTCAACAGTATCTAAGCCCTCCCAAGAAAACATCCTAGACATAAAAAAAAAAACTAACCTCCCCAGGCCTCAAACCTCGTCTTCCCAATATCAACTCAACAACAATGCCCATATAAGCCCACCACCAATCCCATCAATACCAATCCCAAGCAACAAACATGTTGAATCCCCTCACTCCTCTCTTATTCTTCTTCTTCTTCTTCTCCCTCCTCCCCTTTGTGGCCGCCAACGTCGAAAAAACCATCTTCCTCGCCCCGCACCCATCTCCCCTCCCCTCCACCGATCCCACCCTCGACGACCTCGGCCTCAACCGCCTCTCCCCCTCCGCCCCATCCCTAAGAACGCACCTAAACGCCTCCTTCCCGACCCCAGAAACCCCCGGCACGGACTCCTGGTTCTTCCTCGAGAACCTGACCCCGGGCCAACGCTACGAGGTCCGCGTCTGCTATCTCGCAACGGTGAGTCGCAGTCCCATTTCCCCCCGGCACCATCGCCGTCCCCCAGCTACAAAACCTCACACCCACACCCACACCCCAACAACCTACGTTCCACTAACAAAGTACACAAGCAACCCACAATCTTCACCCTCGACACTTACACCCTCGCCAACGCACTCGATGACCCCACCCTCCTCGCATCCGTGAGCCGCTACTCCGCCGCGCGGCTGGAGGCTTCGCTCCTGCCCGTCCGCCAGGCCAGTAACCCCAACTCCGATGGAGCACGGGGGTCCGCTGGTGCGGGCGCGGGCGCGGACTCGGTGCTCTTCCTGCGCGTGCGCGCCGCGGCGGAGTACTTCTCGCCCGATGAGGGGTTGATGGAGCGGGTGCCGCCCGTGCTGGTGGATGTGATTCTGGATCCGTTTCTGGGGAATGTGTTCCCGCGGTCGTTGGTGGGGACGGCGGTGTATGCGGGTGTGGTGGCTTTGTTGGCCGTCGGGGTTGCGTGGTGGGTCATGGGGGTGGTTAGGGGGGTGATGGAGAGGGAGGTTGGGTTGAGGGATGATGGGAAGAAGATCCGGTAGGAAGGGGGGAGGGTTACCCGTCTTCTTGTATACTAGCTAGCTAATGGACCGAGTCAAAAACGGCGGAAAGGTGTATGTTGAGGATATTGAATAAGCAACATATATCAGACAAATATGGATTATGCACAAATAAAATGCTCACTCAGATCATCAAGCCATCAACGTCAGGGGGAATAAAAATGTCATCAAGCAATGGGAAGAAGTATTACCAACTCTTCGGATACATCTGGGGGGTTCCTAATCAATCCAAGACACCTCCACTCCCAATCATTCGTCTAGAAAAAGGGCAAGCCAGCAAGGCATCTCATCGATCGTCAGCATGTCATGCTCATGCCTGCACCTTGGAGATCGGTTCAATTAATCCTCGAAAAAGTGCAAGACGGCCCGGATGCCTTTCGAGCCAAGGCCGTGGGGCGGGTAGGCAATGTAGAGGGGTTCGTCGTGGGCTCCCAGTTTGGCTCTGAATTCACTCTTGCGCACCAGGTGGAATTGCTTGGCCAGAGTCTCGTAGGTGTGCTGCAGCATCTTGATCTTGGTTCCATGCATGTTGTGACCAGGTGTCAGGGTCGCTGTCGCACCGGCGCCGAATGTGAGGGACTTGACGCCAGACGCGGCCGCAGTCTGGATGGCATGCGTCAAAAGGTACTCGATGACACCGTTGGGGGAGCCCGGGAAGTCGAGGCTGTATTTGACCTGCATGCCGTGCTGGGGGGACAACATGGCCAGAGCAACAAACGCGCAGATGGTGCCAGACTTGTCCACCGCGTAGAAATACCAGCGGTGCTCGGGGTCGCGCCAAGGGTGAATCTCAGACAGATGCACCTGAGCACCCTTCCGGTTGGCAAGCCAGTCTTGGATGCGGGCTTCGATCTTCTCACGAGCATCGTCCGGCACCATCTCACCATACTTCATCTCCACAACCTTGATGCCTTCATTTTGTGCGCGGCGAATCTTGCGGGCAATCTCACCGTCGGATGCGGCCTGGTTACGGGATGGGTCGACGCGCTCCTCGGCAATGCAAGACAAGCTGCGCCAACCCAGTTTCTCACCCAGGATAGTCTCAACTTCGGGCGAGCAGAGAAGCCAGATGGGCTTGTACTTGGTCTCGCGCCGCATCCAGTGCAGGAATTGGGTGATGACACGATTGTATTGGGCGGGGTCGCAGAGGGGGTTGCCGGGAATCACCGCATAGTTGTTGGTGCTGGGGACGTAGGAGACGGCCGCGCCGGTGGCCATGTCTCGCCAAATCTTGAACCGCTCATCCCCCCACGAAGTGGAAGTAGCATCTCCGTAGTTGGCGATCAAGTGTTCCAATGGTTGCAGCTGGCTCTCGTCCTTGGCGCGCTGGCCCTCTTTCTCTCGTACCCATGGAGGCTCAACGGTCGACGACTCAGGGTGGCGAAGCTGCAGAACGGGGGGCTTCGCGGGGAAGCTCTTGGGATCACGAGGGAAGAGCGAGGCCAGGCGAATGTTGCCCAATTTCAGGAGCAGCATCAGCAGACGCTCAAGACCAACACCCGCGCCGGCATGGGGAGGCGCACCCCAGCGGAAACCCTCCATATAATCATCCATCAACTCCGGGTTGATGCCCCAGCGAAGCATATTTTCCTCCAACATGTGAGGGTCGTGGATACGCTGGCCACCGGAGACGATCTCCTGGCCTCGGATGAAGATATCGAAGGAGTTGGTAAAGCGCGGGTCTTCGGGGTCAGGCATGGCGTAGAAAGGACGCGCGCCGGTGGGGAACTTATCGAGGATGTAGTAATCGGTGCCGTACTGCTCCTTGACCAGCTCGCCCAGACGAATCTCATCGCGGGTGTGTAGATCCTCATCATCGGGCAGCGGATTTCCATCTTCGTCGCGCCAGCCGGAATCATTGAGCATCTTGATGCCGTCTGCAAAGCGGATGATGGGGGTTTGCTCCAGCCACACGACATCCTCCGACGGGAATTGATGCTTCACAATCTCCACTTCCTTGCGGTAACGGCCATAGACAACCGTGAGGATGTTCTTGATGACGGCATCAAGCACCTCCAGCATCTCATGGTAATGCTCCTCGATGGCCATTTCGAGATCCAGACCAGTGTATTCCGTCAAGTGACGGTGGGTATTGGAGTTCTCCGCTCGGAAGACGGCACCGATCTCATAGACTCGGCCAAAATCGGCTGCAATGCACATTTGTTTGGCGAGCTGGGGGCTCTGGGCCAAGAAGGCATCCCGACCGAAATAGTTGACTTGGAAGACACTAGCGCCCGACTCGGTGGCCGAGCCTTGGAGCTTGGGGGTATGGATTTCGATAAAACCTTGCTCGTCAAGGGACGATCGGAAGATATTACTCAGAGCGGACTGGATGCGGAAGATGGACTGCGCCGTCGGAGTCCGCAAGTCCAGGAGACGGTTATTGAGTCGGGTGCGGTCCGAAATGTGGCTGCGACGGCCCTCGACGCGTTCCTCTTCGGCAGTGCGGATCTCGGCCTCGTAGACACTGAAGGGCACGGGTTCCTCCCGATGAACCACCAGATGGATCTGCTCGATGCGCAACTCGACATCGTGGATGCTGCAACCCAACACGGGCACTTCGGGGGCCTGGACGATGCCGCGCACATGCACAATGGATCCCAGTCGCAGATGCTCCGCCCACTGGATCATGGCAATGGACTTCGCCCCGGGGACTTCGTGGAGCACACCTTGGAAAGTGGTGAGCTGCTGACGGAAGATCAGGAAGACCAGCTTCGAGCTCATGCGACGCACAATGTGCAGACGAGTGGTGAAGAGGACCTCCTGGCCGACATTGGCGGCGGAGATGTTCTCCAGGCGAACGCGGGGCTCTCGCAGACGGGTGCTCGATTGCATCAACGGCAGTTCTCCATATCGCAGCTTCATCTCGGCTGTCTCTTGGCTGGCGGCGACTGCGATCTCTTCCTCCTTCTGGCGTCGTTCGGAATCATCTAAATGGTGTTCCTCACTGAGCCGGCTGCGCTCTCTCCGACGCTGTTCCCGAGCCAAGCGCTTCTGCTGGTTTTTGCTCATGGAGCCGGCGTTAGAAGAGTCATCGGAGATATCGTCCGAGGAAGAGACATCATCGCGGTCGCGCAAGAAACCGCTGAAGATGCTGCGACGCGGAGAGGCGATAGAGGAGATCGATATTCTGTTGGTGCTGCCGCCGCCGCCAGAGGACGTAGAATCCTCATCGGATTTGGGCTTGATCTTGGACAAAGCGCGCTTGATCGACATGTTGGTGGCCTAGAATTGAGAAGAGAGATGGCCAGAAACCATGCAAGACCACTCCTCTCTAATGAATCTTAGGGGGGGGGGTGGGAAGGAAGATAGAGATTCCAATTCACACAAAGACGAGAATAAATATATGGCTTTAGGATGTGTGGACGGGGTCGAGTCGGAGATAGTCAGGCCAGAAGTACCTGGAAACTTTTCTTCTCACGAGGCGAGGTAGTAGATACTTAGTCAGCCGTCGAGCCGAAGTAGGAAAAACGAAGCCAGCCACAGAGGGGTTTAGTTTATCAGTAATCAGATTAGTGATAAAATGATAAGCCGATGGTGATCGACAACAAACAGTGTAGTTAGTCTAGTCCGGGAGTAGTGGTAGTGGTAGTGGTAGAGAAGTCAGAGAGAAAGGGAAGTTGAGGGGGGAGAAGAAAGAAGAAAGTCTTGTTATGTATGTTGAGTTGTTGACAGGAATGAGACCAACGCCCTGGATTTCCCTCTTTTTTTTCCCTGATCAAGCCCGTCGAAGCTTTTTCCATCAATCGCCAAAAAAGCGCAAGGTTCGAGCAAGAAAACGGCCGGATGATATCATCGCGTCCCCCACTACTACTGGGAAAAGTGACGCAGGAAGTCAACCTCAGGTATCTATCTACTCTCTCAATCTAGGGACGTAGATTTTGAAGAACACAGCAGTATATCGAGGTGGCCTTTATAAAAGATCCAACAGTATAGATCTTCAATCAATCATTCATTCGACTCTAGGAGGAAATCCAATCATACGATCATATCAATTTCATGTTCCCGAGCACCACTCTCTTTTCAGTTTCAGGGGATCACAGTAAGACACTCTTCCAGTAGGCCAGGCTGCCAGGCAGTCCGGCACGTAGCTTAGTTTACACTCCCCTCCTACTACTACTACTAAGATACTCAGTATAATTCAGTTATCTCCCCATTCCTAACGCTGCCGGCCTCTTACTACCACCATCATCATCTGACCCTGTACGCAGCCATAAGCTTCTTCTTCCCCCTTTCCTTACTCTTCCTCAGTCTTGACCAATTTCTTCCATTCCTCTTCGTTTTCTTCTTCCTCGGTTACGTTCAACTCAGAAATTCCTCTTCTGAAAATCTGATAGGTATTCCAATTATGATTCCGAGCAAACATTACCTGATCCCCGAGTCGTCCTGTCATTTGATTTCATAATCATCACTCTTCTCCGCATAATCATCGGCGTATGCTCGGAGCCGCTGACTCAGGGTGATTGCATTCTTCTAGACCAGGCTCGCTCGGCACCCTTCCCTTTTGCATGCATATATGGGACTGGGGTGAAAATCGGCACCATAGTTCCACCCCTCTCCTTCCGCGACCAAAAATTTAATGGCATCTGAAAACCCCTCGCGATGGTGGCTGTACGTCCAGGCCGTCTTCTGGCGCTTTCTGATGCGCATAGGAATGTTCATTCATGACCTACCCGCTCCCCGTCCTCCGCGTCCTTCTTTCGTCCGCTCAATTCCCTCCGGTGACTCCCAGATTGGACTCCATTTCTACTGTCCGCCGGGTTACGACCAAAGTCGGGGAGAAGGTCGCCGATTGCCCGTTGTGGTAAACTTTCACGGGGGTGGTTTCACATTGGGGACTGCGACCGATGACTCGCGCTGGGCCCAATGCGTTCTCGGGGAAGTCGGAGCAGTGGTAGTCAGTGTCGGGTACCGTCGAGCACCCGAGTACCCGTTTCCCGCCGCCGTGGACGACGGCGTCGAAGCCCTTCAGTATCTGGCGGCGCATGCCGCGGAATTGGGTCTGGATGTGACCCGTGTCGCTCTGAGTGGGTTCTCGGCTGGAGGCAATCTGGCGGTCACGGTGCCCTTGCGACTGCGCAGCCTGCCCACCCCCGAGCGGCCGGTGCCCTCGCTCAACCGGGCGGATTCGTCGCAGCACCTGGTGGACACATCCGGCGATATGAACATCGTCGCGCTGTTCTGCTGGTACCCGATCCTCGACTTTGAGGAGTCCCGCGCCTTCCGTCGCGCCGAGAGCATCATGCCCGATCAGACCTTGCCGAAGATACTCACGGACCTGTTTGACAATTCCTACCTGCCGGATCATGAAGAGCGCCGGTCCCCATATGCATCGCCGGTACGGGCGACCGATGAGATCCTCAATGATGCCCTTCCCCACGACATCTTTCTGTATATCTGCGAATGGGACATGTTGCTCAAGGAGAGCCAACATTTCATGCGGCGGCTGCAGGACGCGGGGAAGCACGTGCGGGCCATGATGATCGAGAAAGCCCGACATGCATGGGACAAGTCGCCGAACCCGTTCCGCGATCAAGCCAAGGTGAACATCCTATATTCCGACGCCTGCGCGGACATGAAGGCCATCTTTGACAGATAGGTCCTTTTTCTGGGGGGGGGATGCAAGATCTGGAATCTGTATCCCTGCTTATGTATGGCCTCCTCGTCACTCTTTCTTCGTATCGGTTAGCGCTTTCTCTGTATTTTTTTTTCTTCTGTTTATCTTTAGTCTCAGGTTCAATTGGCGTTTAGATGAGATGACATGACACCATACCTAGCCATGGTGGCGAGGCGTTTGGGTGTATAATAGCTGTATCAAGCCAATAGATCTATTTCTATGACCCATCCTTGTACCTACGCCTTACGGAGTAGACTAAATGCCTGCCTGCCTAGGAGGGTACCTTATATGATATATCTCTCTGCCCTACGGTTCAGGCACCATCGGCGCTCAACCTGGCTTAGGTTGTCCTACTCATACCTGACTGCAGATCACGATTCCACACCGTGACCCGGCATCTCCATCCACCAACCACAACCATCGACTCCCTAACTATCTACTTACTGTTAAGTACTAGGTCCAGTACCTACTACATAGCACTGCCCTGATGCTGACCCTGGTTCTGATTCTGATTTTCTCAAGCAATTCTCACACCCGCCGCACCCAAAGCAGGAACAGAGCCAGGGTGGATTGTGTTACCCACTACTTACCTAGGACCTAGCTAGGCACTTGACGTCAGGCATGGAATGAGGAATCAGGACATTTATGTATCCATCTACCAGATGGACATGGAGCAGGCTAGGCTAGGCTAGGCTAGGCTAGATAGTGTATACCTAAGATACTAACTAACGGAGTAGGTGGTACCTATTGTCATTGGGGAGGTTACTGATGCCTAAGGTACCCAGTAGCTACCCTAGGTACGTTGCGGTGAAAGGAGTGGCAGGTATAGGTAGCTACTAGCTCCCCGACGCCCAGAAGCAGAAGAGACAGGGACAGGGACAGGGACAGGGACAGAGGTTTTCCATCTAAGATTCTGTTTCATCTCGCATTTCACTAACTTGCATGGATGCGGACCACCCGCCACTCGCGTAGTTTACATGCATGTACATCGAAGCATGAAGCATGAGGCATGAAGCATGAAGCAAGAGTCGGATCAAAAAAAGAAAAAACGCTTGGTACAAAACACCTCAAGAATCCGATCCGGTTCGGAATGGCGGGTCAACACGTGAAAAGATCAATTGGAATTAAATGGGGAAGAGAAATGGAAAGGGAAACAAAAAATCCCGATACGCCACGCTAACAAAGCTCGTAGATGAGGAGAAGATCACTTTTTATCCCTTTTTGTTTTAGGTAGCCGGTCGTAACTCGCAATGCGACAGAAATTGCAAAGACGCTGTAGGGGTATTTTGCGTAGAGCAAGGATGGATAGATAGATAGATAGATAGATAGATAGATCGATGAGGGGTTTTGAATCCCTTCGTTGGGTGTAGAGGGTGGAAAAGTTAAGAAGCAGAAGAAAAGAAAAAAAGAGGTAGACGAAATCAGTCCTCTTCGTCGGTTTCGGTCACGTCGCTGAGATCGTCTTCTAACTCGCTGTCCTGGTCGCTGTCCGAGTCATCATCGTCCTGGTCATCCAGCCCGGGTATCCCTTGCCAATGAACGTAGTCGTTTTCGAGCCACCGACGGCTGCGAGGCAATTGGTAGGGATCGAAGGGGAAATACGCATCAAGCTGGTATCCGAGGTCATCGCCGGCGCGGGTCTCGCGCTCGATCTGGCTGAAGCGCGGGTCCGCCATCGCCGAGATGTTCCGGAAGGACGAGACGCGCAGCCGCTTGTTGGTCTCGAGGATGCTGAACACATACATAAAGTTGAGATGCTGCGCCATGCGGGCGAACTCCGACACGATGGCCGGGGAGCAGACCTTGAGCGGGTTCAGCTTGGAGTGGATCGCCTGGTGAAGCACTTCCTTGACCGACGGAGGGAAGGCAATCTCTTCCGGTTCCAGCTCGTCGATCTGCTCTGGGGTATCGCCCTCAACCGCCGCGGTGGTCAGGTCTCGCCAACGGAAGCAGAAGATATAGAGTAATGCCTGCGCGGTGGAGTAGAAAGGGCCGTAGCGACGCAGATCAGGGCCCCGGCAGGTAGCCTCGTAGTCCAGACGGAGATTGTTCAGATGCGTGCCCAGGAGATCAAACACATCCCGAACAACCTCGCCAGAGATGTGCGCACCGCGTGCAACAAAGCTGGCGAGGTAGGCGGCGGCGGACTGGCGCAAAATTCCCGGTTGCATCTTGTTGAAGATGAGCTGGACACAGGTGGCCGCAAAGCGATCGACGAGGATCGGTGAAGACTGCGAGAAGTGGAACAGAAGGAATTGGGAGTGGCGCGAGCGGTATGTCGGGAGGATGATACTCTGGAAATGGCTCAGAAGAAGATCAAGGGCATTCTCCTTGTCGTCCAAGGTGCCCGATCGGAAGGGAGGAGCGTAGTACTCGAACAAGGAGTCAATCATGCCATCCAGTTTCAGAATGTTATCTTTGAGGATCTTTACGCGCCGTGACTCGGCGTCTATGGATTCATCACTGGCGACGGAGGCGTTGTCATCCTCGTCGTCGTCCTCATCCTCGAACATGGTAGCTTCGGGTGAGACAGCATGAAGAACATCCTCCCCTACCTCGTCCTCGATATCCTCCATATCTATTTGGATTTGGACGTCGATCTTGACAAGCTTCTCCGTGATGAGGGCAAGGATATCCGCCTGCAGTTCAGGAGCATAGCTGATTACCTTCAACAGATTCCGCGTGTAGGCAATATTGGCCTTGGCGGAATCCGTATCGAAGGGGAATTGCATAGATAGGATTGGTGATAGCGTCCCACTACCGGACGGAATCAACTGCATCACATGCCGTAGGGCAGTGTGAATTCTGCTATAGATCTCGGCCGCATGGACCGGGGCGTATCCGGGCAGCTTGCCTGTCCCCTTAGGAAGCTCGCCCAGGTGGTTGGCCAGCATCTTCAAAACCGAGCCCAGATAGCTTCCTTGCGCGGCCGCAAGATTACCTAGAAATCGAATGTACAGCTTGATATACGAGCCATCCCGCCCAAGCCACTCACTGTTCAGGACGGCGTTGACCAGACCATTGCAACTGCGGTCCAGCGAGGCGACATTTGACAACAGACCCATCAGGTGGTGCTTCAATGTGGTATGCGTAGGTACATCTTCAGAAAGCAACCCATCTTCGTCCCGACGGCGAGGATCAACCGAGAAGATCTCCTTGATGCGGTCGTAGGCTTCGCTGTCCGCGCCCGAGACATGCCGCTGGATGGCTCTGCGAACCTCTTCGCGAACCACGGCCGCACTCTTCTCCGCAGTCCCGGTACTCTCTTTTTCCTGACCACTCCAAGACACTTCCCGCATTTCCACATCTTTATCAAACTGAACCCGAGCCCGCTTCTTGGGGCTGGGGGTGACATCGCCAGCGTCGGACGCGATAGAGGACGAGGGGGACAGCGAAAGTTCCATCTCGGCCAATGAGTGTTTTCTTCCGGGCGTCGCGGTGTTGTTCAATTTAGAAGTTTTCAGAATGGGCACTGGCGAGGGGCTGGCCAGCATTCTCGAGGAGTTGACTGATTTGATTGCCCCGGCAGGGTTGCGCGACACGGTGGCGAAGGACACCATGACAGTCTGGATCGTATTAGGAAGAAGGCTGGGATGGAGGTGAACGGCACAAAGCACAATGCCGTGTCATTTGTTGCTCAAAGCCTTTGACCAGACAAGAGAACAATGAAATCAGCCGCTTCACGAGTCGTGTTCTCTAGGAAGAGTCGATGTTGTCGACGGAAGAGGCAAAGCACACGACACGACCGATGCGTGTTGGGCAGAAGCTTTGATCCACTCCGGAACTGTTACTTATGGGCGTCAAGGGGGTGGAGACGATGACACCAGCTTCATCGGTCTGTCTGATCAACGAGTATCTATCTAAACAGGGAGTAAAAAGGAATAGCCAAGAAGATAGTAGATATACAGGTAGACAATCAGAGATGAAGGTCCTGAAACCGATGATAGAGTTGTCTCCCAGACAGTTAGCGGAGAATCCATCCACTTTGAAATTTTTCGGTCTGTGGGGCGCTGTGGAGCCTGAGGCCACAATGCTCGTGACTGGCGCGTGACCAACGCGTGACCCGAGCTTCTGTCCACGAAACCCTATCGACGCTTTTCCTGTCGTGGTAAGATGTCATTCTATCAAAGACGCATCTGTGTAGATCGTGCGAGCTGTATGCTTGAAGATGATTGGAGACCAAGAATTCTGATACTCAAAGCCTAATTCAAAAGGTACTATCAGGGAAGAAACTGATTGCTCATCAAACCAGTGGAGTAAGTGCATTCTGGGATGCAGGAGAGATAACTGCATCAAGGGCATCAACAGTAATATTTACATTCAATGCGGGAGGAATCAAAACCATCCCATGGTATATAGCAGGTAAAGCAAGAAGGAGATCAATAAAACAGGCAGATTACATGGGCACACATAACGAGATGATCAACAAGGTCGTGACGAAAAAGAGGCTCTTGGGAGGAGAAGGAGAATTCCAGTTCTTCTTCCCCGCTTCAAATGGCAACAAACTGGAGAAATGGATGGGCGTGAAGGAGAGATTTCGTCTTTAAAACCATGCTCCAGCACCAACCGGCGCGAGTTGATCGTCAAAGATACTGCCATAAAGCTCCTCTATCTCCACGAGGTAGTCGTTGGCTGCGAATTTTCGGAGACCCTTGTTGAGCAGAATAGTCTCCTCCTCATCAAGAACACGAGTGTTAGCGCTGTTGAACTCCTCAACCACCTCGTTGACCTGCTCCAGTTCCTTTCCAAACGGATGGGGATCTGGCTTGAAGAAGTCTTGTGTCGTTCTAATGGAAGGACTACTGCGCATTGAATTGAGTGGTGGTGGAGAGAAGCGAGACAAGGAGCGCTGCCGAGCCAGTTCTTGATGGGATCGTTTCGTGTGCGATAGCGCGCGCTTGGGAACTAGAGGCGCATCTGCCGACGAAGCCGTTGAGGTCGACGAGCGAGGATGGCTGGTAACTGTGGCGGATCGCTTGGGGAAATATGACGACAAGGGATTCGGCTCAATTGGAGAATCAGAGGGAGTGGTGACCGGAGAGCCAAAGCTTCGCTGGGAGAAAGAAATCTCCGAGTCATCAGGAGACTGCAGGGATGATGATGAGGATGACGACGAGACAGCCGAGTGAAGATCGGGGGCATTGTACGCCAACATGTTCGTCGTTGATAACAACTCTACAGGTCCAGAAATCTTTCCCCGTTTGATGGTTCCCGCAGAGAACTTGACCTGTCCCTCACGATAGGGCATTGGTGCGGAAACTTCGGGGCGTTTGTGGCGCTTGGTAAAGGCTCGGGTTAGGGTCGACATGTTGATTGCAGAAGTATGAAAATCGATTCACAAAGCGTGGTTGATCAGCAATGACCAAGTCGCAGCAACTATCACGACGCAGTCGATGAGCAGGCGTATATAGCCTAGTCTTTGAGGATGACGTCCCAATCCGAGGGAGTGTTCTTTGTCTCGTTGTACAATGTATGCTCTCCTAAGATTAGGAGTATACTAAGCGCCTCGGTTGGCGAAGTCAAATCGACTTCTGCAGAGAAGACAAAGAATCGTGTGGCTGACGCCGATAATCGCGGGTGGTGGGGGTTCAAAGAAGGAATGGAAGTCGATCAACGGAATGGAATGTCCGTTAATCAGATATCTCAATATGACAGAAGATTGTCACTTCTAGTGAGTATCCTCTTCACAAGAGAGATGAGATGAATTTAGGGATCGGATGTCCTCGTATCTTCTCGCACAGCAGAAGAAATTCAGAAGGTTGGATCTATTGTCTCGTCTTTTGAAGGTGACTCAAGGGATAGAGAGAATGCCGCTGCTGGAACTTGTGACTGTTCTATACAGCGAAACTCAAAGAGGCGGACAACCAGGACGCGCCACTTAGAATATTGGGTAGAAAAGAAGGTGACCTAAGATACCGAGATCTAGGCAAGATCGTGAAATCACAGATAAAAATAACGATAAAAAGGTAGAAAAATAGAATCGAAGGAATAGAAGCGAAACTGAAGAAGAAGGATAACGGATTTCCCCCCAGGAGGAAGTTGAGAAGAGAGAGAGAGAGAGAGAGGGAGAGAAGGGAGGAGGAGGAGGGAAAATTCACTAATGGGAGGGGGAAGACGAGGCGAATCACCAAGAGTTCTGGGCTGTTCGGTCGGAGATCACCAACCAGCAAGTCTACCTTAGAAGAGGATTGGCTGTCCAGACTCTCCGATTGTGCCTTATGGGAGTCACAGAGCCCTTCTGGATCTTTGCGATCCTCAATTCAGGCTCGCTGGGGCTTTGGAACCCACAAACCCGTGGAGGCCAGCGATGGGCGACAACCGTGAACTGCGCTGACCCTTGGGTCCAGGACAGTTCGTCCTGTGTTTCCCACTTTTCTGGACCAAAATTGTATTGGATGATCCAGAGGGAGAGGACAGAGAATTGTCCGAAAGGTTCTCGCCTTGCTTCTCGATTTTGCCTCTCGTCTCCAGTGCGCTATTTTCCCTTTGGATGTCTGGATGGCGAACTCGGAAGAACAGTGGTTCTCGCAGTCTCCAGTAACCAGTTCTATGGAATCATGACTTTCAGGCGCTGCATTCCTACGGTCTGTATAATTAATATTATACCGATCTCTGAAGACATCTAAAACCTATGCGTCTTTAATTTTCCCGGTCTTCCGACGGATAGGTCCAGCGAGTCAGTCCGTCGATTTCTCTCGAAGCGATGGCGGTTTCGAGCGCCAGAGCGCCAAATCGAACACTGCAATTTGATGTGTCTAAGCAACCACAGTTGGAGCGATCGTCCCTGTCTGCTACGCTTGTTGCGCAGTCACATTTCTGAGCCAGATGAGGATTGCCATCACTTCTCCATGACACCTGGGAAGTACAGTACCACCATGGGACTACTGGCCCTGGCATCGTGGAAGAGCCAACTCAAGGCTGACTGTAAACTGACAACGTCTCCCCCTGCTTCATGTATGTATCTACTCCCCCCTAAAAAAAGCATCCAATCCCCTTCATAGCCTCCATCTTTGTCCGGATCTAAAATAGAAAAATTCCCTGCATGAATGAACAACGTAGGACGGGAGGGAGATACGTGGGGACCAAAATGCTGCGGAGTACCTTTTTTGGTGACTTGGTCGCCCCGTCTTTGGAAACAGGCCAAGCAACGGCGTCGGTGTAGCGCCAGGAACCAGCCTGTAAGAAGACTAGATGAGCCATGTGCCGCTCGCTCAACAGTTGTGATCGCTGAAGGTGAAACCAGTCCAGCCGGCTGACTTGTCTCATGCTAGGCTTTGCGGTTAACTCTGTTTGGGATTTGTGACCTATGAGGCTATGACATCGGGTGATCGGACTGATGGGCATTCTGCAATTCTATTCAGATCACATCGCCTGATGCTTTTTTAGAAGTTCGTTACTTACCGACAGTCGTCGGTCTTGGAGTGGCTGTATTGGTAGTTAACTATCGTCGAAGAGTCATCTGATCGTAGGTACCCACGATCTCTTGCACATTATTATTGAGGCGGGTTTTTCATGGGCAACAAGGAAGATGAATGAAGTTATGAACCCCCAAATCCAACAGCTAAAATACAAGGCTTAGACGGGGCCATCGGATATGGTGGACCTACTCCACTGTGGACAACTTGGCAAGACCTTTTGTCTCTTTGGCCTTTGCACTTTTAGTTTTGCAGTCAGTGTCTCAGTGAGTGCCTCCATGGCCAGTGCACTGTATCTATCCATCTATCTATCTGTCTTTGTCATGACGATTAAGTATTAAGGACTAAATAAACATACTGCGACTATCTATTATGTCAAGCTGCTGCAGCCTGCAGACAAAAGAAAAGAAAATATCTACTACCTTATCTCCCTTGCATATGATACATGCAAATCCTGCCTTCTCGAAGCCGATGCTGATCTCGACTCAAATACTACCAAGCGTGTGGCTGGATCAATTAACATGAATTAGAATGACCTACTCTGTACATCTCGGATACTCAATGTATCTATCTATCTATCTAGCAGTAGATAGCCAGCCCAGCCATGGTCTTTATGGTACGGATTCCGGAGTATGGGCTACGGAGTCCTCCTTTGTCCCTGCTGTACGGTATCAATTGGCCATGGGAGCAGTCATAATACTTCATCAAGTGATGTCTATCCGCCCACTGCAGAGATGTCACAGTCTCACTCTCACAGAACAGCGTAGCGTTCTCCACCTGCATATAATCATTTCCTGACTTGCAGCTACTACCTCAGTCCCTTGCCGGTGAAGAAATGTAATGTACATGCAACTCTTCCTCTCCTACCTTGTACTCTCATATATTGAATAGCAGCCCTTTGGCTGCATGTTATATCACTCCAGATATGCAACTCGTAGGGATTTCTCATGGACTGAATGGCTTTTCTTCTCTATCTCTCTCGGAGCGAACTCTAGGTCTCACATCAGAGAAAGATGCTCAGAAACGCTGGCTATTATTCCTGCTGCATGGTCTCTACAGCTAGGTCCTCTAGTTTTCCTTAACGTATCGCTGTTCATCAAGAAGTTCCATGTACAATCTGATGTAGTATCATGAAGTTTCTCTCTACAACCCTATCATGCTTGGTGCACACTCTCGAGCGGGGTAGCATAAACGTCGGTGGTTGCACTCATTGGATTTGTCCTTTCCATCTATCTAGACATCTCGATAATGAGGTCAAGCGAACTTTTGGTGAGCAGTAGTATTAAAAAAACAGGAACTCGTTCGGCCGAGCATCATTGCGTCTTGATAATTAAGCTTAAACAGGGAAAGACTTTGACTAAACTCTGCCAAATGTAGTCAAGATATATCTTTGAGAATGAGGGCATTTGGGATTGGGGCACTGAGCAAGGCTGTACTACCAACATGTCAATCAAAAAAAAAGAGGCGGACTGTCACATATTTACTCCTGTAGTATAGCATGTAAGAGCATTAAGAGAATCAATCAGTGGTGCTGGTGGGCTGTGGAATGTTTACTTCGATGCTATCGTTATCATGAATTCATGATATCCTGCACAGAGCACAGACCACAGCTAAACCACCCTCACTCCGCCCGGCAGAAAAAAAGAACGTCCAGAAAAAGTTTCGAAGCCAAGCAGGATACAGCTGAATTGGATCTACGAATCTATACATCGCTCCACTTCATCTCCATTGAAACCTCGTTGGCAAGCTTGTCAAGATGAGAGCCAAACGTTCAAAGAAGTATCGAAAACTCATGCATCAGTATGAGATGGCATTCGGGTTTCGCGAACCCTACCAGGTCCTGGGTATGACCACCCGCAATAGAATCCATTCATCAAACCATAGGCTTATGAATCTTTGCAGTGGACTCCAACTTCCTTCGTGCGGTTCACTCATTCAAAATGGATCTCATCCCCGCACTCGAGCGCACACTCCAGGGAACCCCCAAGCCGCGTATGCATTTAATCCCCGGATCCGACCGCTAGCAAACAATGATACAGACACCTGCTAACCTGCCGCTCAACAGTACTGACGAAATGTTCCCTGGCCGCTATCATGGCAAATCAGCCCATCAACCCGAAAACCAACAATCCCTACCGTCCTATGCATCTCCCGCCTCCCACGATACTACCCCTACGACACTGCTCCCACAACGAAGACTCAACCCCCATCGATGAAGTGGAATGCCTGCTCTCGCTACTCTCGCCATCAGCGGACGCCAAGCGGAACAAAGAGCATTATATCCTCGCGACCGCCGACCCCCCAGCACCCCCGAAGTCCACCTCCGGCGGCGACGCGAGGAAGCGGAAGCGCGGCGACGATGAGGGATTCGCTGCGCTGCGGCGCGCGCAGAAGTTACGGGTCAGCGCCCGATCAATCCCCGGCGTGCCGATTGTGTATGTGAAGCGGTCCGTCATGATTCTCGAGCCGATGAGCACGCCGTCGGAGAATCTCCGGGACGGGGTCGAGAGGAGTAAGTTCCGCGCGGGCTTAAACGATGAAGCAACCCTAGGGAAGAGGAAGCGGGGTGAGGAGGGCGAGGAGAAGAAGAAACGGGCATCGAAGAAGGCCAAGGGGCCCAATCCCTTGAGTGTGAAGAAGTCCAAGAAGAAGGGCGCGGAAGCGGCCGGCGGGGCTAAGCAAGAGAAGCGGAATGAGGAAGCTCATCGTACGGCCGATGAGACCCCGGATAAAGCACAGGAAGATGGGGAATCGAGCGTCCCCAAGCCAAAGAGGAGACGCCGCCACCATAAAGGGTCCAAGGGAGAAGGGAACGATGGGCCCGATGGTGCCCCTTCGAATGAAGGGCAGGCCGCCACAGCAGACATGAGCGACTGATCCGTTCTCAACTCTATTCATCGGCATGGCGTTTGGCTGGGGAGCTGAAATTTATTTGAAAAAGTTCCATCTTCGAATTCCGTATATCCTGATCTTCAAGAATATGATACCGTTTAGTACTCAATGGTCAGTAGACTCCATTTTGTTTACACTATATATACAAGTATGATCTATTGTCGCAGAGTGACGACATATCACTCTAAAAAAAAAGGAGGAGAAGAGAGAAAGCCCATATAACGCCCATAAGCACCACCCATACCATCCCGGCTAATCAGTATTAGTACAGCAACATTCGCAGAATCACCACATCACCAATGCCCGCAGCCAGCCCCTCACTACTGCTTAGCCTCCGCATTAAGCGAAATACCCTGCTCCAACGCCCTCTCCTCAGCCCAGATCTTCTCGATGCGCTTCCGGTTATTGCGCGCCTCGTTCCGGTTCTCCTTAGCGTGCTGGTACCGCTCTTCCGCGAGACACTTGTTGACGTCGCGCTTGATGTCGTTGCAGTTCCCCAGCGCCTTGTGAAGGAACCCGCGGGCGTGGCACTCGTCGAGAGCCGTCATGATGGCTTCGCAGTCTATTTTGGTGGACAAAGTTAGTCTAATTGGCTCCGGGGGTAAAAGAAGCTGAGGGGATAACCGTACTGGCATTTTGTGCGGTGTGGAGGTGGGAATGCATCTTGTGAATGTAGGATAGTGTACAAGACGTGTAACTGAGCTTTTTTTTGAAAGAGCTTTGGATCGTTCAATTCGTGTGCCGAGTCGCTTTTTTCCAGCTGTGGGCTAACAGTCCGGAGTTTTGGATCGGAGCTGTTCAAGAAATCTCCGAAGGCGATGCCGAGCGGTGAGAAGCGGAGAGGGGGATTCTGCCGGGCGGAGGGGGGAAAGTCGGCCACGAAAAAAAAGTAAAAAGCGGAGGGAACAGAAATTGGTGGACACTGAACAATAACAAAGGCCTTGTGGAATAAGGCAGTTTTTTTTTTTTTTTTATTTCTTATCGGAGGGGACTATTTTCAGGAATACACGGGGGTTCTCTTGCTATCTCTGAACTCGCTGTGTCGTTTCCGTCAGTGGATTTCCAACCAGCAGGTATTGCTGATACCTGCGAGAAATCTCGACCTCAGAGAAAATCACCCCGAGAAAGTGATTTACGATGTCTTCTATGATCACTGCGACCGCGTGGGTGCGGCGAGGCGTCGCTGCCCAATTTCCCACGAAGTATGAGATCGACGAGGAGGAAATGAACCGGATATCCAAGCTTGCGAAGATGCAGCTCGAGGATGCCCAGGGGGAGTTGAGCGCCGCTAGAGAAGGCAAGGACAAGGAAGACGAAGACATGGATGAGGATAAAAAGGAGGGCGGTCAGGATTCTATGGAGGAAGACACAGCGCAGAACGCGGAGAAGAATGGCAAGACAAGTTTTAATGAGTAGGTGATGTCCGTTCCCCTGGTGGAGAAAGATAAAAAGCAAGTCAGGGCTAACAAAGTCTTTCTGCTTTTTAGTGATGATGATCTCAAGGAATACGACCTCGACCATTACGACAGTGATGAGGTCGATGAGGAGGGAGAGAAGGTCACAATGTTCGGCAATGTCAAGTCGCTGGCATATCATCAGCCCAACGAGGAAGACCCATACCTTGTTATTCCCGAAGATGAGGAAGACGAGGAGAGAGAAGAGCTACAGATTCTTCCCTCCGATAACCTGCTTCTTGCGGGTAAGGTTGAGGATGAGGTGGCTCATCTCGAAGTCTATGTCTACGAGGATAGGGAAGATAATCTCTACGTGCACCACGATATCATGCTACCTGCCATTCCCCTTTGCGTCGAGTGGTTGGATATCCCTGTCGGTATGAACGCAGGCGACCGGACTACTGGAAACTTCGTCGCTGTGGGAACTATGGAGCCCGATATCGAGATCTGGGACTTGGACATTGTCGACTGCATGTATCCCAACGCTATCCTGGGACAAGGCGGTGCCGACCTCGAGGGAGAGGGCAAAAAGGCCAAGAAACCGAAGAAGAAGACCAAGGCCAACGATGATTTCCACGTCGACTCGGTCCTTGCCTTGGCCGCGAACCGCCAGCACCGCAATCTGCTCGCATCTGCCTCGGCCGATCGCACCGTCAAACTCTGGGACCTCAACACCACCAAGTGCGCCAAATCCTACTCACATCATACGGACAAGGTGTGCTCGCTCGACTGGCATCCCAAGGAATCGACAGTCCTGCTCACCGGTAGTTACGACCGTACCGTTGTGGCGGCAGACATGAGAGCCCCCGACGCCAAGGCCCGCTGGGGAGTGGACGCCGACGTCGAGACCGTCCGCTGGGACATGCACGATCCCAACTTCTTCTACGTAACAACAGACGGTGGTATGGTCTACCGCTTCGACATAAGGAATATCCCCGCGACACCCAAGGAGTCCAAACCAGTCTGGACCCTACAGGCGCACGATTCCTCTGTATCATCGTTCGACATCAACCCCGCCATCCCAGGCTTCCTGGTTACCGGATCCACCGACAAGCAGGTCAAGCTCTGGAATGTCGAGAATGACAAGCCCAGCATGGTCGTCTCTCGCAAGTTGGAGGTCGGCAAGGTGTTCTCGACCACCTTCGCTCCCGATCCGGAGGTGAGCTTCCGTCTGGCGGTGGCCGGCAGCAAGGGAGTGGTTCAGATCTGGGATACTTCGACCAACGGTGCTGTTCGCCGGGCCTTTGTGTCCCGTATGCCTGCTTTCGAGGGCGAAGTCAAGGAGCGCATGATTGGATTGCCTGCTGATAACGACGAGTCGGATGACGATGACGGAGGCGAGGAGGCTGGCGCTGCGCAGGGCGGTGATGGCTGGGAATCGATGGATGAAGACTAAGGAATAGGAGAAAGTTGATACGGATGGCACGATTTTGGGAAAAGAAAAAGTTATGTTATGGGTAATAGTACATGAAACGAATTCGCTTTTGTTAATACCATTTGTCACTGTTCTCAATAGAAGATCGAGATACCCGGTCAAATGTCGACCGAGCTCATTGTGTTTGAATCGTAAAGTTGGACCACACGAATAAATGAAGTCATCTGCGTACTAGGTAGACACACAAGTGGAGATAAATAGAGTGAACACCGGCCCGACATAGAAGACACCACCCAAATCGTCGAGCTCTTGATAAAACAGGCTACCTAAGAGTGATCTATTAGGGCTCTTGATAATAGCTTAATCCCTGCATTTCTGCTTATATTACAAACCTTTAAGGCTCGTGTCATCCAATATCCTCGATGGTCTAACGGTCATGATTTCCGCTTGTCACTCTCTCAGAGAACGAGCGCGGGAGACCAGGGTTCGACTCCCTGTCGGGGAGATATCTTTTTCCTCTTCCTTTTTTTGTGACCATCTCTCGGGCTAAAGTTACCAGAACGATCTTATGGTAGAAAGAGTCTATGGAGTATTGGGTTTTTGGGTTGGGTGAAGGGGTGCTACTTGACTCTACTCTGTATGCAATTGCAGTGTCGTCGGATGGGACTGTTAAGGCTGCCGTCATAGTCCAGATATGGTATACAACTAAGACTCCAAACTAATTCCTCTGTGTCTGACGGGATAGGAGCGCATTGTACACCTGTCACAATTTTCCATAAATGCCTTTGACGATGTGCCCTTCCATTGTGAATGGTGATGGATCTGTCATAGGCATCGATTCAGTGTGTCCAAGTCGCCCACTTACCTATGTCGAAGGGTGCATGCTAGTGGCGAGTATAGGACTGAGATTTCTGAGATTTCTAAGCACTTGGTATGCATTATGATTTGTAATTTGTATACCGCCTGCTTGACCATCCATGGAGTCACTAGACAGGTGCCATCTATCTGCGAATCTTCGACCAGGCGAGCACGGCGCATGGTGTCAATGCTTACATCGGAAGCATTCCCAGCTGCAATACTGCCGGCAATCAACTGCAGGCGCACTGAACCTGGAGGGAAGATCCGATGTTGATTGACCCGCCGCAGGTGTGAATGTCCCTAAGTTTATGGTGTCTCTCTACACCCTCGCGAAGAAACTCCGGTCCAAGCTCTGGACACAGCACCACATATGCAAGGATGTTGTCGTCTTGGTGACCTTGTCCCTTCCAGCACGGAGGTGAGGAGGCGGAGGGAACTCTCCCGTTTCTCTTGTCGTGTATGGCCATGTGAGATCTGATGGATGGGTTCGGCTTGCCGTCAGGGCTAGCGGTGCTCAATGTTCATCCTAGTTGCGAGGAATCTGGACAATGAAGTCAAAGCAACTCTCGGTCGGGGGAATAAGCCTGGCGGAGTTGGAGCCCCATTTATATGTATATCTATCCAACGATGCGCATGATGCCTAACAACCTGTAAGAAGCCATTGAATATGATGCATGGCTGCGAATGCGTTAATAGCCCGTAGTTGTGGGGTCGATAGACAATACTATATTAAGCTGGGATGAACAAGAAAAAATAAAGAAATTGAGCAGTCCACCTTACCATCAAAATCAAAAGTTCTGAAGATAAAGTTGAAAGTTCCAAAAAGATACAAAAAGGCATCTCCCCGACAGGGAGTCGAACCCTGGTCTCCCGCGCTCGTTCTCTGAGAGAGTGACAAGCGGAAATCATGACCGTTAGACCATCGAGGATGCTTCTTGGCGTTGGTTGACATTTTTGACATCATTTCCCCATTTCGATTGACCTAGCGTACCATCGTGACTGGAAGCGTCGGTATACCAGATGATTGAAAACCGTATAGCCAATAACAGATCATAAGGCAATGTATTGTTCATATTAGCGGCCTCCTAGGTCATTATAGTGAGGCACATATCTAACAGTACTAACAGGACATAAAAGGTATTGAGACGGGTTTCGAAGATCGTGGCCGCATGCATAAGGTTAATATCATGTTCATGATGCATCATATTGCTGCGTTGACCAAATGTAAATTCGTCAATTGTCCACGAGACTGCGTGAAAATTGAATGGCTGCTGCAAGGAAAATCTGATTCGTCGTGAGCCAGCACGGAGTATATTGCGAAGAATGCGGTAGGTAGGCCGTAGTTCCCAAGATTCGTTCGCTGAGCGGCGGGAAAAAATGAAGCTCGATAGTACGAGCAGTCAAGCGTCCACGCTGCTGCGTGGACGCTGGATGAACCAATGGAGGTTGAGATTTCCCGGTATTCAAATTGGTGGTTATTGGGCTTAGCAGTTTTCATCGCAGGTGTGCGGTTTAGATTAGGATATCATTTCGGGACATAGTGGTTCGCTCCGGAGGCCGTGAGCCACATTCGTGACAGCAGATGCAGTACTGATGCCGCTAGCGAGGAAATTTCGAGTTGTTCGAAGGCGTGTGATCAAGGATGTCAGCGTTCTCTTTCACTTTTCTTGCAAGCGCCTACGACCACGCTGATATCGTCCATTTTCCCTAGCATCTTGTCAATCGTAGGTCGCAGCGAACCACAGGAACAAAAACCTACCTCCTTCAATGGCCAAACCCTCATCGATGGCCTTTTCCATATACGGACTCTCCGCAAACGGATCCTGAGCAATAGCCAGTGCAGCCTTGAGCAGCTCTCCAGCCACAAATACCATGCGATCCTCTGCCAGATGTGCCGGGGGTTCAAAGTGGTGGTCCTTTTCTTCGTGATTTCCTGCCTCCCACTTCTTAAGACTGTTAAGTGTGATCGTCAAGAGCTCATGTTCCCACAAATTGTCGAGAACACCATCGGACACTGCCAGCACAAGGTCATCTTCCTCTAACTGAATCTCGGATAGCACTGCATCCTTTCGAGGGGTGTCCACACTGTTCGTCCCCAGTTGCATGGGGCAGTCAAACCAATGCCATTGCTCAACGGTCCGGAACAAGACCTTCTCCTCGCTTGGTCGAATGACGAGCACCTTGCAATCCCCCAGGTTGGTCACATAGAGCAACGGTCGTGCATCATCTATAGTATTCCCTTCCCAGTGTAGAAGCGCGGTCACCGACGTCGTGGTTCCCAGCCACTCGCTCGGCGATGTTGTCGCCCGTACTGTCTCCTCGTAGGCTCGTTGCAGGCATTCGACAGGATCTAGCTTAGGAGGTTTCTCGATTTCCCGTTCGACTTCCAGCGCCCAGAAATGTATCAAGAGTCTGGACCAGAGGCTAGTTTGACGAACATAGCATTAGCGACAATGGTCCGCCTGGCAAAAACAGAGAGAGAGAGAGAGAGTGGTGTGTGAGATATTGGGTACTCACGCAGCATGGCCACGTTCCTTCGTCGCCCACGCCCCCACGCCATCGTTTACCCCGATGAAATTCTCCGCAACCAATACTGCGTCGTCTCCATTATTCAGTCCGCGGATCAGTTCACCCCGAACGGATAATCTCTTATCCTGACTCAGGGAGTGGGTGGTCAGGGGGTCGGAAAAGGAGGATGACGGCGGAGACAGGAACGGTGGGGGGAAGGGGCGCGAGGGCCGTTTGGCGAAGAGAGCATAGCCTGTCTGGAAGCGGAACGGAAGCTTCGAATGGGTTTGACGGTCGGGAGCCGAAGTTGTGATGCCGTATGAAGGCCAGACGGCGCGGTACTGCCGCACAGGCGTGCTGGGTCGGATAAGCTTGGTTGAGCTTTTGCGCGATGCGGTCCACAGCGGGCTGCGAATTGATAATATCGTGGTGGCTAGAGTCTGGGTCACCATGCCCGCGTGAAATTCGATGCGCGCTCCCTCAGCACACTGAGATTGCCTCGCGGATGGGAGGGGGTTTTCCTTTCTTTTCTTCTCTGTTATCGCTGATTCACATTCCTGATGAGAGAAGGCCGAAAAGGCGGTTTGAGTTTTGGATCACCGAGGCTTGATTTGAGCCAAACGTCAAATAAAAAAGGGAGGCCCAACTATCTACGGTAATTACGCTCGGTGAGAATTATGAGCGCATGGAGCATGATTGCCAAGCCAGTCGACGCTGAGTTTCCATTTGATCGCATAGCTTGCTCCTTTGATTAAAAATACAAGCCGTGGCCCTCTACACAAGGGTCTCCGATTCGCCTCTCGGATCCGTAGCACATCATCAGGGTTTGGTGTCTTTCAAATCAACTCTCCCGATCCGGGCTGTCTTCGTGTCAAGAGACACGGCCAAAGAAAAGGGGGAAAATGTCATGAAACGGCAAAAAGAAAAAAAACGGGAACACCCAAGACCCAAGACCAAACACCAAACACCAAACGCCAGACGCCAGACGTCGACTCCCCCTCCTCTCCCCCTCCCCCGGAGTTTCCACGCCAACTCCGGGCCACTTCAAGCCAGTCCATTGGCCCTGGCAGCTGCATGGCGCTGCTTGCCCACTTCCTCTTCGAGGAGCTGCATGGCGTGGTTCAGCTGCGCGACGAGCTCATAGTGAGCAACGTCGCGGCTAACCATCGCCAGCCCCTCGAAGAGGGCTCTGGCCAGACTACCGCATCTGGGACCAAAGTCCTGCTCGCCAGCACCACGGCGGCGCTGAGCGAGCGCGATGCAGAGAATGCGCTCAGAGCAGGGGCAGGGCTGCTCGACGTCCATCGTACAGTCCGCCGAGCACTTGCAAGATGAACGGCAAATGCATTTGTGTTCCTTGACGTAGTCGATCAGGCGACGCCTGGTGTCCTGGCGTCTGATATCCCCGATAGTCTTGCTCTCGAGCTTTGCTAGGGTCGCTGTGCGGTTGTCGAGGATGGTTTCCCGCTCCCACACATCTGGGGCAATTGCGTTGCGGTTGGTGAAGGGAAGATCAGTCATTGGGTAGCCACCAGTGAACATCACCTTGGGCATGATGGTGAGATACTTTTCAGAGAACAAGGTGAGTGTCTCCACGCCCGGCATTTGATACAGGTAGGCGAGGCCCCTCCACTTCTGACAGAAAGGGTGGGTGTCATCAGAGACGATCCTCACTGTGAAGGTACGATAACCAACGAGATCGTGCGTGGAGAAGCCAGTGATGGCCATTCGTGCAGTAGCACGGCGGATGATCTCTCGCTGGCGTTCCTTGAGGAGCGTGCGATCAAGATCGACGCAAACTTCGCGAGCGTCCAGAAAATCTTTGAAGGTAATGAGGATTTTGATAAGGTGGCCGGGCTCAGGAAGTGTGAAAACTTCCTTGATAACCATGCGGCGAAGATCAAGATCGAAGTAGCTACACAGCTCGACATTGGCTATCTCCATAATCAATCTTGCATACAAGGAATAATAGAGGTTTTCAGTGATCTCGATGAGCTCAGGAAGAGAGTCAGTATCCACAGCAGCTTCAGCTGCTCTGATGTGGGCAAGAAGGTCGTCGGAAGTCTCGTCCAACTGTAAGTCAAAGAACCAAAAGGTCAGCACTGTGTGTGTTACCGCTCCGCTTGGAGCAGTTGAATCACATACCTCGACGCCATACATCATCAAAGCCCAAACAACAATCTTGGCAATGGTGTAAATCTTGGAATACACGCTGAGCACGCTGTGCAGTCTCTGTGCCGCCGCCTCATCGTAAGGATCATCGAGAAGCTGCTCATAAGCAGCAAAAGAAGCCCATTCAGAGGAGCTCACGGTATAGACATGAGCAGGGGATCTGATGGTTTCCATCTAACGACCCCTTTGTGAGTGTTTTGGTGCGTGTGTTGGAGGTCTTCGCGAGCTTGAGGCGTTGTGTTTACTTACAGCTGAGGCGTAAGAAACGTCAGTGCTATCTGAGGACCGCAGTCCCAGAGCCTTGAGCCTTCTATTTTCCTCTTCAAGCATCTCTTGAGAGTATAGACAGAAGCCGTCAGGGTGTTCACTATTTTCAGAGTCGTCAGGAAGTGCACGTTGTTTGCCCTTTGTCTGAGAGGAGTGTCTGCGGAATAGTTTGTGGAAGGCTGTCTGCCAAAGGTGAGAAGAGGATCTACCCATAGTGAGTAGAAAGCGTTTGTGTCGTTTGTCTGTTGTGGTTTATTCTGTTGTCAAGCCGCGTGGATGAGGTTTGCGCTGCGGCTGGTAGGCAAGAAAGATGTAAGAGAAACTGAGTGCATCGATGGATACCAATGGTACCAGAGGAGATGGTCTCTTGGTTTGGATGAGTGAATGCAATATCTAAGAACCCAGAGCATCATCACTGCCCGTGTGCAATGAAAAACACATGGCTGGTTCTGATTGTCCTCCAACCAACCTTGATATCAGGGATCTTTCTTACATCAGACAGTCATCAAGAACCTTTTTTATATGTAAAGAAGTATACTTTCTCACCACATAAGCCTCCATAAGATACACCATGTAGAAGGTTCGCTATCCTTGGGCTACGATGTCCTGGGTTTGCAGACCTGAGCAGTCATAGAGTATAACATTGCCAATAGGTATCAAGTTACTTCCAGCCCAAGTCCCTCCTGGGAGAGTCAAAGAAAGACCGCAAGGTAGGACAGAAACTTCTCTTCAAGCTTGCTCGATATTATCAAGTAAAAGGTTGCCATTGTTATGCGGCAACTCATTGGATAATTAACAGAGATGAAAGAGAAAAAGGTCAACAATGTGTGTCCTGGCTCTATAACTTCATACAGTAGTATTGATTGACTATGAAAGAAGAGGATCAACCTCAATCGGGGTATTTTGTGTAACGAAAGCATATGGCAAAATGACCTCGGGGATATCCCAGATGGTTTTACTTGATTTTTCGACATATTCCGACGAGATGCATGCACATTCCCTGAAAGATAGAGACTGGAGGGTATAAATCGTCAGCTTGTTGCAACACCTAGAATAGCTAGTCCGAAGGAGCAACTTACTTGTAGCT
Organism: Aspergillus clavatus NRRL 1; assembly: GCF_000002715.2. NCBI lineage: Eukaryota > Fungi > Ascomycota > Eurotiomycetes > Eurotiales > Aspergillaceae > Aspergillus > Aspergillus clavatus. Next base: position 4,096,907 of record NW_001517094.1, on the reverse strand, counting down.
GTGTCAGTCCTCTGACCCATTTCAAGCATTCATCATAGATCTCATCTGGGAGAGCTTCACACCCTTGGTCTCCAACTGGAGTGAGGATTCGATTGCAATTCTCCAGCCAGAGAACCTCCAGCTTCGCGCCAGGCGCTGGCTGGCTTTCATCTGTCACTGCATCGTCCTCATCCTTTTGAATACCCCCCAGCCAATCCAAGAATTCCGGCTCAGCGCCACGGCATGTTCTCAATTTCAGAACTCTGAGCTTTGGATTTCTCTTCACAAGCATCATCAGTTGCCACGGCGTGATGCCGGACCGCTCTAATATGAGAGTCTCCAAACCAGTCAATCCGATAGCTTTGTAGTTGCCTACACCACACAGCACGTTCCATGCCGTGCTGCCGGGGGCAGGATGGTACCAGGCGGTTGGTCTCATTGGCCCGTCTCGAATATGAGGATGCTCGAAGCGAAGAGCGAGATGGCGGAGTGCATGCCTGCATCTGGTACCTAGCGCTTTTGCCCCATGCAAGTCGATATCGTAGGCCATAAATTCAAGCTTTACTAGCGAGGAGCCATATCGATTCACCAACCGAGAAAGAACCTTGTTCTGAGTTCTGATTGTCTGATCCAGTGCTTCTCGGGGGGTGATAGCTCGCCTTCTCCACTCTCTGGACTTGATATGTGCCTTCTCACTGTGCTCTTGTTGCATGTAGATGCCCGGTTGTATCACAGAAATGGTATAATCGCCCCCAGGACCATCACTTTCCTGTGACAGAGATAGCTGATCGGGAGTTGCCCAGCCTGCTTGAAGCAGAGAAATGACCGAGTGAACTCGCTTTTCAAACACGCCGATCCGAAGACGTCTGAGACAGAGGGCATGGGACTTGAAATTCATCCGAGAAGTTCCCCCAAAAGCAAGAAGTGACTCAAAAGGTAGGTGGGCAAGTATAGAAAGGAGAACCTCTAACGGTAATCGACTGATCTTGTCCGACATGTTGTAACTGTCTGCTTCCTCACTCTTCAGCCGCAATCAGTGAAGGGTGAACTCGTCACGTCTCGGCAGTTCTCGGACTAAATTCAGGAGGAGTGGTGCTCCAAGACGTAAATCACTTGCTATTTGATATCTCAAATGGGCAATCGAAAGTGGCGCATCCCTTGCGGATAGAAAACAGTGGTTTGGTAGTATGTAGCACTCGAACCTGCCTAAGACGATTTGGGCGATTCTAAGTCAATACAGGTTTATAAGAGTAACAACTCCAGCCAAGCTTCCTGGCTGCTTCGCATCGATATTATAGAAGGGCAAGCAGTTTGGGCTTACCAGCAGGTTTTTACTATAGCTTCAACAAGAAGCTTCAAGGAGCAATGAGTATAGAATTGCGGGTACGATTCCAGTAACACCGTCCGGACTTGTTACGATTGCAGCAATATTTATACTTCCTGGAAATAAAGTTAGATATTCGTTTAAAACTATAAACGAAACCAGCAATCACGGGGTATAACATACTCTGTTGCTGGTAAGAGGCGGGATGATGCAAGCATCCAAACCACAGCAGCGTAGGCCCTCTTCCCTCTGTCTTTCTTTCCTCTCTCATTCAATGTCCTCACTACTTCTCCTCAAACTTGTCTCTCGCTGACCACCCGATCAAGTCGACAAAAATATGATTTTCCACGTTTTCGAAAATTGGGATGACAGGAATGTGCCAAAAGATACCAAGAATGATGACAGCTCGACTGACACCGCGGCAGAGAGTGCGCTTTGATTGATGCACTTGATCATACAAACACAATCCGGAACATCATAGGTATCTTGAGTCTGATGTTTCAGTGCGCAAGTCAAGTCGTTCTTGTACAGGCACAAGAAGACAAGCTCTGAAACTTTTGCGACATTCCATATTGGACCGCCCGCCTACTATATATCTTAGCAGACGGAAATGGACAGATAGGTATGGACGCTTGTAGGACAAAGGCATGCAATGACAACCGATAATCAGGCCAGATTATGCGGCGCAATATCGATAATGATGAATGACTGGATGGTGCAGACGGTGTTTGGATGACTGCGTAAGTGCATATGGATCCCATCCAACTAGCTGGAAACCGGGTGGGATACACGAGGAAAACAATGGACAGGCAGGATCAGAGCTACACAAATTCTGCATTCCATCCTTGTTCTTTTTCTTTTCCTTTTTCTCCCCGAGACATCGTTCGGGCTTTCTTGCACCTGAGTCAAAACTCAAATCTCGACAGTCCCAGTGCCCTGGGGCTTGTTGCATGTCTGCTCTTGCGGGAAGTGAGGACCGAGGATAATATGAGCCACGGACTCCAAACCCAAGATACCATTGTTACTAGAAAGAAGGCTAATTTAGGATGCATTAGGAGCAGATTGCCATGAAAAGCCATCAACATTCACCACAGCAAACAACACAAAGATGATGCGCAGCCTGGCGCAAACAGCCCCTCTTTCTTGAAAGGCTGAGGTCTCCATGTTATCAGCTATCTGGACTGGTGACGGCCGCCTGAGCCATACACCAGCGCCTTCCTTTGTCCTCTTGTCAGCCCGGCAGGCTGAATCACATCTTCCAAAAGCGTTCCCGTGCTTCAAGATTCCATCGTGCATATTGTCGCACTTGTGATGAATGTGTGACTTTCGAACCAGACTGTCGGGTCCCTGTGCCCAATTAACGCACGAGAACTCTGCGGATGCGATTCGGAAATCTCGAGCATCATTGGCCAGGGTGGTGCAGGTGCATCAATAGTGATTACAGGCTGCCAGGGGTAGTGGTTGCGGCTCCGTCTTACTGGCTAGAATATATGGACCAACATTCCTCTCGACGAAGACGACCATCTAACTAGTTAGTGGGCGACGGTTTTCCCGCCTATCCGGCTTTGACGAGATTTATTTGGGGGTGTTTGGTGTCTTTGGGGCTGGCCAAATAACAATTCACACATGATATGAGAGGTAAGCACACATCCGGTGACCGTTGGACCAAAAATAAGCAGTTGTCTACGAAATCTTTCATTTACAGAAACGGTGCACTTTTGTTAGGGCTCGTCATCACCCTGCAAGGAAGAAAGAAAGAAGGACATCGTGGCTGATCAGCAGGGGGGTACAAGATCGAAGACCCCGACATGAAGAACCAAGGTGGCGGTGAAGATATGAAGAAACTAGTATCTCGTCGCAGTCAGGAAAGTGGGAACCCTGTCGTAGACTCATATTTATGCGAGTATGAGACAAATATTCTAGTCCCACATTATGTACATAGTATGTTGATGACTATCTACTATCTACTTCCCAAGGCAGAAAAAGCAATAAGGCCGAAGAGATGAGCCAAAATGGGTGCAACTGTCCTGAGACAGGTCAGGATCCAGGCTCTGCCCCTTACCTCCGTCAAAAATAGCCAGGCTTTTGCTGGTATAATCAGAAAAACGCTCTGTGCAGCTTTAAATACTGGGGGAAAAAAAGCTCAATTCGCCCTTTCAAGGGTAAAAGCCTTGTATTGCTCTGGGACCACAATATACAACAGCAACAACCGTTGACCGCTTTACCCATGCACCCTGAAGGTACGACCGCTGGCCGTCTTTCGCTCGCGTTCCTCGTTTTCGGGCCGAGCTCTGTTGAGGACTGTTGCTGTTAGCCATACGCACTAGGCATCGGAATCCGCTGCCACTTACCTTGGAGGAAGTCCGCTGTCCTCTTGCGCATTCTGGTGTGGATGTACGCCTATACAACTTGTGAGACAACCGGGCAAAGCAAGCAATGGTTCCATGGGAAGCTACCTTGGACGCCTTGATGTGGTAATGGAAGTAATCACGGAAGGTTTGGATGTGGGAGATGTTTTCGTAGCGTCGCTGAGAGGTTAGGTGTCGAGGGAAAAGCACTATACGGAAGACCAGTCAATGCGAGTGTGCTGAATGATGACGGATTTTCTTTACCGAAAGTGATAAAACTCATCTCGCCATTCCCGGCGGCCTGGAGGCCGGGAAGACCCTGGAGCTCCAGGGGAGGATCGTTGCGGAACAGTACCTGAGGCGCATTCTGCAATGTCACCACACGTCTTCTCGCATCAACGAACTCCTGTAGAAAGACTTTGCCAAAGATACGATCTGTCTCTTCGCGGAATACGGTGCTGAAGATCACCGTCACTCGATCATGACTGGCCTTGATGTAAATCGCCTCCTCTTCCCGATAATGAATTGTCATCACTTCTCCCCCTTCCTTTACTCCCTGAGGTGCAGACTCTGATGTATATCTAGATGCCTCCTCTGACAGCTTCGCAAATTCATCGAATGCCCTTTCGAACGGCGCAGCCATTGCGTTGCGCTTCATCAGCGCAAGCCGCATAATAAGCTCGTCCCGAGCTTCCTGCTCCGCGGGTAGGTTCTCCAAGTCAATTTGTACCGAAAAGTCATAGCCAGGCTCTGGTGTGACAATATAGGGTCCATATTCCCGTTCCAATACTTCCTGAGCACCATACTGGACCAGCTCTTTGAAGCATTTCACGTTGATAGAGATAAGGATCTTGGTCTTCGATTCTGGTGTCGACAAGTGAAATGTCACTCCGTCAAAGTCTGAAACAACTTGATCAATCGAGACTGGCTGGGATCTGCAGTAAAAAGCAAACAAGCATTGCTGTTAGCCGACGTTGCAGCACTGGAACATGTATACCGAATGAGGTGGGGAGGAGAGCTATACCCGGAGAACCGCTCCGTCAGGAGGTTCTGGATAAGGACGTTCTGATAATCAAGCAGAAGCATGATGGCTAAATAATATAGCGCAGGAAGACCAATTCAAATTCCGAGTTTAACTTCGCTACCGCAATGATGTCCTCCTCTCCGTGGCTTGTAGATCGAATGATTGATTGGTACCTAGTCTACCAAGATGCTGAGGTGGGTGTTTGGGGGGCAGTGACGACTGATGGGCAGGCGGTGGGGATTCTGCCGGGCTGGTCGTTCTCGCCGCCCGTAGTTTTTTCTGGCCCATTTTGGCCTATCGATAGCAGTCAGTTTTGGTGCTCCTAAATTTTTCTTCGTTATCGATTCGGGTGTCCAACGATGGTGAAGTCATATTTGTGCGTGCGATCTCATAGAATGAATCTATATATTGGGTGTTATTGATCGGTTAAGCTAATTGTCTCAGGAAATTCGAGCATTCGAATACGTTCGGGCTCGTTGCGTCCGCTTCGTCGAATGCGATTTGGGCTCGGGACGATGACTTCCTAGGCACTGCGCGCCGGACAGGTGCCGGACGAGCGATTGTTGGTGCCAGTGACGAAGTTCTATGCTGGGATATCAAGAAGGGAGAATTGCTGGCACGATGGCGAGATACATCCTGCAAAGCGCAGGTCACGGCTATCACCCAGAGCAGGACAGACGAGGATGTTTTCGCGGTCGGGTAGGGTTCTTCTCTCCTGATTTCAATGCGAGATACGATTCTAACCAAGGGTATTGGTGCTTTTCAGATACGATGATGGAAGTATCCGTATTTGGGACTCGAGAACAGCAACCGTTATCATTTCCTTCAACGGTCATAAATCGGCCATTACTCAGCTCGCCTTCGACAATGCCGGTGTGCGCCTTGCAAGTGGCTCGAGGGACACAGATATTATCGTGTGGGACTTGATTGCAGAAGTTGGACTCTTCAAGCTGCGTGGACACACCGACCAAGTTACCTCGCTTCATTTCCTCTATCTGTCTACGGAGCTACTCCAAGCCGCGGGTCTCAGCGAACATGCTGGCTTCCTGCTCACTACTGGCAAGGATTCTTTGATCAAAGTCTGGGATCTGGCATCGCAACACTGCATCGAGACTCACGTGGCGCAATCGAATGGTGAGTGCTGGAGCCTGGGTCTTTCTCCCGACCAGAGCGGCTGCATCACTGCCGGAAATGATGGAGAACTCAAAGTCTGGTCGATTGATGAAAGCGCAATGCTCGAAATCTCGAGAGAAAAGGTCGGCTCGGAAGGCCGCAAGATCTTGACAGATAGAGGGACATTTTATCGCAACGGCAAGGACCGAACGATCGGTATCAGCTTCCACCCGCGCGCTGATTATGTTGGATTCCACGGGTCGGAGAAGGCCGTAGAAATCTGGCGCATTCGCTCAGAGACAGAGGTGCAGAAGAGTTTGGCAAGGAAGCGCAAGAGAAGAAAGGAAAAAGAAGCGCAGCGTGCCAAGGACGGAGAATTGGTGAAAGTCGACAATGACAAGGCCGATGATGTTTCTGCCGCACCTGTTACGGAGGTCTTCGTTCCCCATGTTATTGTTCGCACAGGCGGCAAGATTCGTTCCTTTGACTGGATTCGAACGAAATCAACTGGAAATATTCAGCTTCTAGCTGCTACCACGAACAACCAGCTGGAAGTCTTTAGCGTGGTCACTGCAAACAAGAAGAAGGACGAGGAGGATTCAGATTACAGCCGCAATCTCGCTGTCGACATTCCTGGTCACCGCACCGATATCAGATCCATTGCCTTGAGCTCTGATGACCGCATGCTGGCCTCTGCCTCCAACGGTAGCTTGAAGATCTGGAACGTACGCACGCAGACTTGCCTCCGTACCCTGGAATGCGGTTATTCCTTGTGCTCTGCCTTCCTTCCTGGAGACAAAATTGTGGTGGTGGGCAATAAGAACGGCGAGTTGGAGGTCTTCGACATTGCGTCTTCAACCTTGCTGGACACGATCAAAGCCCACGACGGACCAGTCTGGTCCTTGCATGTTCATCCCGATGGCAAGTCGATGGTTACTGGTAGTGCTGACAAGACTGCCAAGTTCTGGAGTTTCCAGGTCGTCCAGGAAGAAATCCCGGGCACCAAAAGAACCACACCACGTCTCAAGCTCGTGCACACCAGAACTTTGAAGGTTGCCGATGACATTCTTTGCCTTCGGTTCTCTCCAGACGCGCGCTTGCTCGCTGTCGCCCTCTTAGACAACACGGTCAAGGTCTTCTTCACCGACTCCCTCAAACTCTTCCTCAACCTTTATGGCCACAAACTTCCCGTTCTCAGCATGGACATCTCTTGGGACAGCAAACTCATTGTGACGTGCTCAGCCGACAAGACGGTACGTTTGTGGGGTCTGGACTTTGGTGACTGCCATAAATCATTCCTGGCCCATGAGGACAGCATCATGGCTGTCGCTTTTGTACCCACCAACAAGGAAGGAAATGGTCACAACTTTTTCAGTGCCAGCAAAGATCGTGTGATCAAATACTGGGATGGCGATAAATTTGAGCATATTCAAAAACTCCAAGGCCACCATGGTGAGATCTGGGCTCTTGCGATCAGCCATATGGGCGAGTTCATTGTTAGCGCAAGTCACGATAAGAGTATTCGCACTTGGCAACAGACCGATGAGCAACTCTTCCTGGAAGAAGAGCGCGAGAAGGAGCTCGAAGAGATGTACGACAACACACTTACAGCTTCTCTCGATCAGGAGGAGGACGCAGATGGAGAGAAGGCCGAAGCAGTTGATGCCGGGAAGCAGACAGCCGCTACGCTTATGGCCGGAGAGAAGATCATGGAGGCTCTGGATCTGGGTATGGAGGATCTGGAGGTCATGCGGCAATGGCGTGCTGTCAAAGCCAGTCAACCAAATGCTGCACCACCGAGCCGCAACCCTCTATATATGGCGCTCGGTGATATCTCCGCGGAGCAATATTTGCTGAATGTGGTCCAGAAGATCCCTGCTGCAGCACTCCAGGACGCTCTTCTTGTGTTGCCATTCTCCAAACTACCTGCGCTCTTCACATTCCTCAACATCTGGGCCAACCGGGGATGGAACATCCCTCTTACCTGCCGGGTTCTCTTCTTCATGCTCAAGACGCACCACCGTCAGATCATCGCCAGCAAGATGATGAAGCCTATGCTGGACGACATCCGGGCAACCTTGCGTCGGGTCCTCACGCGGCAAAAAGACGAGATGGGTTTCAACCTGTCAGCGTTACAGATCATCGGCCAGCAAGTGCGGGAATCGAGCACCAAGGACTATGTCGACGAGGAAACTTGGGAGCAGGAACACCCACAGGTGTCAGGTACCGGCAAGAAGCGGTCGTTTGTTCATATTGCTTGAGGGAAGTACTCTGTTTGCGGACTGCAGTATTGTGTATAAGGGCATATGAAGGCGTTGATATGATACCGGATGATTCGGCTACGAAAAGTTTTATATCCTAGGAGTTTGGAGATAAAAGTTGGTCTATCAATAGAGATTCCATAATTTTAAGATTCATATATTCAATCTGTATGACCATTCCTTTCTTATTTTAAGAACCAGTATGTGGTAATTGAAGATGTGCTATATCCACATCCATCGATCAACCTCGATGTCGCACTTCACAGGCAGAAACCTAAACACTTTAAACCATGTCAGCACATTCATCACGAACAATAAATATTTGAAACCAACACGGCTAGCAAATCAACTCCAGCCCGAATCCTTCACAAGAACAATGAAAGAACAGAAGCAGCCGGAAAAGGACACCCCAAGTCAACAACCCCGTAACTCCTCTCAGCAGAACCATTATAAGCATCGACGACAGGGGAGACCCGATCATTATTGTCGAAATCTCCTCCTGCCATACCTCTTCCGGCTCTTCCTAAATACCGGTTCATGAAAATGTTCTCATCATTTTAAGAGTTGGGGTTGTTGCACTTGGTTCTCCTTTATTTTTTTTTTTTTGGCTCGCTTGCCTGTTCCATCTTGTTTCTTGCGAAAGACTGGACTGTATTGAAGGTGGTTTGGGGGATAATTGGTGTTCGCATACCTGTTAGAAATATATAGTTCTCATGGTGCTGGAGGGTGTGTTTGAGCAAGAGAGTCTGCAGGCTTTATGCAAGCTGTGAGAGAGGAAAGGTTTAGGATTGGAAAAAGTGTGAAAATTATTGTTGGCTGGGAAAAGAATTAGTGCGCCAAGGACCAGTATGGTGGAGCACGGCAAGTCACGTGGCTTGAGATTGGGATGGGCTTGTTCATGGTGAAAGATAAATTCTTTCGATCTACAGCCATTCTTGAGGATATTGACTCGTTGCTTTGAGTTTGTTTCGAGGTATTCTTATAGAGTTAGATAGTATAGGAAGTTCTATATTCCTGTTTCAAGCGTGTCGTGTTTGTAAAGTCATGATATCGTATAGTTCATTGCAGTCGACATGTGTAACATAATGCTATGAAGCCTGCTTCATCATCCCACAGTTTGAGCACGTCCACCATGAAGTTTCCATAAATGTGCCGCAGGTGTTACACACCCAGCCTAGAGGTCGCTTGGCGATGTTGCTGTCGAGGGCAGCGAGGGTTTCCGCCGCCCTCGTCCGGTTCTTGAAAAGAGTTTCGCTGGCAGTCTGACTGATCGGACGCTTATTTTTCGTGCTACGTGTGCCTCCATTGTTGGAGCTAGTGGTAGCCGGTCCAGAACTTGATCGAGTAGCTGACGGTCGAGGTCGTTCCGAGGTACAGGCATCACAGCACAGGAAGTTGGCGGGATTCTCGAGCGTGCAGGTGGGACATGTCCAGGGTTGTTCGTACGAGGTATTATCGGATGTGAGATCAATTGGTTCCAGCGGTTGTTGCGAAGGTGTAGGTTTGGTGCTTGCTGGAACAGGCGGCGGAGACGGAGCTGATCGAGGCCCTGCGGGTATCTCCTGGCTAGGAAGGATATAAGAAGGCCCGTATTTCTCCCGCTCTTCTTGCTGAATTAAATCGATGTAGGCTTCCATGATCGCTCGTTCGTTTGCATCATCCTCTTCTGCTTTAGTACGGAACCCGTTCCTCGAGGCTTCCTCTGCCAGATCAACGCTGTTGTCTGCCCCTGAAGCACAGCCCTCTGTCACTTCAATGCGTCTTTGCGCAGCGTCGGCAATTATTCTTCGCAAATCTGTGCCACGTAGAACTGGAGCACCGCCGAGCCGCTGCCCCGATCCGGCTGAAAGAGTCCGCCTCCGCTCCGCGGCTGCTCTGGCTACGCGGCGGGCCTCGTCGATTGGCATATTACGACCACCCAGACGTTTGCCCTGAGATAGGAACCCCTCCCCGGTGTAACCCTTGATGGCGAGTTCTTCGTGTTCGTCACGTAGCTGATTCCAAAGGGCATGGAATTGCTGATTATGTGGACCATGTACGATATGACAAAGCCTATGACCGTCAGCGAAGCATGTCTAAATCTGAAGCGGGCTATAGGCTTACTCGTGAAGCATCGTGTCAACCACCTGCTCTAAAGGCAGAAACTGACGCTCATCGGAGGGATATCGCAGTCGTAAGCATATTTTTTGACCTGCATTGACATTCAAGCCTAGTAGGTTCCGCTGGTGGGGATAGAATTCGCAAAGTGTGCCTACTCTCCAGGACCTCTGTCGCATGATAGGCTTCACAAGAGAGGCAATTTTGCGAAGCATTAGCAAAGCCTCTGCTTCCCTAGGTCTATGCTTGTCATGCTGGTACTCAGAGACCAACGGATCTAGTTCACGCATGCTGCCTGTATGTAGTGGGTTGATAGATGTACCGAACTGTGAAAGAATCACAAAACCACGACAGACGGATATCCGATGAATATTGACCAAGACGTATCAAGAAGGGTCCTGATAGTGATACGTTGTGGAAGACTGCCTCTGTCGATGAAGTACCAGGTAAGTCTCTGGAAAGAAGGGGAATCTGTCAAGAATAGGTGCATAGGCTGGCAATAACCTGGTGTTATGAGCCTAAGCAACCAGGAATAAACATCCGCCACATCGCAAAATACTAGCAGACTTCAATCATGAGCTGAAGATCTCAATAAGCTCTGCGATGCCTGTTGGATTGATAATCAAAAGAAGGAATTAGAATCAAGCTGCCTTCGACTGGGTCACGTGAGAAATGTACTCTTTGTACTCCGTTCAAGGCAAAGGGTAGTTCAAAAAGGTCTTGGTTGGTTACTGGAATCCTTCTATTCCCGCTTGCAGCAGTTGCAAGACGCCCTGAGAGATTGAAGCGAGTGACTGACTGCGACTGGACAAATGTGGCGAACTGGCGATGTTTGATGAAGAGCGAGATATCCATAAGTACTTACTTCCAAGGCTAGTACGAATATGGACTAGTGCTATCCCTCCATGCGAGTGTCTCAACTCTCAATAATAAGCCTTTTTGTTGATACAACAGACAGACACAAGAGTCAAATCGTCAAGATCTAAATGCTGCTCCACACATCTGAGAGATCAAAATTTATATGGCTAGACTGGTAGAAACAGTGAGCTCTTATAGCAATAGTCTTTGACGTTTCTTGATTTTGATGCTGCACAAAGGATAGGCTTCATATCCTTATCCAGCTGGTGGAGTAGTGTTGCTCATGTGACTGGCCGATATACATTGCTGCACTTATCAGTGGGACTTTTCCAATCTTATCAACATCTGAGTCTTCCAGCTATTTACCTTTTGGTCAAGAAAGCATCTTCAAAATGACAAGTGACGACCAGTTTTTCTTCGATTATGTGAGTCCCATCAAGTCCACCCCATCTAGTTCTGAGACTCACGCAGTGCTTCACCTTCCAGCTTGCCTCCATTCCGCATGACGTAAGGAGATATTCCCTCGAGGTCGCAGACTCGATCGACCGACAAGTCGATCATGTTGCAACGGTGATCCGCGATACACTCTCTCATCAGTCATGGCTACCTCCTGCCGTTAGGCCGGCGCCAAAATCACATCCTGGTTTTCGTGCGCCTCCTTTGCAGTCCTTCACGGATCGCGTTCATGATTGGTTTATCCGAAATCGCGCATGGAGCGCTGCTATCCTCGCCTTCGTCGGAACCGGTACCGCTTTGTATTTTGGAAATAAGAAGCTCCATGGAAGACGGCGAAAGGCAAGGAGGGCCGGAAATGGTGCTCGGAAGGAGATAGTTGGTATGTCCTTATATGGAGAGTGCTTGTCTCTTTACGTTGACTTACGTGTTGTCCAGTTGTTGCTGGCTCTCCCCACGAGCCGATGACCAGAGCGATTGCGACTGATCTGGAGCGACGAGGCTATATCGTCTATATTACTGTGACATCTGCTCAGGAGGAGCACCTAGTCCAGTCGGAGAATCGGATGGATATTAGAGCTCTCTGGCTTGACCTGACGGCCGTAAGGCTTGCCCCGCAGGTTGGGACGACAATTTATGCTGAAACCCTCAACAGACTGCCTCATCACCTTCAGAAATTCATCCTTCTTTGAGTGAAATCCATAATCTCATCACACAACCCCAGTGCCCGATGCCCGGCGTGCCACCCCATACCTGCCAGCTGAGTGGTATTATCTTGGTGCCATCATCTAGCTATGTGTCTGGCCCTGTCGCCACGATTCCAGCATCGTCCTGGGCCGATACTATCAATACTCGTCTCCTCTCTCCTATTCTCACCACCCGAATTTTCCTACCTCTCCTCACTCTTCGCAAGACCAATAGCACTATCCTTCTCCTCTACCCCTCTATTTCATCATCGCTTTCGGCGCCTTTCGCGGGGCCCGAGGTCACTACAGCGCGTGCGCTGTCCGGGTTCGCAAGCTCTCTTAGGAGAGAACTATGCCTTTTGCAGCATAAAAATATTGATGTTGTGGAACTGAAACTCGGCAATATTGACCTCGGCCCCCAGTTCCGGGACGCCCAGAACCATGTTACCGGAACGGAGGTCCTTGCATGGAGCGCTCAACAGCGGTCGCTCTATGGCTCGCAGTACCTCTCAAGCATTGAACAGCGGCCGGTGGCATCTGCTGGGCCCAGCACGGTGCGCGGGTCACCAGCCAAAATGCTCCACTACGCTATATTGGAAGCATTGGAACCGGCATCCAAGAATATCTTTGGGCGAAGAGTATCTAAGAAACGCGTCTTATATGCCGGGCGAGGTGCGCGGTCCTATAGTATCATCGGGGAGTGGGTACCAAGCGGCCTGGTAGGGTGGATGCTGGGCCTTCGCAGTGGGCCTTCCACGGTACCTGACAGTGCCAGCAACAGCAGTAACAGCGAGTCTGGTTGGGACAAGGTCAACGATGCGCGATGAGCATTGCCCCCCTTTTTTTGTTTCTTTGCGCCTTTGGATATACCGATAATACTCAACTCAGGCGAACTTACTCTCCCCTCAGCAATCAATGAAAATGATGGCCCCTGGATTACATGTCAACGTTGACCACAAACCCAGAGGCCAGACATACTACACATTAATACATAAAAAAACATCTCGCATACATTAGTAGTCACATCAAACACCCACATGGGCCATCTCCGCTCTCCCAACCATCTCTTCCTTATCGTAAACAGACCTCTTGATCCTCCCCCCGGTAAGCCTCCTCCTCAACCAAATCGCACACCACGACAGCCCAAAAATCACCAGGATGGCCGCAAAGATCCCAAAACAGTACCCGGCGACCAGACCTTTATGCTCGCCATGTGGGCCGGGGTCGAGGAACGAATACGTATAGAAACCCTGCGTGTGGAAGGTCAAGTAGGCCAGCGACACATAGAGCAGGAGGATCAGCACGAGGAAGGGAAAGGCCACGAGCGGGTGGGGGTTGGTGGTGGGGAGGATGATTTCGAGCAGGGCCCAGAGGGAGTTGAGACCGTGCTGGGAGATCTGTAGGAGAAGATGTGCGTGTGTTATGTTAGCCATGGAGACACCTAACCCTTCCCCCCCCCTCTCTTCTCCTTTCTCTTTCATTGGATTTTTTTCGCAAAACTGCGTGCGGGGAGAGAGAAAAAAACGTACATTCGACCACGCGGAGAAAGTCAACTTATACCACGGCGGACTAAACAGAATCCCCCAGAAGACAATGGTGACCAGGAACGGGAAGGTGGTGACGGTGGTGTAGAAGAGGGCGTGCAGGGCGCGCAGGGGCCGCGGGAGACGGTCGAAGAGGAGGCTGCGCCCCGAGCGCGCGTAGCATGCGGTGTGAATGCAAGCGGCGAGATAGTAGAAGCCGAGGCCCCAGTAGGTCAGCCAGGTGAAGTAGCTGAAGGATTGGCCGATGGCGTGGGATGCGCCGTGGGAGCCGGACCAGCCCCAGATGAAGAAGATGGTGACGAAGATGTAGAGGGCGATGAGGCCGCGCAGGAGGGCGAAGGGGAGCGGGGAGAGGAGCCAGGAGGTTTCGAAGGGGTGGATGTGGTCGAGGGAGGCGTCGACGCCGAAGAGGGAGGAGAAGGATTTGGATAACTTCATGTTAGGACTGGTTGTGGTGGTGGCATTTGTGGAGGTGGGATTTTTTTTTTTCCCCAAAGGACTGGAGGACTGGGGAGAGATGAAGCCGTAGATAAGACTCTGGGGAGACTGAGATGTGCCTGAGGATTATTGGAGCGAAGGAATTTCTCGCTAGTCATCTTAATATAAATTAATCTTTTATTATTGTTAGTGTTGGTGTTTCATAGCTTGCCTGCTAGTCACTTAGTAGTAACTACTAACTAGTTGTACGGTTATACCAGCAGCATCGACTTGGTAAGCCAGACTTAAACAGATCCAGGCGCTGAAAATGAGACCAGTCATTTACAGCCATCAGCTGAAGCCTGGATCGAGAGAAGGGAAGAGTGAGCATGTCAGAATAACGGACTACTAGTACTACGCAGTAATAATATTGGGTTGTATGAAGTGGTAGCAGAAGAAAGCATCAATCATCTCAGTAGTTATTGATTGATAGATGCTAAGAAGAGCTCCACGGGGCACAAGATCAATTTCCCCAAGCATCAGAATCTACGGAAAGAATCCGAGAAGCAGGATGATCAAGAAAGGGCTTCGGTATGCGGTATGCCAGTCAGAGTACGGAGTAGTCTAGTTAGTCTACTATGCATTTAGAGTAGCTTTCTTTCGCTTAGAAATTCCTCCAATCTTATCTCCTGCAGATTCATCCTTGTCGGGGGTTCTCCACCGTCGTCAGTCTGTAGGTTCCATGTTGATACTCTGCAGTCCACAATCATGTTTTAACTACTAGACTATTCGGCTTGTCAAGTTGTCAACATGCTTTGATGCTTTTACTACTACGGTGATTCAGTCTAAGCATACACTACCTCAAAGTACTAAGATCTAATATCCAACATAGAAATTCATTTCAAACGGATATTGTTAGAGGATGTGCAGCCACCATGAGAATATTATAGTCCATACTAGGAAGACAATATTCTATGTTTCTACTACTACTGTCTAATAGAAAATCACCATCGTGTTAGAATATCCTTAATCACACGCTGTTGATGATGAAACTCGAACTGTTGAAGAGTACTGGAAAAAAAAAAAAAAAAAAAAAAAGGATGATCAATATCGGGCCCTAATAGTGGAAATCAGATCCAGGACTTCCATTGGTTCAATCAGAATCAATAACTCGTGTCTTCATTTATGGTACCCCTGTCTGGCTTCATATGCCCACTCTGAGAACAGAGAGGATTAAAGTCATCTAATAAGATTCCCGCTGGTCTTGACAAATTACCTTAGGAATGAGTTAGTTAGGATACATAGAAGGGCATTCTCAAACTTCAACTAACTAAAGTGACAAAGCATGAATAATAAGTCAGAATCACCTAATAGTGCCTTTTTTTTGAACCATTACAGAGTAGTTGAATGAGCTAGTCACTCTCTGTTTCAGAGCCAAGAGAGAGGAGAAGTGAGTAGATATATCATACAGCACACCAGTAACCACCACTCCTTTCATTGTGATCCCCTTTGATAACCCATGATCCTTGAGGGTATGATCATCTTGATTGATGACCTAAGTAGCATCAACTAACTATGCCATCTCTACTCTCTATCTACTCTGTAGCCGTGGTTGTTATGATTCTGATCAACCGGTGTCCAGGGGCCAGAAATTTGGAAGAGTTATATATAGAGTCACTGCCCCACTCCCCATCTCCATTGTGTCTGACAACTTACTAGTAACTGTAAGTATTAGGTAGTGCCGTAGTGGTCTATCTACTCGTACTACTCGAGTATCTACCATCTAGCCTCGCTGTGAGATTAGAAGCTTTCAAGGGCATTGTTGTGATTGTCATTTGGCAGTGGGCGATCATCAAAGTGTCCTTGGAAGTATCTGGCCATAGTTTCTAGATGAGTTTGATAGTCTAGATCATTTCTAAATCAGATTGTTTATTTATGTTATTTATTATTGTATGGGTAAAGTAGTGACCCCAAAGGGAGATAGCAGGTAGTTGTGATATGGTGTCTCTCACTGATGCATGCAAGCCATGTAGGGTAATAACATGATGCAGGCTAAGCCCCTGACTCTGTGGATGGGTATGGACTTGGGTGTCTAGGTAGTAGACTGGGTATGTGTATTTCCATCGTAACAAAACACCCCAGATCATTGAAAAAGTGATCATTTCTCACCATGGTTCATGGCCAAGCTTGCTGTAACAAATGATACACATCAGGTTGGATACAAATCTATACAGCGTCAATACATCCATCCTCCGCGTGGAGAATGCCCAGAGCGACTGTCACTTTGCATCTGGCCGTTCCGCCCCTCGTTTTGTTTAGTGATCGTCAAATCGTCGAGTTGAATGGATGGAAAACTCTCCTGGCCGTGTTTGAGGATCCAATTTGCTAGTCCAAACGAATCCTCCGTCGACGTAAGTAGACGGGGTGTTCAACTGTTTAGTGTTGCGCTCTCTGACTAGTCGCCGTGTACCTTTCCTTTCCTTCTACGTATCTACCTATCCGCTTCTCTCTTCCCTTGTTATTATTCCTCTTCCCTTTTCTCTTCAAATAATCTTCCCCCCCCCCCAAAAATACCATCTCGCTCTAGATGAGTCGCGATGCTTGATCATCGTTCCTCTTCTTGGCTTGTGATCCTATCTGCTGTCTGATCTCCTTTAATTGTGTTGATATTATTGTTTACCCGACTTTGAATCTATCGTCTCGCACCCTGTTGCAATCCACTTTCCATTCATTATCCAACCCGTCTCAATCAACAAACCGTCCATCCAACTAACTGTCTGTCTGTCTCAACTATCCAACTAAAAGCCTGGCTTGCTGTACTATTCGCTTGATTGAAACAGATTCCTTATCCTGATAGGATTGCCATTCCCTTTTGGACTTCCTGTATGTTGCCCCTCTCCGCCCCTTTTGTCTCCTGGTTGATTCCGCTCACCCTTTTCTGCTTGTCAGGAATCTTCCGATGCGCTCTCGCCTGTCCATCTTCAGCTTTCATTAGCCCCAGCGATCTTCTTCCCTTTCCCGTCCAATGCAAACATCTGCCTTCTTTAGCGACCCTAGCGATTCCGGGTAGATGGTTTGATTTTTGAATCCACCTGCGATCCCCAACGATCAATCTCGAGTTTTCCAGCACATTGGAAGTCCTTGTACGGCAGCCATGGCCTCCCGGCCGCAACATGTTGATTACCGCTCCGCCTCACACGATAACCTGCGGAGCGGGGCCCCTTCGCCGCGCATCGAACACTTTGACGGCGAGATCCCTCCCGCGCTGTCCCCTCTCGATGCCTTTGCCGCCCAGGGTCGCCTCTTGGCCAGGCAGCTGGAAGAATCCGCCCGGGGAGAGAGGCGCATGAGCAGATTGCCTCCTGCGAGTGTTGCACGGTCCTTGTCGCAGCCCCGACCAGGCTACTTTCGCTCTCCTTCATCCAGCGATTCATACCAGTCTCAATATGGGAGAGGAGGCGGTGGTGGACTTGCACGGCGTCCGACGCAGAGGAACAACCCCGAAGTTGAGGAACCAAAATTTCGTCCAAACTCTGAGCACCCTCGCATTAGTGCGATCTCATTTCTCGCGAGCGAAGATGGTGACCAGCAGGATGATGAAGAGACGACTTCGACGGACGATCTAACCCCGATTCCCGTAGAAGCAGGCCTGTTCGAATTTCCCCGCACGGAGTCGCCAGAACAAGATACCTCTCTGAGCACTGTCACAGAGCCGGCCCCTCGATTCTATGCTGCCAGCCCTCCGAGCCCTGTATCTTCTCTTGGGGTTGCTATCGCTGCGCCATCTCGCAACTCGCCAACCGATTCCGCTTCACGGCTCAATGTCCCCCGTGGCCTGGCACCACCTCCTTCCCCACTGTCGAGACCTTCCACCGGTCCCAGGACCGCACAGCCGGAGAGTTCTGATGACGATTACAGCAGCTCCAATGCTGGTTCGACCTTTTCACATCCTCGGAAATTTTCCGCCAGCAGTGCCATGTCGTTACCATACTCGCCCATGTCATCGCATCCCCGTTCGCATCCACGATCTCCATCGCTGAGCTCAGAAACATCCAATACCAGCTATCTGCCGCGTCCGTCGTTCAATTTCTCGCGACCGTTGAGCAGGTCTAGCACGAGTCTGTCTGCTCCTGTCACAATGGGTGCTTCCGAATCGACGCCTGCCAGCCAATCGAACGTGATGCATAGGGGAAACAAGCCTGCTCCCATCACTGTGCCTTCACGCCTGGATCTTGCCAATTGTTCGAATGAGGAACCGTCTTCCGCTCTGTCATATGTTTACACAAAGTACTCGCTGCCTCGCGGACGCAAGGTCTGCAGGGACTCTGTTGTACTTTCTGAACCTCATACTCCGAGCTTTGAATGGGTAGAACCGCTATCTGAGAGTTCGCCTCCCGCGGATACAGGAGCACCGATCAGAGCTACGCGGACACCATCCCCTCCGCCCTCACGCCACGAATCTGTGTATTCGGAGTCTGTGCATGCGCAAAAGGCGCGTTCGATGTATGACATTCCGGCGACATCGGGGTCACAGACCTCGGCCTCCGAGGCCCCCATGCCCTCTGAGCAACATGCACCCGCGCCCGACTCTGAGCCGTCTGAGCCGTCTGAGCCGTCTGAGCCACCATCCGATACACCTGCACCAGAACCGACAGTCTCTATCAATGACGACAAAGAGGATACCACTTCTTCAGCGGACTCTGCATCCACGATCCGGCCGCAGATCACCAGAGCAGCAACGATTTCTGGTGTGCTTAGTGCCGACGAGCATGTGGCCAAGGGTATCGAATGCCATGAAAAGGGATCCTTGAACGAGTCCACCTACCATCTGCGTATTGCTGCCAAACAGAACCACCCGACTGGAATGCTTCTTTATGCTTTGGCATGCCGCCACGGCTGGGGGATGCGGCCGAACCAGCGGGAGGGAGTTCAATGGCTTCGCAGAGCTGTTGATTGCGTGGGCTTGGAGCTGATGGACGACTCGAGCGGCTCTGTGACAATGCGAGCTAGGGAGATGCAGAAAGCCTATCGTGCGCAGTTTGCCCTTAGTATTTATGAGCTTGGGGTCAGCCATCTCAACGGATGGGGAATTGAGCAGGACAAGGCTTTAGCCTTGCGCTGCTTCGAGATTGCCGGCCAGTGGGGAGATGCCGATGCGTTGACTGAGGCTGGATTCTGCTACGTGGAGGGGATTGGCTGCAAAAAAGATATGAAGAAGGCGGCCAAGTTCTATCGCCAGGCCGAAGCGAAGGGGATCAATATGGTTGGAAACAGCTGGTATGTGCACCCGACATCTTTTTTTTTTTTTTCCTTTGGTGATATACTAATGTTCCCACAGGATTTACAAGGACAAGTATAAGTCTGACGATGAATCCACCCCTCATTCGCGTGGCCGGGGGCGACATGGCGGCACTCCTGAAAAGAACGCCCATACGAAGTCCCGAGCTCGCAGTCTTTTCCATCGCAAGAAGTCTTTGGCAGCCGAAGTTTGAAAGTTGTGTAATCTTCTGCTTCTCATTGTTTGGGGAGCAGAAACGCGACACAGAAAAGCATTCATTTCCGATTCCTGTGTATCCGGTTTACCTTTCCCCCTTTTGTATCCTGATCGTCTTTACTTGATTTCTCCACCATCGACACCTATTTCAGCTTGTCTGTTTGGGTTGTCCTAACTTCTTACAATCTTTTGCATGTACTATCTAGAGCTGTCGCTCGCGATCCTACTTTCCACTTTGTTTCCCTTCTTGGTCATCCTTTTTATTTTCCTTTTTTTCCCCTCTTTTCTTCTCTCTTTCTTCTTTCCATTCTCTGTTCAAATATTGAATTCCGAGCGAGTCTTCCTGAGTTGCCCTCAGCACTTACGATAGACGCTCTGGATTTTTTTTTTTCTTTTCTTTTCTATTTTTCTCTTCTTGCTGTCGGGCTGCTTTGCGAGCAGCACGGTTGATTCTTTCTAGATACCCCTAATTTCTAATCACTGGGTGATGGTGTTCCCTTGATCATTTTGACCTGTTGGCTTTTTTACGTGCGTCCATTCTCTTTCTTTCCGACCTGACCATTCTTTCACTTTTGACGGACCTATTCCCTAGTTTCTCTTCTTCTCTCCCGGCTCTGGGATGTGTACCTTTACAAAGATCATATTTGATGATTCTCATGATAATCAAACTCACTTGAATCTTGTGAAAAGTCAGGTATATCTGCCGTCCAGACGGACTGTTTTTCTCGGAGGATGGATGTAGTTTTCGTCACGGAGATTGTATATCGATACCTAGACACAAGTGGTGTGGATAGGCAGATAGCATTCGATTCGGTTGGAATATGCATAGAATCTTCGGACACGTTGCACGTAGTGGCCTTCGTAAACGACACGATCAGTACAAGATGACGACGATAGGGGTCGTGGTTGAGCTTCAGCTGCTGAGTTTCTCCAAGTTACACAGCATCACAAACCATCTTTCCACCTTTATTCTTGCAGACGGTTATATCCGAGTTCTTGAATACTTGAATCGGACGACGGGGATTGTTAATTTGGAATAATGCTGACGATAGCGAGCGTGTCATTGTGCGACCTCAAAAGTCATCATCTTCCATTCCATGCGGCGGGGATGCGCTGCAAACTGTTTCATGGTTGCCAATTGTATTGTTGCGATTGGCTTACTCCGATATTCCTGGAATCCTTGTCTCTGCCACTTGCTGAAAAGGAATGACAAGCTACTGTTACTACGAATAATAATAATCATAATATGGTCGACAATCATTCATTACTCTCTAACACGAACACTTGGCCCTGATTTCCGAGTCTGAATAATTATTTAGGTAGTAGATACTTATTATTCGTAGACCATATCCATAGACATAGACAGAGATAGCACTTAGTAACTATTTATTTATTTCATTGCTTTGTAAGTCGTAACCTACCGAAGTAGAGCAGGCCAAGCAAGGGCTTTGACTAATTAATTACTACTAGTCTGGAGGCGAATTCAACAGACTTAACCCAGTAAACTGACCGTCCTCCGTCTTCTTCTAGTAGTTTAAGGTAGTTAGTCCGGGGCTCAGACACTCTTTGTTTGGTCCATTGTTCGGCTCATCCCACTTGGTCTCACTTCTCCAAGTCTACCCCGGTCTATAGTGATATAGTCGTCGCTAGTGCCAATGTCCAACCACTGTCTAACTAATCATCTCCTCTGCTTTGGATCCTCTGATCCTCTCCCCGGCCAAGTCAGATCGACCATGGGGAAATTGGGCTCCATCTTGTACGCGAGGTAGGATTTGACCCATCGCCCGTACTCCTATGGGCTATGATCCAAGGTTCTCATATGTAAGTACGGAGTACCTGGTCAGTGATTCAGTGGTCAGAGTGTCAAGTCCCTCACTTCTGACTGGGTCAAGGTACTAGTAACTACTTAGGCACTCTCAGACTCAACTCTGATCGCTCGCGCCAGACCAATGAAACCCAGCCTGGTTTGTTGCGAAACAAGCCAGGATTTCCCAGGAGCAGGAAACTGCCTGCAACCCGTCAAGCCATGAGCCATTCTTGAACGCCCTTCAACCTCCTCATCCCCCCCCCAGGCCTCGGTTGGCTTGCGAACATGCCTCGCAACTCTAACGCAAATCATGCATAAACACTTAAACAGTCATGATCGGATCCCTCATGGTCTGCTGGACTTTGGATCATGCTCGTGGGGGACTCTTTCCACCGAGGTCTTATCATTTAATCTATCGTGCTTCTCTCCCTCTGTCTCTCTGTCCTGTCAACGGCCTCTGCTCAGGCCCTAATGTGAATACCCCAGTCACTTTCGGTTTCGCCCCCCCTTTTTTTTCTCCTCGTCCTTTGCTCCACCAGCTCCAAAATTAAGCTGTCCGGCAGGAATGTTCTCCTACACAGGTCTCTGGGCATTGGTCAGACCCAAATTTCCGTCAAGTGGAAAGATCCGCGGTGCTTGAACTGGGGCTGCTACCATTTTTCTACATGTGATGGAACCTCGCCCCCCCCCTCTTGCAGTTGCGAGGGTAGATATAGGATCTTATAGGGCCCTGGGAACATCGGACGGTCTGCTTGTCTAATGTCTAGACTTTTGACCCTCCGTCCCTAGTACATTTTACTTCGCCTCCGTCTCGGTCGAACAGTCCAAAGAGGTAACAGCTGCCCTTGCCTTTTTCCTTGCTCTTGAGTTTCTAGTTTTTATTAAATGTTTTTAATTTTTTGATCGTTTCATTTTTGCTCCTATATCTTTGCTTTTTGACTTGTGTCGTCCTGTCTTTTGAAGATCCGCTGGTGGATTTTATGCTGATGTATCGCGCATAGTCTTACAACGACTATCTCATCGGCGGTTGTGTATACGGGCTTGCTCCAGTTCCAGACCGTTTCGTGTCACACGTTCCTTCTGGAAGGTAACGTCAGAGCGTCAGACAGGCTTCACGCAAACCGGCACAGAAACGATCCGAGATGGCCGGCGGTAAGCCAGATGTCACCGAGCTTGGGTATGTGGCTTCCCCGTCTGCCAAACCGAGCTTTGGACGACGGGTGGCCGCCCACTACAAGCGCTGGTGGTGGGTTCATGTCATCGTCATCATTGCCGTCGTGCTGCTAATCACTCTTCCCTTGTATGTTCCCCCCCCGTTCTGCGCGATGCCGGCGTCTGTCGTTGTCGACGACGACGACAACTGGAGTTCCAGTGGTTGACTTGCGCTCGTAGGACCTATGTCGGCTATCCTCGTATCGCACAGGGAGACATCAATGATTCCACTCTGGACATCACGGAGATGATCATCTCCAATCCCACGCCCCAGGGGCTTACCCTCAACTTGACGCAGGCTCTTGGATCGCACAGCATTTTCAAGCCGACCATCTATGCCTTCGAGGCTGCCGTTACCGTTGTTGGTGCTGCGTCGTCGTTTGCACACTTGCATGTCCCACAGACCAAGGCCAGAGACGGCACCCTGGTGCACGTCGACCAGCACCTAGACCTCAGTGACCCGGATGCGTTTGCTGGTTTTTCCAAGGCGGTCATGTTGAATGATGAGCTCAAGCTGAATGTCTACGGCGAGCCAGACCTGAAGGAGGGCGGCTTGCCCAAGATTGGTATCAAGTACAACAAGACTGTTACTCTGAAGGGTAAGCGATGGTGTCCGTGGTACTACTGCAAAAGACATGCAAAGCTCACTCTCACCAATAGCTCTTAACAAGCTCGAGGGATTCGCCATCCAGGAGATGCACCTTTTAAATGGTAAATCAGGCGACGGCCCCAACATGGGCGGAACCGTCTTCATCCCCAACCCATCTATTATGACCATCGCCATGGTACGTTGAATTTCTCTTCCTTCGGTGCATTGGTGTCCATTAACTAACTAACCTAGGGCAATGTCACCTTGGATCTTGCCGTCAACGGGACCTCCATCGGCACTTCTTACCTGGACGACCTGGTGATCGTTCCTGGCGACAACCACCACCCCATGACCTCCAAGATCGATCTGGGGGCCGTCATCAAGTTCCTGAGCGCCTACCCTGACGGTCTCCCTGTCGCCATCACTGGAAACCCGACCAACTCGAGCGTTTACAACGAGCAGCCTATCCCGTACTTCAGCCAGGCACTGGCCTCCAACGAACTCAATGTGAAGTTGGACCTTGCTAAGCTCATGACGGACCAGTGAGGGATGGATATGGTTTTTGAGGTAATTGTGCTGTTGGGTTGAATTCCACATATATATTTATATATACATAGCAAGTTTCTTTTTTCTTTTATTTCTCGCCTTGTGAGGCCATGTGTACAATCTAATGTTGATATATACCATGCTATGCTAATGCTATGACGATGGATGGCCTTTCTCTCTATTGTCCTCGAGGATTTATCCTGGATATCATGATTGAATTCCATGTAAAATTGGTGCTGTTGAACAGAGATCACTTTACTGTGTGTCAGCGGAAACTATGCCCTGCCTGGGGCGATAACGATTACCAAACCCACCTGCGAGTCAGACACATTTCAGAAGGTCAGAGACAACCTCCAACCTTCTATCTACTAAATAATAATGCCCCATACTAAGAAAATCTCTCGGATTCCCAGATCCGAGTTATCTATCGATGAATCAGCCGCTCTTATCAAACGATATTCTCCAACTTTTCGGCAATCCTTATCGCGGATGGAGATTCATCCATCCTTGGCGCTGACCCGGTTATCTAGAAGATTGGAGATGTCTTCTGCCATAGCTTCTCCTTCGCGTTAGATCCCTGATGTACAGTGCAGATAAGTGCATGATGCCAAGGAAGGATGGAGACCTGCCTAGCCACATGGCATGGTTCATGATTCACCGCAATGACCCCAACTGATAGTGCTGGTTGAGATTCCCATTACGAGATGCCTGGGGTGAAGCCGTGAGAACTGGTTCCTTATCGGGAGAACCACAGGCTGCGGGTTCCTGTGATTCCGGTCGTTTATTGATTTAAGATGCAGGAGGCAGGACGGTGGATGGGGTATATAAATGATGTTGTCTGCCCTGTTGTGTCGGTTGAGTTGGTGTCTATCAGCAGTCGGATCTTGTCTTGTTCGAGCAGTGTATCTTTGACTTGTCACATCAGACACGACCACGCGTTGCAAACATGAACTCTCTTAGCTTCAAGGCTCTTTCTCTGGCGGCTTTGGCGGCTTCTGGGGTGGCCTCTCCCGTCCTCTATGCGCGAGCAGCCGAGCCGAATGGCACCTACGCCTTTACCAATCCCAATGGCTTGAACTTCACACAGATGAACTCGAGCCTTCCTAATGTCACCATTCTTGCAACAGGTCAGCAGTTTTGGATCTTGAGCTAAAGTTAGCAAGCTAACAAGGCATAGGCGGCACCATCGCCGGATCTAGCGCCGACAAGACCGCAACAACCGGCTACAAAGCTGGCTCCATCGGCATCCAGACGCTCATAAATGCTGTCCCCGAGATGCTCGACGTGGCCAACGTCGCCGGCATCCAGGTCGCCAACGTCGGCAGCCCGGATGTCTCCTCGTCCATCCTACTTAGCATGGCCCAGACCCTCAACAAGGTCGTCTGCGACGACCCAACCATGAGCGGCGCTGTGGTCACGCACGGCACCGACACGCTCGAGGAAACGGCCTTCTTCCTCGACGCCACCGTCACCTGCGGCAAGCCCATCGTCGTCGTCGGCGCCATGCGGCCCGCCACCGCCATCTCCGCCGACGGGCCCTTCAACCTCCTCCAGTCCGTAACCGTGGCCACCAACCCGGCCGCGCGCGACCGCGGCGCTCTCATCGTCATGAACGACCGTATCGTTTCCGCCTTCTACGCCAGCAAGACCAACGCCAATACCATGGACACCTTCAAGGCCGTCGAAATGGGCAACCTCGGCGCCATCGTCTCCAACAAGGCGTACTTCTACTACCCGCCAGTCTTGCCCACCGGCAAGACCGCCGTCGACGTCACCAACATTACCGCCATCCCCCGCGTCGACATCCTCTATTCGTACCAGGATATGCACAATGATACCCTCTACGACGCCGTCGACAATGGCGCCCAGGGCATCGTTGTAAGTCCCCTCCACCCCCCTTCCCTCTAGCCCCAGAAACCCATATACTAAAAGTGATGTGATAAGATCGCCGGCTCCGGCGCCGGAAGCGTCTCCAGCACCTTCTCCTCCGCCATCCGCGACGTCGTCGACAAGCACGCCCTCCCCATCGTGACGAGCACGCGCACGGGCAACGGCGAGTCCCCGCCCACGGACAGCAAGACGACCATTGAGGCCGGGTTCCTGAACCCGCAGAAGGCGCGGGTCCTGCTTGGCTTGCTGCTCGCGGAGGGCAAGGCGTGGGCGGAGATCAAGGAGGTGTTTTCGGGGGCCGGGGTTGCTTAAATCGCTCTCCATAATTCCTTCCGCCTTCTTCTGCCTTCTTCTGTCTCCGACGTTGATAATGTATGAAGACTTGATGATTGTTATGTATCAGATTTCAGCGCCGAGGATTGTATTGATTAGATAAGATGAGATGAGATTAGATTAGATATATATAGAGTAATAATGGATCTCACGATCAAACCAACCCATCACTCTGCCTCCATCATCAACCCTCAACCGAGCAGAAAATAGAACTAGTCATCCTACGGAGTACAGTACATGATCTATGCATGGTCCATGGGTAACTAACTACCTAAATAGATGCGCAAGCTTTCTCAGCACACGAACCCAGGTCCCTGCATATCCCATCCCATCCCATCTAGTCCCCCCCCCCGCGTCGGCATCGTCGACGCAGAATTGGATCTCGAGCACGCCATACCTGTGCAGGTAGCCTCATTGTCGGCTGCATCCGCGCCACTCACGGCGTGCATTGCATTCCCATGCAAGACCGGGGGGTGGGGTGGGGTGGGGTGGGGTATATCGGGAAATGTTTATTCGGGGGATGATCGAGATGGTTGTTTGACATAGCGTGTAGTATGTATATAGTTATGTAGTTATGTAGTTATGTACGGGAGCCCCTACGAACAGGAGTTCCATCTGCTGGATCGAGTACGGCAGGTGCTAGCGTGTTGGTGGTGTATGACTCGCGCGAGCCAGGAGCCAGCTAGACAAAGGGATATAGGTAGTTACCATATGACAGGACAGGCGAACGCTGAACCAAACTAAACCAAACCAACCCTGAAACGCGAATCTGAGTGGGTAGATATTAGATAGACTACGACCAGAGGGAAAATACTAAACGAGAAAAGATGCATGCCTATCATTGCGCGACTCGGGCTAATTTCACATCATTGCGGCTCTGATGGAATATAAGTTGAAAAAAAAAAAAAAGAAAAACAACCAAACTGGACCTCCGTTTTTTGATCTTTCTTTTATCTGCTGGTCATTTGCAGATAATGTATTCCTCCCCATCTCACATATCATGCAGAGTCTTAAACCCCGTCTCGATCAGACTGCGCGGGCCCCGTGCATCCCCCCCGATATGCCAATAGAATAGCCCACCCAGCTTCGTCTTGGTCACGAATTTGGCTTTCTGCGTCACCGTCTCGGGCGTGTCGTACGTGACGAAGCCGCCGTCACCGCCCACACACCACGCCGCCCCGGCCTTCTCGTCGTGGTATTCCTGTGCCCCCGGCCGCGGCAGGTCGCAGTAGTCGAAGACCCCGTCCTCCCCGCCGCAGCCGGCATACCGCTGCCCGACATGGCTGCTGCCGAGGAACGAGCGACCGTACGCGGGGACACCGAGGAGGATTTTCTTGGGGTGGACACCCTGCGCGATGACGTAGGACACGGCCGACTGGCACGAGCTCGACGAGTCGCCGCGCGGGTTATACAGCTGCGACTGGTGGCCTGTTTCGCTGGTCCAGGGCCCGGAGAAGTCATATGCCATGATGTTGATCAGGTCGACGTAGTTCTGCGCCTTGCAGAGGTCGATGTTGCGGAGGGCCCACTCGCCGGCGGGGAGACATGTGGCCAGCACATATCGCGGTGAGGGCAGGACGTCGCGCAGGCGGGCGAGTAGCCGGATATAGTCTGCTCCTTCTGTTGGACTTGAGGGGTGTTCCCAGTCGACTTGCTGTTGGTCAGATTGCCTGCCTCCAAAAGTGTGATCACGAAAAGAAAGAAAAAAGCAGCCTTACTGTCTATTCCGTCCAGTCCGAATTGATTTACCAGCTCCCTGGCGGTTCGCACAAATGTCTCCAGACGGGTCTGACTCCGCGCCACCGCAGCGAAGTTCTCACTTCCTTTGCCACCTCCCCCAACGGATAGGATGATTTTCATCTTCGAGTACTGTGACTTGAGTTGTGTGAAGGCCCGGAGGCATCCATTGGTGCCGTCGACAGGCATTTGCGAATCTGCCCACTCATCGCTCAACTAGACAGGCAACCGGATTAGTGAGATGACCTGGGAAAGGAGAGAAAAGCACAAAGCAAAAGAAGCAAGAGAGAGAAAAAAAAAAAAAAAGAAAATATAGCACCAAGGAGTGGGGGATATACATAAACGGTGCCGTCTTCCTTGACCCTAAAAGAAAACAAGACATGATGGTTAACACTTGTATCTCTACATAGACCCCGGCGGCATGATCCGTTCGGTTGTGTTTATGTGTGTGTGCGTGTGTGATTAATACCAAGCAAATGCGTAGAAAACATGAGATATGAATCCCAATCTGAGGGACGACGGAGGCTGTTTTCGGTAGATCCTCCAATTTGCATAGTAGGCTGCATTTGCGAAAAACGGGACCTCATACGAGCTGCTGAAGCTGTTGGACCGCTGTGCCGCTTTGCGACGCCAGTGGGGGAAGATGGAGCCGGAGAACATGGTGCAACAAAACAGACAAGATGGGACAGCTGTGGACGAGTTCGATGTCCTCGAATAGTGAACTAGGCTGTGGATCTAGAATATCTAAAAACAAATAGAGGTTGAAGAGAGCAAGGCGAAGTGGAAGAAAAAAGCAGCTGCCAAAACTGTTGACAGCGTCACGTGTGGGCAGTCCTATTTGGGTCTGAGTTGATGTTGTTAAGGTTTCGACTTGACTGAGCTTCATCTTCCTCATTTTCCTTTATCCTTGTCCTCTGTTAATTAATAATGTAACGGGCATCATCGTCATCCTTACAAGAGACTCCGGTTGGAGCATCGTTATGATGTATCTACAGCCTACAAGAATGCGAAATCCTTCGATGCTGCGGCAAAGAGCCAGGCAACCCACAGCCTCCAGTCAATTATCCTGGAATATCCGACAGCAATCGCTCCATGCTTTATAAATTCGTTTGTATCCAGCAACCAGAATGGAGAAATGTCGCAGAGAGCTCGAGAATCAGCTTGACCGACTCTAACCTTCAGACCACTCAGACTGTCAGACACGGAAGTCATCAACATGGCAACCACCCCGCCATTCAGATAGGCTGCCATTCCGCCACACTACTGTTTCTGATTTCACATCCTGTATGAAAAATGGAACGAATATCTCTTTCTAGGGTCACAGTGCGTCAACTTTTTCTTTCTCACACAAAACACGTCAATAATCCATTGAGAGAATGCAGACATGGTTGACTACAGTCTGGAATCGTCGAATCAGTGTATCCAGATGAGAGGGAAAGCCTCATCGTGACCAGGCCTGTTAGGGTCAAAACGCCCCGGATGATCATGCCCACCCCCGCCTTTTGGGTTCCAGCTCCGATGGTCCGTTGGAGAGATCGAGTCGCAGGGAAACTCCCATGTTTATTGGATGCCCTGAAAGCTTCGTCAAGCTTTCCTGGATTCGGGTTTCAGCCGGTGCTCCCATCCGCCCAACACGGCTCTATTGCCTCTTGAAGTGAGAATCTGGCCACGCGTAGTTACGTCGGATAGTAGTGGCAAACCCCATTGTGAATTTGTGATCTCTCACCTCTTGGGCTCAGCCTCTATTTTGATCCCTGAAGTGGATCATTTTGACATAAGTACCCCATAACACTTATCCTGACTGGAATGACTAGGGCTAGGCAGGAACAGTTGACAAGATCTGCGTCGCAAAGCTCCGAATGTCCAGAGTCCGGACAGACGATTCCCAACACCTGAGAGAAAAAAAGATGGGCATACATGATCGAAACACGGAGAGCCTGTGGTGGCTTGGAAACCACGGTCAGATCGTGCCATACGAAAAAAAGAAAAAAAAAAAAAGTTCCCCTTTTTCTGCTCCCCCTGAATTTTTAAGCCATCTTGCATCCAAGCTCTAAGTTTTGTTCAATAGTATCCCTTTCCCACATAATGGAGTGGAACAGGAGGGCCCGATCGAGTTGGTGGATCATTCAAACAGTGAATAGTTAGATACCTCGATGTTCATCGACCAGCCCAGATATGTATCAAAGCCCCCCATGCAGGTAAGGGAGAAATGTTGCCAAAACTGGTCTGGTCATGTGTGGGGTACGTGTCTTGGCTTTTAACCATACAAGCAGGTGATGATTTGGACAGGAAAGCTAAAAGGTCTACAGTACAAATCACAGTCATCATCTCTTTGAACAAATATGCCACTTAATGAGCAAGACTCAACCACATGGTTCTCTTCTTTCCTGTGCTGACCCCAAAATATTTCATATATATACCAGCAAAAGAGGCGCTTATGCAGTACTGACAAGGCTTGCCGATGGCTTTTTAGACTCGGATCTGATTGACCCCAGCTGTTGTTCTGATTCCCAAGATATCTCAACACTGCCAGTGGTAATTGAGTGTCTCCCACAATCTCTTTGACCCTTCAAAAAGTAGAGGATGTGAAGTACCCTGCGCAAATTGCCTTCGCCCTGGTGTTCAGGGGAGGGTGAGTTGGCGACAACGCTGATTTCTCGGTGGTGCTGCTAGAATCCTTCCATTTCTAAGAGTATATGATGCGTCAGAGCAAATCAGTTTGAGACTTCTCGAACATACGGATCCGTCGCAAAACAGGCATCGCGAAGCAAGAATGACCAATCCTTCCATCAACTTCGTGACGTTCCATCTGGAGCAGGCATGGGTTCTCAGGGCTTGGCAGTTGGCAGACCCATCTGGGAAACATACAACAAACAAGCCTGGATGAGTTTTGATAAGAATTACTCATTCGATCTCAGTAGACTAGTAGTAGGTTTCTCATGTAATGGACAATCAATTCTTCTCTCGTGTGGAATTACCCTCTCTACTGGTGAGAGCAGTATTGGTTTTTGCCGCTGATTGGTGGAGGATCTGCTGCTGTTCGAGGCACACCGCTCGGGTCGGTTCTGCCAGAACTTTCTTCAGCTTTGGCCACCGCCTTTGGTTTTGGTCACTAGTGCCTTGCTGCCCCAGGCGTAAAATCAGTTCTGATGCTATCATTCTTCCAACTCAATACAACGATCTCTCGCGCGGCTTTTTATATTTCTTCTACTGCCCTAAGTGTCAACGGGAGGTCCTCTTTCCTGCATCTAGAGCTTTGTTGAGACCAATCCTGACGGACTGCTGCCGACAACATCGAGAAATTGACGTACAACGTACGAAAATCACCAAATAGCACTCAGTCGCATTCATCACGCTCTTATAAACCATCATGGCGACAGATGTCCAGTCCGCTGCAGTGCGGATCCTAAACACTGACAGTACCCGAGACCCTAGCTACAACCACTTCTCCTTCGGCCCCTTCTTACGCCAAAGCTTCGGATTCGGACTCGCCAGCGATGTCCCAGTGTGTAAAGCCTACAGCGAAGGCCATTGTCCCTTAGGACCAGCCTGTCCGGACCGACACCCGACTCCATCGCGGGTTACAACGTCAACGACGACGGCATCCGGGCTGGCTCCGTCGACGACACATGGCTCCCTCGTGTGCAAGCATTTTCTCAAGGGTCTCTGCAAGAAGGGCCTCAAGTGCGAATACCTTCATGAATACAACCTCCGCCGCATGCCAGAATGCCAGTCGTTCACGCGGTCCGGCTACTGCCCCAATGGCGACGATTGCCTCTACCAGCACGTGCGCGAACAAGCTCGATTACCGCCCTGCGAGAACTACGACCAAGGTTTCTGCGAGCTGGGCCCGCTCTGCTCCAAGCGCCATGTCCGCCGTCGGATCTGCAAATACTACCTTGCTGGCTTCTGCCCGGAGGGGAAAGCGTGTACGGATGCGCATCCGCGCTGGTCGGAGAATCTCCCCAAACCGACCATGAGGGTTGATAAGACAGAGGAGGAACTGGAGCGGGAAAAGGCTCTTATTCGAGAAGAGCAGGAGAGGGAGAAGGAGCGGGAGCGCGAGTGGAGGAGCGAGCGTGGTCGAGGCGGCGGCTTCATGCGTGGTGGTCGATTCCGCGGACGGGGTCGCGGATAGAGGAATGTACTTTGGAAATTGGAGGAGGAGAGGCTTATTGAGAAGGTGTTTATTTGTTGTTCATGGATTCAGGAGACCTACGCCAGTCATTAAGATACCCAATTCGAAAGTCTTCAACATTTGATTTTCCGGTGCCGAAAACTTTCTTCGAAGATGTTGCTCGATGTAGTCTGCTCTTTCGTTTCTGGTTCAATGGCCCCATCATTCATCTATTCGTATCAAACCGATCTTATCGTACCAGGGATACCTCTAAAGTCTAAGACTGATGCAGTTTTCCATTCTTCGTGAATGAAACGATGAGGCTATAGACAGAGTGCATGACATCATGACAGAAGGATAATCACACTTTATTTCTCTCAGTGATGACAACGAATCTAGACCAGGAACAACCAGGTTGATCAACACGAGGAAATCGACATCGCTCCCATCTGAATATCAATAAGAGATCATTCAGCAATGTCTCATCAGTCCTCCCCGAAGTTCCCGTACTGTACCCCTGGTAACTGTCCAGACGATTGGAGGCTTTGGAGCATGATATCCGTTACTCAGGGATCAGGAGGCGCTGATAAACATTTGTCAGGAATGTGTAAGAATCATCTAATGAGCTTGTGATTGGCTTCCCGATTTCAGAGTGGATCTTCTCTTGTTCCGAGCGGGGCAGTTCCCACTTCCTAATGCGCGTTTCAGCGAATCAGCGCGCTCAGGTGTGCATCTGTAATCGATTACAGATACAGCAAATCAGCAGGAGCTCCATTAAGGTACCCATCTGAGTACCTACCCGTGCTACTACTCCGGTTAAGCCTAAGAGTGAACGGTACTACTACTACTCTGTAGTTACTACTAGTTAGTAACTCTGTACTCTATTGCTGACTACTCCTATCATCCCATATTGATAATCTGTTCCACTGAGGGGCATGCTGGCCTCCCCCGCTGGTAATAGTATTATTTGCTACTAAGAATTATATAAAGCACCCAGTTGAGCTTCTTCTTCCTCTTTTCTCCTCCTGTAAATACTTACCTCACTTCCTTTGTATCCTAACTCTCCCGTTCTTTTCCCGAACATCCACCGTCACCATGGCTCCCAAGGTTGCTATCGTCTACGTATGTGACCCTATTCTCTTTCTTTCTTGTGGCACTTTTTCCCTTGTATTTTACTAACAATGAGTCTAGTACTCGATGTACGGCCACATCCTCAAGCTGGCCGAGGCTGAGAAGAAGGGTATCGAGTCTGCCGGTGGCCAGGCCGATATCTTCCAGTATGTTCATTATCTGTGCCATTGCGCGCCATTGCCCGACTAACAAGTTACCTTCTCTCCCCAGGATCGCCGAGACCCTCCCCGAGGAAGTCCTCGCCAAGATGCACGCCCCTCCCAAGTCGGACTACCCCGTCATCGATGGCGAGAAGCTCAAGGAGTACGATGCCGTCCTGTTCGGTATCCCCACCCGTTACGGCAACTTCCCTGCCCAGTGGAAGGCTTTCTGGGATAGAACCGGTGGGATCTGGGCCACCGGTGGCTTCTGGGGCAAGTATGCTGGTCTCTTCGTCTCCACTGGTACCCTCGGTGGTGGCCAGGAGTCGACAGCCATTGCTGCCATGAGCACCCTCGCCCACCACGGCTTCATCTACGTTCCTCTCGGCTACAAGACCGTCTTCCCTCAGCTGTCGAACCTGGAGGAGATCCACGGTGGTAGCGCCTGGGGTGCTGGTACCTTCGCCGTAAGTTCTTCTCCTCTTTTGCAATCCGAGAACTCGAAAAGATTTGGTTTGATGCTAACACTCTTTGATTTTCATAGGGTGCCGATGGTTCCCGCCAGCCCACCGCTCTTGAGCTCTCCATCGCCGAGGCTCAGGGCAAGGCCTTCTACGAGACCGTCGCCAAGGTCAGCTTCGCGTGACTACATGGTGGCGAGGAAGTGCAGCCCAAGTCGCAGCCTGTTGCCGCGTCGCAGCAGGCCAAGACGGAGGCAACTCCCAAGCCTGCTGAAAATGGACAGGGCAATGGACAGGGTACACAAGGAGCACAGAAAGAGAAGAGCAACGAGGGACCCTGTGGGCTTCCCAAGTGCACTATCTCCTGATTGGCTTTGATTTATATACCCCTTTTGTTCGATTGTTTTCTTGTCGCGTTTCTTTTGTTCATACGGCGTTGGTCTTGGGAGCTTAAATTCTATCTTTGAGATACTTGTAGTTATGTATCTTCATGAATATAAAAAACAATATTCACATAAGTAGTAATGGGTCTATCTGATACCTGCCACTTATTATTCAGAAGAAACATTCCATTCTCTTGCAGTGTTCTCACGTGTGGTGATGCTTCCAGTCAAAGCATGTAGAGACAGATGTTCCAAGTAAGAATCTATTAATAGTTAGAGATAACCCAATGGGCCAACTCTGCAGATGCATAAAATGCTGAAACATGCTGAATAGAGGCTTATGAGAAAGAAAACAAGCAGTGAGAGCATAGTAGATGTAATGTGGCTTGTCTTCTTTGTAGAGTAATTAGAATACCATAATTACACCCGGAAACCTCTCTTTTGTGAGAGGCAAGTTACATATTGTTTTGTAATACCATGACAGCTGATGACGATAGAGCTCCGCTGCCTTTGCCCGCCTTTGGAATCACCTCCGCCGAAGCTCTCACTTGCTACTTCCTCACTGCCCAAATACAAGACAACCACCCCTTCCGCCATCAATCTTATTTAGAAACATCTCCAACGGCTTCCATTTCTGAACAACGTCGCATTATGAACCCATGAACTGATATTACCGCCGTAACCAATCTCAGTAATCCACACAGCCACTTCCCACCATGGCGGCTACCCGGCCGATCATCCTCAGATTCGAGAGCCGAAATGGCCAGTTTCGCCTCAGCGTCAGCCCACAGGAGCTGTTTCCCACATTAAAGCAGAAGGTAGCTCCATCAACGGCGTTGATGATTGTGCAATGGGCTTGTTCGTTGCTGACTATTCGACCTCTGCTAGATCCTAGAAAACCTCCCCAAAGATGTCGAACCATCTTCCATCACCTTGTCGAACAAACCCATAGGAACCGGAGGTGAAGAACGGTCACTGGATGGCTTGGAAGGTGTCTCGATTGAGCAGGTCGGCCTGAAGTGAGTATCTGGTGGTGTTATTCTCGTGTTCCGGCTGACAGTGGGCTACTTCGAAGGCACGGAGATAAGCTCTTCGTTGGCTACCAAGAAAGAAAAGGAGGAGAGACTACTCCGGCGAAAGCCCATGCTGCAGCGGACTCCCTGCGCCGTTTAAATGGAGCACTAGTGCCACAGACGGAGACTGTCACATTCCGGCCGCCCACCTCGTCCTCCGCAACGGTCAAGAATCCCTGGGAAGTCGTGCAACAGTCGCCGTTGGATGATAAACTGGATAAGAAAGATGGGAAGATCCAGCGCCCGCGTGATATGAAAATGTGCAAACACGGCCCCAAGGGCATGTGTGACTATTGCATGCCCCTCGAGCCATACGACCCCAAGTACCTCGCAGAGAAGAAGATCAAGCACCTGTCTTTCCACTCGTATATGCGGAAGATCAATGCTGCAACCAACAAAGCGGAGCTGAAAAGCTCGTTCATGCCGCCGCTCAGCGAGCCTTACTACCGGGTGCGGCACGACTGCCCCTCTGGTCACCCTCCGTGGCCGGAAGGCATCTGTACCAAGTGCCAGCCGAGCGCCATCAGTCTGCAGCCGCAGGAATTCCGCATGGTAGACCATGTGGAGTTCTCCTCGCCTGATCTGATCAACTCACTGCTCGACTTCTGGCGGAAATCCGGCTCCCAGCGGTTGGGCTTTTTGTACGGCACATACGAAGAGTATACCGAGGTGCCTCTTGGTGTTAAGGCAGTGGTACAGGCAATCTACGAGCCGCCACAAGTGGATGAGGTTGATGGGGTCACACTCCATGAATGGCCGAACGAGAAGGAAGTGGATGAGGTTGCGCGCTTATGTGGTCTGGAGAAAGTCGGAGTCATCTTCACGGATCTGCTTGATGCTGGGCGTGGAGACGGTTCGGTAGTATGCAAGCGGCACATTGATTCATACTATCTTTCGTCACTAGAAATCGCGTTCGCATCCCGGCTGCAGGCGCAATATCCAAAGACGACAAAGTGGAGCCGCACCGGCCGCTTCGGGTCGAATTTTGTGACCTGCGTACTCAGCGGAGATGAAGAAGGTGCTATCACCATCAGCTCCTATCAGGCGTCTGTATCTGCCGTGGAGATGGTGAGAGCTGATATCGTCGAACCGTCCGCTGAGCCGTCTGTCATGCTGGTGCAGTCGGAGGATGATGACAGCGACAACAAATCGCGGTACATCCCCGAGGTGTTCTATCGGAAGATTAACGAGTACGGCGTGAGTGCTCAGCAGAATGCGAAGCCCAGTTTTCCGGTCGAGTTCCTACTTGTCACCCTGACACATGGTTTCCCGACCGAATCGAACCCGTTATTCACGAAGAGTACCTTTCCAATCGAGAACCGTGAAGTGATTGGCGAAAGCCAGGACCTTCGCAGCGTTGCCAAAAAGCTAGTTTCCCACCGTGACTCGAATGAGGTAATCCCAGAGGTATCAGACTTTCACCTCCTGTGTTACCTCCACTCTCTGTCGACTTTCAGCAAGGTGAGTATCTCAAGGGAATCAGACCAACGCCAATAGGCTGCACTCCAAGATTACTAGAACCGTGACAACTAACCTCATGACTCCCCAGGACGAAGAAAAATTGCTCTGCCGCGTCGCAACGTCGCACGATCCCACGGAGGGCTTGAAGCTCATAAACACCCCCGGGTGGGCGACCCTGGTTACTATTCTTCAGGAAAGTGGTGAGCGCCCCCCTAAGCGCCCCTGGCTAAACCCGGCCGATCCTCCACGCCCTTTGTCCCAACAAGGGAAACGTCATCTCTCCTCCAGACCTGAATCTCCCAAGTCAGAGAGTGAACAGCTTGCTAAGAGGTTCAAGGGAGCTAGTCTAGAGTGAACCCGTGTCATTCCCCCGATGCCTTTCTCCGTGGCCCAGCCGACGTCCTTGTCCTTGGACACCCCCCGTGGCCCCGCGAGAGTCAAGACCCCCTGTCTCCTTTTCCATCATAAGAACTGCATCGAATGTGAGTGGGCTTGGTTCGTCGTGCGCTGGGCGAAGGGAACCATGTCTACAACCTGTCTACAACCTCTGAATAGACCAACGAGGTTCTTTTGAATAACGCCTTCTCCTCGAACTCACCCTAGCAAATTCAAACCTCTTGCATCCAATGCCTATATGACTTCACGAGCAAATCTTTACAATACGTGCATGAATGGCTCTGCGTCTATAGCAACGACTCTCCGTGAACCTCGTACCGTGCTTGTGCCGGCTGGGAAAATCTCGGTTGTACTCAATAGTCACTACAAAGGGTTCATGCTGTTTCTCGGAAGTGTTAGATAGAACTCAAGATATCACATCTGCAATTTTCGGTTCATCACATTATCGGAAAGCATAGACGCCATAGAAACTCACATTAGAACGGAAGAAAAATTCACAATCCTACTCATAAGACATCACGATCGTAAGACAATTTGGTTGGATACATTTACAACCCGCCATAATGCAAACGGAAGAAAAAGCCGCAGAGTGCATGAACCCAAGAAAGGAGCTGCCTGGCTGATCTTACTCTTCCCCCTTCAGCATTTCCCTCAATCTTTTCTTCAACAGGCGGCGACCCTCAGTCGTCTTCCAGACCTCGTGGGGCGCACCCTTGACGATATCCCACTGTTTCAGGTTCTTCGTGATTTTGGTCAACTCCTCCTGCGTCTTGGCCCACTTGTCGCTGCGGTGTACTTCGATCCCGGAGCTGACAACCATGAGCGCCGTATCAGGCATCTGAACGTGGCGCGCCGTCTGGACCTCCGCGGCGGTCATGGACTCGGCGACGAGGTTCTCCTGCAGCTTGGCCTTGAGGAACTTGCCGGTCTGGTACGCGCTGCGGCCGATAACGCGGTCCTCGCGCGTGTAGCCTTTGAAGATGGCGCCGGCGAGTCGGTCAAGGCCGAGTGGGGAGAGGATGCCGCGCAGCCAGAGCAGGAAGCCGCGGCCTGAGTTACCCACTTGGTTGAGGTAGTCTTCGTGCATGGCGTCGATAAGGAAGATCCCCTTTGTCTCGAGGAGGTGTCGGCTCGAGAAAATGCGGCTGTAGATGCCGCCGATGCCCGAGGAGACGAGGACCCAGGGTCCCTCTTCGCCAGCGAGCGCGAGCGCTTCGGAGAGTGCGTCAGCGGACATGCCGGCGGAGTGCGGGGATGGCGCGTTATCGGACCAGCCGTGTCCTGGCCGGTCCCAGTAGCAGTAGCGGTCGATGATGCCTTGCTGGTGGAGCTCATCGATGAATGGCTGCAGCGAGTGTTCCACGGGTCCTTCGCCACCTTCGAGGAGCACGGTTGGAGGCTGTTTACCATCGATGCCGTTGGTGATATTACCCACGCAGGCCAGGTGGACTTGGTAGTTTTCGCCGTTCACGTAGTACTTCTTACCGGGGGGAGCGAGGGAAGCATCCCGCGCGCGGATGATCAGAGTGGCAGTAAAGAGGACGGAGACAATGGCGATGACGACCATGAAGATTGTCTCGACTAGCACTGCAATCCATTCCCGAAGCGATCGACGGGTTTCCTCCCGCCCTGTCAAACGTTCTTCTTCTTCCTTTTTACCCCAGGCAACAATGCGACTCTGAAGAATATTGAAGATGGAGATCAAAGTGGCCCAGACGACGGAGGCGATTCCCACCCAGCCTTCTTCCACGCGGAGCCGGGGAACGCTGAGGATGATGCACATGTCCACCAAGAGGAAAACAGACAGCACTATCCCAGAAATAATCATCGGCTTTGAAGGCACGGTGAAGAATAGGAGCGCGATGATGAGATAACCGACAGTCAGTGTAGTATAGGCAAAGCTGAAAAAGCCGGAGCCACGGCTGTGCATCATAGGAGGGCTGACGAATAGGGAGACGAGCAAGAAAGTCCACCACACGAAACTAATCGCGAGGAAGAAAGAAGAGAAGGCTCTAAGGGCCCGAATGCTCCAGAGATTGTAGGGGGAGACCTGATGGAGAAGGAAGTCAGATAAGCGGTTCTTCGAGACACCCAAAGTCTCTACAAGATGTGACTTACTGCAGGATCATCAGGACTCAGGTAAGCTTGGTTGTCTCTTGGTAACAGTCGTGTCCGTTCATCGGCTTCATGGTATTGCTCTCTGGAGTGATTATCCCCTAGTTCATCCCTCTCGGAATCATCGTTTCTTTGCCAGAATGAAACCATCGTGCTCTGCGCGAAGTGCTATATCACCGGCAGCAGGATGTGATTCAAGAGTATAGAACCAAAAATATTTATTACCACCGTCAAGGGCTCTGATCGTGCAAGGTAAATCGGATGTCTGGTGTAAAGAAAGATGGAAGAATGTGCCACTCAGCGCCGGAACGATGGACTTCCTGCTGCGTTGAAGGAGTTGTTGACGTCATTGTATACGCACTCTGGACTTCTGGAGTCCATACAACGCAGGCTGATGCGCCAAGGACTGAGTTCGCCCTTTTGCCGCCCTGAAATGAGAGCAAAAAGCCTTGTTTTTATGACATCCAGATAGCCTATCTAGATACTAGATAGTCTAGTTGCCGCTACCAGCGTGCATGATCCACGATCCACGATCCTGGAGGCGACGATCAGACATCCTCAGCGGGCCGGAGAGATGAAGTCTTGGATACTCGGTGAGATCGGCATTTGAGCATCCGAAAGACATTTTGATTCCCACTGAAGAATAGTGCTCTGCACAATAGACCGTGATCGGTGATCGGGGATCGGGATCGGACTGGAATGGAGATTCTGTGCTTCTTCTGAGGATTGAGAATTCGATGCCCACGACCAACAGTGAAAGCTGGTCAGTCCAGCTCAAAGCCTGGTTGACACTCATTTTTCGAGTAAGGAACTGAATTAAAAACAAAGAAGCACGAATCCAATGAGAAAGAAATTAGTGTTCATTTCATCAAAGTAACCGATCAAAAGCATCTGATCAAGGTGGTTGTGATGCTGAAGAGAGGCAGATTTGGTGAGGAGAGAGGAGAACGTGGGGAGGAGGGGTTTTGCCTAATTAGGAAATGGCACCATGACGACTGTCTCGTCCATCGACAACTTCTTAGATACTGCAGATTCTCGTTCCTCAGTCAGCATAAACCATCACTATCAGAGACATCAGGTACAGGTGTCATGAGCTCAGTATTGTAGTCGTGAGTTTCTACTTCCATCCCTGCCAGATCCAATGGGTCGAATGTCATGATGGTCACTGTTGACCCCTCCATGGATCATGGGTTCCCCCCTGCCACGCCCACAACGCATATGTCTCGCTGGCATCTCAGCCAGCACCCATAAATCAGGTCCTGACTGTAAAATAGAGACTCATATACTCCAGCAAGCGTAGTAATATTCATGAGCGACCTTCACAAATCGTTTGCCAAGTCAAAATTGGCCAAATTGCCGCCCGAGGCTCCTGCTACCTTCGATTCCTCGTCGATGAACCCTCACGATGAAACCAGTCATGACGATGATTCCTCATCAGTATCATCGGCGGGGACCGTGATTCCGTCACCGAGCAGGCAGCTCTTTGCTCGAACGAGACAAGGGTACGTGAACGCACTCTTGCCACACGTCTCCCGAGTGACAGGTTAACGAACCAGGTACCAGATCATCTGCATCATCCTCGTTGAGCTGGAAAGACTTCTTCACCAAAGAGCTCTATTTGACACAAGAAACGGACAGTCTCCGTATCGTCCACCATGTGTATCTCACACCACCCACCGATTCGGGCCCGCTCTTTGTCATGCACCATGGAGCGGGTTCGTCGGGTCTATCATTTGCGAACTGTGCGGAGGAAATCCGCAAGATCCTCCCTAAAGCAGGAATCCTGTCGCTCGATGCGCGCGACCACGGCCGCACGTCCGTGCAAAGGGAGGATGGAGGCGAGGTCGAGCTAGATCTCAGCCTGGACACCCTCCACCGCGATCTGGTCTATGTCGTTCGCAAGACCCAAACGGAGATGGGTTGGAAGGATCTGCCGGATCTGGTTCTCGTCGGCCACAGCCTGGGAGGCGCTGTGATCACTGACGTTGCAAAGAAGGGCGAGCTGGGCTCCAAGCTACTGGCTTATGCGGTCTTGGATGTTGTCGAGGGTATGCCTGACCAACCACGGCCTTTTTTCTTATTTCTCCCATGGTCATTATATGTCTAATGCGAGACAGGCTCCGCGATGGATGCTCTACAGAGCATGGAGAAATACCTCTCCACTCGCCCGTCAAAATTTCCTTCGTTGACATCAGGCATTGAGTGGCAGTACGTTCCACCCTTGTTCTCCTTTCCAACACCACACACTGACCACCTGTAACAGTACCCGTTCTCGAACAATCAGAAACAGAGCCTCAGCAAGAGTCTCCGTCCCATCCTTGTTGTACGAGGAGGAAAACCCCACCGACCCTTCAAAGCCATGGGTCTGGCGGACCAACCTCTCAGCAACGAAACCATTCTGGGAAGACTGGTTCGTCGGCCTGAGTCGCAAGTTCCTCGAGGCCCGCGGGGGGAAACTCCTCCTCC
This sequence comes from Aspergillus clavatus NRRL 1, assembly GCF_000002715.2. Taxonomy (NCBI): domain Eukaryota; kingdom Fungi; phylum Ascomycota; class Eurotiomycetes; order Eurotiales; family Aspergillaceae; genus Aspergillus; species Aspergillus clavatus. The sequence continues at coordinate 4,055,452 of NW_001517094.1, read as the reverse complement.
TAGCCGGGACAGACAGACTTGACAAGGAGTTGATGATTGGGCAAATGCAGGGTACGCGAAGATGTTTTGTTACATTCGTTCTCTTCCATCATCCACGTTCTGATCCGAAGGGGCTAATTAACATACGACGGGCAGGCAAATACCAACTTCAAGTTCTCCCGGGGGCAGGCCATTTCGTCCAGGAAGACGAGCCCACCAAGACTGCCCAGATCCTGGTAGACTTTTACAAACGGAACGATCGAAGTGCCCTTGTGCTTCCGCCCAAGGTGGCAGACATGCAGGCTTCTGCCGCTATGAAGAAGGGCGCTGGTGCGCCTGGGGGATTCCCCAGCGGGAGTTCGGTGGGTCCATTCAAGAAAACATAAGACGAGTCAATGCATTGTCTTTTCATGTATAATGCACTGTAAATAAGAGGTAAAGCCTATGTGCAGGTCTACAATGAATCCAAACCAGGGCCCCAGAACCTTTTTTTCATATTTCCCTATTAAAAAAAAAAAGATTGAGCATTCTCCCAATATAACACCGATGCCGTCTCCACCACGACGCCGCCAAATTGTCAAGCCGTCAATTACATGCAAGCCTGATCATAATCGATAGTCCAATGAGCCTTGGAATATGCAAGGAAAAGGGAAGGAAATAAAAGAAAACACGATACGGGTATCTGACGCCACTTTTGCAACGTAAGTCAACTGACACGGTCCATCAAGGAAGATAAGCGCCGCCGGCAATGATGAGGTTCATGTTGGTAAACTTCACTTTGTAGACTGGGCTTTTCTTCGTCGGGAAGGCGCTGATCTGGTCGGGAGTCACCACAAAATCCTTTCCTTTCTTCTTGCCCATGCCGGGAGCAACCGATGTGGCCGACTGCGTGGTAGTAACAGCAGCATTGCCAGCATCGATCTTCGCGCCTGAACCGCCCTCGCCAACCACGCGGCCCTGAGCCGGTTCTTGCGCGGGCCCCGTGACATCCCATACACGCACCGTGCCGTCCGCACCGCCGGAGACGAGGACCGTCGACTCAACGCTCCAGCTAAGAGACCAGATACCTCCTTTTCCATGACCGCGCATGCGCTTCAATAACCTTCCTGGGGCCAAATCCCACATCAGGATTGACCCTTGGTCATCGGCAGATGCGAGAAGCTTGCCATCCCTGCTGCAAGCCAGGGCTGTGATGTTACCGGTGTGGCCAGTAAACATACGGACGGCATTGCCGGTCGTTACCGCCCACATACGTACAGTGTGATCGGAACTGCCCGTAAAGATGTATGCGGAATTCGGGTGGAAACAAATGCAGTCCACATCCTGATCATGGCCGACGAATATGCGCTGCTGACGAATGTGGTCTGTAACCCAAAGACGAGCGGTTTTATCGTGCCCACTAGAAACGAAGTAGTGTCCGAAAGGCCCCCATTGAATGTCCCAAACGGGCTGGTCATGACCCTTGTAAACGACCATACATTGCCACAGATCAAGAGACCAAAGCCGGATGGTCCTATCCGCAGATGATGAGAGCAGCCAGCGCGCATTGGTCGGGGCTCCAGCGTTTTCTGAGCGAGTGGCGGATGGGGCAAATGCTACGGCGTAAACTGGGCCAGAGTGACCGATCAGACGACGCGAGTTTGAGGGAGGCGCATCATCCACGTCGTACGTAGTTTGAATCTTCTTTCCATCCATACTCCAGACACGAATATATGACTCCTGCATACCAGCTGCAACGAGCATATTGTCATCTGAGAAATCTAGGCAGTTGATTCTATGCTATAATCAGTAATGTGATCCAGTCAAGCCCGAGTTTTACTTACCCATCATAGGTGTTATGAAAGGTGAACATGCAAACGCTGACCGCAGGACCGACTCCACCCGTCCGGCCTTCGATCCGGAATCGATCACGATTCTCTTTCACTTTTTGAACTTCCATGGCTACATCGCGCGCAGTGGAAGGAGGATAAGGGATATCCGCGCGTGTCGGAGCCTCTTCGTCTTCCTCCTTTTTGATCATCTGGTCAAACTCCTGCACGAGGCTGTTGGATCCCGGGGGCGGAGGATTTCTCATATCTTCGTCTGCCAGCTCTCCCCTGACGTCGGTCTCGAGTGTCTGTTCCATGGGGAGTTTACCCAGTCTGAGCCTGGGCAAAGTACCGGCCATTGCCGGGTTGTCGCCAGTGTATGCCGATCCGGGATGATGACCAGGGATACCTTCGTCTTCTGCTGGAAAGGTTTGCCCGTCACTGGCTTGGCCGAGCATAGCAGCAAAGCTGAATCGATCATCGGAAGCACGCTCTTTAGTAATAATGGTACAATAGCTGCTCAAGATAGCGGACATAACAGAACCCCCCTCTTTCTGCTTGCTCTCCAAGAATTGCATGAGGTTTGAAAACGCTGGATTACTGAGGACTAGGCGGTACTTGTTGTTGCGATAGAGTTTGGCCGTCGAATTATCCTGCACATGCTCTGGCAAATTAATGGGTTCTAGTTTGCGGACGTCCTCAGTGTGCTCTGGAAGAAACAGATTCTTATTCATCTCGAAGAACTGTTTCGCGTCTTGGGGATAATATGAAGTAACCATGTTGAGAAAAGAGTAGACGAAAAGTGGCCACAGGACACGCCTAAGCTCGGGTTTGTATAGGTCTAAATTATCCTCAACCCAAACTTTGAGCAAGTCTAATGCGTGTTCAGATTAGTATGCGCCCAGCTGTAATGATGCCAAATTTTACTAACCGAACCCAAGCCTGTACTTGGGCCGCGCATCCTCGCCCAGAGGAGGCAAAGGTCGGCCATCGATTTCTTGATTAGCCGATTCCATGCGCAGCATGGCTTCAGTTCGGCTGTAGCCTTTCTTGGCCAAATAATCAATGACCTGAGGGTAAAAAGTTAGCAACTGACAAAGCTGGGATCGGTGCATGTCGTCTTTCAAGAAAGGCCCGAAACATTGAGAGGCAAGCAGAATAGTTCTTCGTCTCTGAACAACCTGAGCGAGTAGACAAAGTTCATAACAAGCGCTCAAAAGCGTCGTATCCAGTGAAAGGCCAGATATCTGGCGCAAACAACCATAGCGCAGCATGTTTGCACTCCTGATCAAAAGACGGAAAGTTCCAAAACGGACACCTTCGGAAGGAGATCTCATGGCCAACTACCTGGGCTCACTTCTACACAGAGCCTCAAGTGCAGCCATGGTCGCACAGCAGGAACATATAGATCCCCAACCTCAGACCAACATCGCAATACTCGTGTTCCAGCTCCAAAGGCGAGGATCCCAGCGCAAGAAAGGATGGTTGCGCGCACAGCACAGGGTTAAACAGAACAACCAAGACTTACTATTTGATTCAGATTCTGTTGCGACATCGCACCACTCGGTGGTGGAGGTGGTGGCCCTGGTGTCGGCGTGCCGACTGGGGTAGTAGCACCCATCGGCTGCTGGGGAGGCATAGACATTCCACCACCGCCGGGGCCGATACTTGCACTTCGAGGTGCAGGGCTCGGGGCCCCGCCTGGCGCAGACATAGCGCTGTGTGTCCAGATACAGACGGACGCTCCTTCGTCAAAGCCAAAGGCAGCGATGTTGTTTGAAAGAGAAGAAGGGAAAGTGATAGGCGGATTCAATAAAATGGGAGGCTTGCGATGTCACGTTTCTGATATTGGACTAGTCTGGATTTGAACTAGCGCAAGTAATCTGACTTAGGTAAGCGAACTGTCAACTTGCAGCATCATAGCACGTGATAAACAGCTATTCCTCCATCTGCGGGTTACTTTGACCTTACTTTCCGTTGACCTGGCATTGAGATAAAGTTTCTAGTGCGAGTCTAGCAAGATCACAGAGATGGCTGAGAGCGGGAACTCCGGACAATCTGACCAAGTATTCACCTCAGCGGATCGCATCCGACAACTTAACGAAGTGGACAAGGTAAGAGTGTACCTCCGCAAAGCGTTCACTCCAACACATTCAGAACACGCAACATCCCCCAGAACTTCCATGATCACCAGCTTACAGTGAAATGCTAACCCATCCCCAAGGATGTGGCAAGACTGATCCACTCCGCCGGCCTCGCAGTCCAAGCCCTGACCAACGCTAGATCGACCGATACCTCATCCACCGACAGCTCACTTGAGTCGCATAAAGCGCGGTTCCGAGAAGCTACGTCGCAATACTTTGCGCTCCTCTCTTCTATCGATGTCAGACTGCGCCGTCAAGTGTACGCGCTCGAAGAAGCCAACATCCTTGCCCCAGAGTCGACTTCTAGAGCGGGCGATCTAGCCGGTGCGGGCAGCGCGGCAGCCACAGGTGCATCGAACCCGCTGGATGTCAGCTGGCTTAACAGCAGGAAGGATACCGTAGGGAAAGACAAGGAGGCTGAGCTGTGGGCCGCAGCTAGGGGATTTGTCGAGCAGGTTGGCAAAACCTCGACTGTTGACGTGAAGATGGAGGATGGTCAGGAGAAGATGGAGGTCGATTGAATCCTGATGCTGAGGGGGTGGTTATCGCCTGTTTTTAAGGCTACATGTGCAACCGGCTGCAAGTCCTTTTGTCCATCTTTCGCTGCCTCAATGCTTTTCTGAAGGGAAGGGACCCAGGAGTAATGAGTCCCTTTTTAGGATAGTAGTGTTTTTATGATACCCAATGTATTCGAGTTGAAGCACATTCATCCATAATATGAACATTGAGAATGAATGCAGCTGAAAATAATCTTAGGTAGAACTGACGCTATCTACTGAAAACGCAGCCCTTCACAGAACGAGAACCATCGAGCTTGACAGATTGCGGTGAAGGCTATGGCGGAATGCGAAATCGAACTAGAACCAGGCAGGCCAAAGAAAAAATGACATGTACAGATGCTACTTGAGCAGAACAAAAGCAACGGCTGCCTAGCATATTACCGCTGCATAGACCGAATCATTTCCAGATGCGCAGCCTTCTCCTTGTTGGTTTCCGACAGCGGTGCGAGGCCTGGATCTCTCGTTAGAAAAAGAAATCATCCATATATCCGATTTCAAGGAAAGCTTACTGCGAAGTTCACCGACGACATCCTTGGCTTTTCCAAAGTAGACCTCCTCTGCACCACGCCCCGTTAGCATATGGAATAGAGTGAGTTTTTTTTTTTTTTTTTTTTCCAGTGCATCTACGTAGGGGCAACATACGCAGCAGGTTCCGCATCTTCAACTCCATATCCTCAACGAGTCTACCCACGTTGGCGACATGGCTCGCATCCGACTCCACGGGCAAATCCACCTCCATCTGTCGGGTCATGTTACCACTCAGGTCCATCTCGCCGAGGGCCTCGTTCTCGTTCGCCAGGTGCAGGATAACCGTGCTCGTGAGCTTGTAGTGTGACATGCGCGCCCGGTCGGTGGCCTCAAAGACATGGATGCTGTCCCATTCCCCTGAGCTCTTCGCCCCGGGTGTAACTCCTGCCCACCAAGATGTCAGCAAAAACCAACTCCTTCCTCCGGCAAATAATCAAAGTCCCCAAACCTACCCTTCTTCAACAGAATCACACCCGCAAACCCATCATCCAGATCCCAGAAGTACACGCTTCCCACCCCGCCCTCGTAGTACAGCTCGCGGTAGACATCGAAAGCCTCGTTAGCAGCAACCTCGAGCTTCCTCACACGCTCACTCGGAACAGTCCCGTCCTCCAGGGGCGGATCAAATTCATTGCTCCATGGCGACCGGTAGCTATCCCCGTCGCGGTTGTAGTCGCAGAGCAGGTAGTCGCGCTTTGTCTTTGAGCACCGGCGGATCTCGAGAGGCTGGTCGACGGAGGAAAGAAGGTCCTCGGTGAGGTCTGGAACGATCTTTGTAATGGCTTGCAGGTTCTCTTTTGTATCGCGGGGGTTGAGGCGTCGAAGGAGGTCGCTAGAGGGCGATTGTTATGGTCAGCTTCGACTGTTGGTCTCCGAGCGGGGTTATGCTTTGGCTGTTCCAAAGGGGGAGTGGAATAGGGACGGGGGTCATTTGATGATGAGGCACTGGTGAGTAGGATCTCAATACATACAGCGCACTATCGAACTGGATGTCGGCCATGATTGAATGATGTTTGTGAGGTTCTTGGGAGTTGTATAGCTCGACTGTTGTGACGCTGGATCTCCAAGTTGGCCCGCTTGAGCTGCGTGCGCGGAGTAACTCGGATGTGGCAATTACCACCGGCCCAGAAACATGGCAACTCTACCCTACAGCTCGCCATTGCTCTTGTGCATTTGGGAAGGACAACAATCAGAATGATGTTCTATTCCAAGTGAGGGTATCGGGGTATACATCTAAAAAACTATCTCCTACTTCCCAAAAGTGTTATTTCCAGAACAGCTAAAATTGTGTACAGTCGTGCCAGCCCAAATCATTCATCGCTGTCATCACCAAGAACGAACCTATTCCGTTTGCGAGGAGTGGTACGCTCTGCATTGCGATTGATAAGTGTGTCGAAATCGGGGAGATCAAAGTCCGATTCAAGATCGTCTTGACTTATTTGCGATGAGTAGAATGGTTTGGGGTTCTGATGTCCCAGCAGGGATGCCAGCTCGTTGGGAACCGTTGGTTCCAAGATGCCATCATCAACGAGACCCTCACGAATCGGTGCGAGAGTGGATTGTGTTTGAGGAGGCTGTGCTTTCGAGGGTCGAGATACGCCTACGGATAGTTTCTTATTCTGCCTAGGGCGAGCAGATTCCTGGACGAGCACTGAGTCCTCCGGCCGCTTGCTTGACTCCAAAGCCAAAATATCCTTGTAGCGGCTTTCACAGTCAGCGCCCACCTGATGCATTTTCTGTAGGGTTCCGATCATGCGGCTGGTGAGGGCCCCATGCTTAACAGCTCTGGTAGGTCTTGGAACAGACTGTAGGCGAGGATAGGCGTCAACACGGGGGTTACGGATGAACTGTGGACTCGTGCCTCCGATATGACAGTAGCGGCGCTCGAGATCATTCTGCTGGCTTGGAGTCAGAAGGACCTCTTCCAGAGCAGGGATCGCAACAGGTTCAGGGGTCGGTTTACGGATAGTAGTTTGTTTGTCTGTCTTCTTCGCCCCTTTGTTCCCTGTGAGACTCGACGCTTTGGAAAAGCCAGTTTCGACATCGTCGGGCATGTGGAACTTCTTTGGAGGTCTTTTGGGGGGCCGCGCTCGCCTTTTTGGCTCCGGCAAGTCCGCCTGTGTGTTCTCTACCGGAATATCGATTTGCTTTTTATCAGCCGTAGGCCGAATCCCTGGAGGCAAGATGCGAGGAGAAGTATCGTCGTGGAAGGCGAATCGGGTCCCGCTGGCAATCATTTCTTGCATTTTTTCGTAGTTGTCCTTGGCCCTGATATAAGACTCCTCTTCTTTGCCCTGCATCAGAAGTAGGACTATGTTACCCGCCCTTTTACGGCCCGTACGACCCATGCGCTGAAGCATTCGAATTGGAGACGCCGAAGAATCGTAACAGACAATGAGATCCACCTCACCGATGTCAAGGCCTTCTTCACCAATTGATGTTGCGACGATTGTGTTGTAGTCCCCTTTCTTGAACTTCTGCACGATGCTCAATTGTGTTTTTTGATCCATTCCCTCTGAACCCTTCGCGCTACTCTGGCCCACGAAGACGTGGGGTCGAATCAAGGGTTCATAACGTTTTAGAACTCTGACTATTTCTTCGGCACTGTCACGAAAATGTGCGAAGACCATGATGCGTGTTGCCGATCGAGTGTGGTTCCCATCCGCGCCCGAGCCTTCGCCAGCATCCATGAAGTGATTCAGGACAACCTGTTTCAGGTATTCCAACTTGGGATGACCAATGAATTCTGGATTTTTGGTCCAGGGCTGAAGATGGTTCATGAGCTTCTTGAAGCTTTCGTCTTGAACAATCTGGCGTTGATACTTTCCTCCTTTTTGCCCGTCAGTGTTGGACCGGAAATGCACGAGATGCCGGTAGAAGGGAGTGATGCCGTGGTACTTGAGGAGATCGATAGCGTGCGCGAGACTTGCAAGGACGGTGAAGATCGCGTTCACCTTTCCCTTCAACCCATAATTTGCATTTCTGCCCGCGTCAGAGAGCATCCATTGCTGCCGGGCTTTGGTGAGACCAAATGGGGTAAGCGCCATAGGATCTTTCCCCCAATAAGCATTAAGACTGCAAAGCTGGTCGACAAGAGGCTGTAATGTACGAGAGAACAAGTCCATGCACAATACCATTTCATCGGAATTTTGAAATGTCTGTACGTCGGTGTTTCGAGCATGAACGTATTCACGGATGTCGAGCGACTGCTCAGTGCGTATCTCAACCTTGGCGATATCCAGCCCGTCGATGACAGCTTGTACTGACTCCACGGTTGAGCCGGGCGTTGCGGTAAGCGCGAGAACCCGAAAGCTCTTGTTGTATCTCTTGATAAATTTCACGACTTCCACATATGCATAACCACCGGTGGCACGGTGCGCTTCGTCCACCACCAGCAGGACGATTCGCTTGGGATCAGCTATCCCAGATTTGAGATCATTAATCAGGGTTTGAGGAGTCATGAAGAAGACACGCTTGGCCTTCCATTCCTCCGCGCGGATGCCTGGCGCGGCTTCGCCCGTGAGCATCGTTGTTTGGGATCGGGGGATACCGGCGATCCCGAAGCATGCAGAGATCTGTTGAGAAACCAGAGGTTTGGTTGGCGCTACGAAGATAATCTGGGAGCTCTTAGTCCACCGATACCAGTTTAGCATGATAGTCGCTGCAATGAAGGTCTTTCCCAAGCCAGTCGGTAGTGCGACTAGCAGGTTATGGAATAGACCTCGTTGAGTAATGTTGAACTGATAGTCTCTCGTCTTCCCCAGGTTGGTTGGGTAGATCCAGGTATTTAAAGCCTCCTCGTCGAGTTTGTGGTGTGTTGGAGCTTCATTCTTGTCCGGTGGAGAGAAGACCTGCTCACCCCTTGGAATAGAAGCTTCCGAGGCACGCGCAGTCATACCAAATAATGTGGATTGACGTAAGCCCAATGGGCGGTTGGTACTGAATTGCGATTGTACTGGGCCCCTTAGTGCTGCTTGAGAGTTGGATCTGGGTGGTGAAAGCGAAAGGTCGGAATCAAAAGCATCATCCGGTATGTCATCCACATCGAATGGCACGTCTGCGACATGCTGTTTCTGCGCATTCGAGGGTACTGCGGCAGTTCTTGTTGCCGAACTTTTGTCCACCATTGCGGATGTAGGTCCGCAATTCTCCTCTTCGAACGAGCGCAGCGATGCTGCGATTGCAGCCTCTATCTCTTTCTCGTCATCACGGTACTGGTCTGCGCGACTCGCTGGTATAGTCATGGTTGCTGGAGGCTTGGGAGTAGGAGGTTCAGGATCGGGTTTCTTCCATCTGGGCCCTCGGATCATTTCAGGTGGCGATGGGGGTTGGGTCAACTGTGTGACAAAAATATTCTCCTGGTAATTACTATGCTTTGGAACGAAGACCTTGTACCTAGAGGTCTTTTCGACATTTTCGAAGTCGATTCCCTCAAATAACGCATGGTCGGGGGAAGGCAATTCATCTTCTTCGTCTCGGTCAATAAAACTATCAGATCCTAATGCATTCACAGAGTCAGATTCGAGTCTTCTGGTGACGATGTTCTTATCATAGCTTGCCTTCCGAGTCGCCAGCATCCAAGCGCCGGCGCTTTGCTGGACGAGCGTTCACCCTGGGCGTTGTAACAACAAAGTCATCAATTTCGTCGTCAAAAGAGTCGGCGGAACCATTGTCAGAATCGGACATGTCGTGGTCTCTGTTTATCCATAAAACAACCCGGGACTATCCAATACTCCAAGCTGGCTTATTATTGTTATGTGAAGCCCTACAGACGTGACGCGGTATCGCGACATCACGTGCCTCTAATTGATATTTGTTCTGTTTGCTTCATATGGAGTTATCTACTGACTACTCCAGTCTCCAAGTCTCCAAGTCTCCAACTCCTGGTCTTAACTCTTAAGTGAATCAGTGGCGGCGCACGTTCCTTTTCGCTTCTCGCTGACGAGAGAAGAGACGGAGACCATTTTAGCAGCTCCACTTGGAACATACGATCATTACAGTATGCTTGACTCAACGCAGAAGATTCGAGATATCTAGATGTTGCTTGGTGGTCCCATAGGCACTACATTGCAGGAGTGTGTTGCTGTCACCATGAAGCTTTGCAGGAGTGCCTCCTTGACGGACCCGTTATTGTTGTTTCAGAGCCACAGCCTCATTTCCACACAGGATGAGAGATCACAGTTGCACAGGCTTTTAAGAGGTCCAATGAAACCTGGTCCGCGCCCGCTGATACCTGAACTAGACTATATTTTTAGTTATTTTTGGCAGTTTTTGCCTGAGATTTCTGCGCTTTGAATTCCGACCCCAGATTTATCGGCATCCACTTTTGCCTTCCACCACTATCCACAATCTTCACTAAGTTGTTCTGACTTTTATGACCGATCTGGATGTCTCTGGTTTCCTTCGTCTCTCGTTATCCAAGAGAGTACGGATAGGCAAGGGTCGCCTCCAAACTAACTGGACGAAGACAGTTACACAGAATGTTGGTCTTCCACCGAGGTTGGTTTTTTATCGTGGTGATCCATCATGGTTGCCTGTGTCTGTCTGAGTGTCTATCAGTGTCACTGTGTCAGCCAACTCAACCTCAGGTGGCTTGCTTCAAGAATAGCAACTGGTGGCGCTCGTTTTCCTCAGTTGCCTCTCCCTACAGTGTAGACGACTTCACGAGAGGGTTCTGCTTGCTTCCCTGCTGCTCATCACTCTCTATCTTCTCGCAAGACCATAATGAAACTGTACTTATCTCGTAGAAAGTAGATAGGTCGGCAGATTGGGTCTTCCCACGATGCTATGCTGTGCCTGTGCTATGGATAAAGTCTTTGGATACGCCCAAAAATCATGGCACTTTTGCAACAGTGAAACCCGGCTAATGAAAAAGGCGCAACGACAATTCGATCCTCGCTTGAGTGACTGGGGCCATCGTTATGATTCGTTGCGGTTTATTATACTTTGATGTATTTATTTACTATTATTTATTTATTATTTTTGTTATTATTCTTGCCTGAGGGTAATATCGATCGCTTCCTTGATTCTGCTCTATTTACTTCACACCATTTCCCCCAGCTGCTTTTCTTTCTCTTTCTCTTCTTTCTCTCTCTCTCTCTCTCTTCCTTCTTCGTCCCTGTCTTCATCCACCAGTCTCTCGTTTCTCGCAACGATCCTCCTTTACTTCAGCTCGTTTCTTTAGTAATCCTCACGTCTGTCGCTTCTGAATTAGTTCAGTTCCAGCCTGCCAAAATGAAGTTCAACAGTGTTCTCGCCGTTTCCTCCCTTCTGGTCCTGGCTACTGCCCAGTCCACCACGACCACTTCCACAGCTACGGCTACCGCTACTCTGTCGCCCGAGGCTTCGTGCGCAGCCAAATGTTTGTGTCCCTCGTCTTTGCATGCATCCGCTTATTATTAGGGATCAATACTTACCAATGTGACAACCATAGGCAACGCTGATGACGTTTGCTGCCGTGCTGGATGCTACAAAGTCCCCTGCCCCAGCGACCAGCAGGCCAACGACACTGTCAGCTGTGTTGCTGCCTGCCCCCAGGGCTCTGGTTCCCCTAGTGACACCGACAAGTATGCTGCGTGCCAGAGCAGCTGCTACAGCAGCCACTTCTTCCCTGCGACTGCCACCCTGGGCGGTTCCAGCGCCACTGGCTCCGGCTCCAAGGACGCGACTGCCACCAACAGTGACTCTGCTGGCAGCAGCAAGGAGACCGGCTCGTCTGGTAGGCTATTCCCTCAACGCCAGATGTATCGCTTCATGGTACACTAACTGAGACATACAGGCTCCGACTCCTCCAAGACCTCTGGCTCTTCTAGCAGCGGTACCCGCAGCGGCTCTTCCGCCAGCTCGACCGCCAACGCTGCTCCCATCAGCCAGCTACAGCTGGGCGTCTCGGCCGCCGGTCTCTTTGGCTTCGTTCTCGCCGCGTGGGCACTGTAGACGGAGCAAATCCCAACGCGTAACGAAACTTGCGACGGGAGTTAATAGGGATTGGGTTCGGTTTCTGAGACGGCGGGAGTTTTCCCTCTTCGTCGAAGTAATAATAGGATGGTCACGGTTGCCTCCTCTTACTTAATATGCTGTGTGCATTTTCCCTTCTTCTGTGATGATATTTGATTGTATGGTGCTCAGCCGTGGGCTAGCTGCCTTTTGAGTTTCTAATACCAATTTGCGTTTTTCTCTTCGGATAAATTTGTCTTCTTTTGTGTTTTTTTTCTTGCTAGAGTATGATTAGCTGACGTAGAAGAGCTGATCGACATTGCCATGTCAATCACTCGACAGTGTTGCTGTCTGGTTGACTTGCTGCTCACTTATCACTATGGTGGAGATCATAGATCCATCCTGGCTCGTCCGCTCCGCCCGCCACTTCCCCGCATCACATCGCGTCTGACTGACACGGCATCTAAACTACGCAAATAGTTACATCGTCAGCTTCATCAGTACCATACTATCTATCCCAGTTCAACCGAATAAACCCAATCACTCATACACCCTCAGAAAACAGCATACCCCCTCAATCAACCCCATCCAAACCTACCAACCCACTCCAACAACACCCTCTCCCAAAATGCCCCCCCAACACCAACCCCCACCCCACGTTCAATCCCTCTTCACCTCCATGGCCACCTTCGTGACCTCCTGCATGTCCGCCCACGATCCCTCCCACAACCCAGCACACGTCCACCGCGTCGTCGCGCTGGCCCGCACAATCCTCGCCGCCGAACAAGCCCTGCACCCATCCACACCCTACGACGCGACGCTCGTCTCGCTCGCCGCCCTACTACACGACATCGGGGACCGGAAGTATCTCACGCAGGTGGCGGCCGCGTCGGCGGAAGGTGCCGGCGCAGGCACCGCCGCGATCGATCCCGCGCGGATGGTGCAGGAGGCGCTGCTGGCGCACGGGGCGGATGCGGATCTGGCGGCGAAGGTGCAGACCATCGTGACGCATGTGTCGTATACGAAGGAGGCCGCGGACCCGGAGCGGGTGCGCCGGTTGATTGAGGAGGAGGGGGTTGTGGAGCTGGCGATTGTGCAGGATGCGGACCGGTTGGATGCGCTGGGGGCGGTGGGGATCGGGCGCTGCTTTACGTTTCTGGGGGCGCAGGGGAAGAAGATGGTCGGGCCAGGGGGTCAGTGGGAGATGGATAATGCGATCCAGCACTTTGGGGAGAAGTTGGAGCGGTTGGAGGGGATGATGAAGACGCAGACGGGGAGGGAGATGGCTCGGGTGCGCACCCAGCGGCTCGTGGAGTTTCGAAAGTGGTGGGAGGAGGAAATGGAAATAGCAAAGGGGACTCTAGAATGATTATCCAATACTCTCAGGCGCTTCCTTGCCCCAAAAGCAATCCATTTCTCCAACTGCGGAATCTGTTCTATCTAATTCTCCGTACAGGGTTGGGGTATGTAATATGTAGTAGTAGTAGTAGCGAGATCTGGCGTACAGAAAAATCACAAAAACCAAAACCAAACTCTGAGGAAGACCACCGTGCGATGGATGTTGATCTGATCAGACTTCAAAATTCAACCCAAGAAGAAGAATCCACCTTGTAACAAACTCCAGTGGCCCTGATACTGCAAAGCGACCCCATGCGGTCGAGTACAGTGTATAAATTTCAATATAATGAGCATGGGAAGAAAAATCCGGGAACCAACGCCTGAAACCAAAAATCAATGTCTAGAATTATGTTAATTGTCCGTTTCTGAAATATTCCAAGATGGGAGCAGGTCAAATGGGCAGTGTTGCATCTCAGACTCTGTCTCTGGCAAAGTCCAACACCTCGCAATCGTCTTCAAAAAAGCCATCAGGAGCCGCGGAGAACGCTGAAGAATGCTTTTTCTTCCTGCGAGTGGTAATAAGAACCTCGCCAACGTTCCCTGTGCTGTTGCCCAGACTGATGAGATTCTCCATCTCGTCGCCGAAGCTGTCGTGTTGCTCATGTACCACATCGCTATCATCCTCGCCGCCACCGGCGCTGAATGGTCGCACATGAAGCTTCGACAGTGAAAAGCTGTCTCCAAAGATCCACTGTCCACTTGAGCTTGACAACGGGTCATTCAGCTCGTTCTCGTTCGAGTGAACGAAAAGATTGACTCGATGATCGGTATGGAAAGGCTGATATGGTGCGTTCGTCTCAATTTCGGCTTGAGACAGCGGCTGGTTGGCAACCTTCGACGTTGTGGAAGGTCTCAGGTTTGACGAGGGCAGAGTCAAGACGGCAGAAACATTAGATTCCTGGCTAAAGGCCCCAACCGGCAAAGGGCCACACGAAGTCTGCAAATTCGCGGGTAATTTATATTCAATTTCTTTGCTTCCAACAACCGACTGCCATTGACGGCCCTTGTGAGCAGATAACGATCTCTTAATCCGATACAGCCGGAAGAACCCGTTGTCCACCAGTCCCAAGAAAGGCTGCCCTTTATTCGAGATCCACACAACTCGAGATGCGGCAGGGTCACGCGCAAGGCCAGAGAGATGCAGCCGATTCTCACCTGCATGGCGAAGAGTATTGACTGTCCCAGTTGCTGCACCCATCGACTTACTGAGACCAGCAGCGACAACCTTACCACCTCGAACGCCAGCCGCAGACGGAATTGCAAATGCGCTAACAGCTGGAAACGCAGAAGTGGCCGACGGAGCACGGCCTCTGACAGCAGCCAGAATAGGCTGGGTCTTACCCCCCACAAGCTTGAATGCCGCAGAGAGAGGATTCGTGGCGCCCGCTTTGTCCGTGGTTTCACCCACTGGCGAAGCGCTAGATTGGGCCTTGCTAGGCGGAGGATGAGCTCGACGGAACGGTGGCCATTGGAAAGCACTGCGGGGAAGATCGAAGACGTGTACAGTGCCTTTGCGTGTGACCACTGCCAGGCGGTCACCGGATGGAGGAAACCAGATTACATCAACAATAAACGACGTGGTAAGGCGCGCGAAACGCGCAATCTGTCGCACGTTCGCAGAAGGCACTGTGGAATTCTCTGCTAGAAAAGATCCTGCTCGACAGTACCGAGCTTGCATCAAGTCCCAGACGTACTGCACATCACCCTTCTTGCTCGCGGTGAGCAGCACTAGACCATTTGGAGAGAATGACAGGAAGCTACACCCATTGGGGACCTGGAAGGTGGCAAGTGGGTTAAGCATGACACTCTTGGTCTCACTCCCGTCTTCCAGCTTTCTCAGATCCAGTACCGAGACAATATCGGGCTCGGAAGGAGATGTGAGTTGAGTTTCCTGGGCATGAGTCGGGGGAAAGATACCGTATCCCTGCGGTGGGAGGTCCATCAGGTTCGGTGACCGGCGATTAGACATATTCTGAGCCTGGTCTTTGTTCCAATAGTTGTTCCATGCTTGGAGTCCTTGGTCCCCCATCCAGCGTGCACCTCGGACAAGTTCTTGCGTGACTCCGCGGGCAACTTTGTCGAAAAGGCTTTCGCCTTCACCAACATCTGTAGCAGAGGTCACTGCCGGCTTACCCGGAGGGCTACGCGTCTCAAGCCCAAAGACCTTGCCTTGGATCAAGGAAGCCGGTACAGTCCCACGTATTGAGGGTCTATAAGTCGAAGACGGTGGGACTATCGCTAGCCATCTGCCCTTGAGTGCAAGGATTGGAGTATCTGAATTGGCTGATCCATTTGGAGAATCATTTCGAGAAGCATCCGGATCGGTTGAGCTCGAAGACGTTGAGTATCGCCGAGCTTCTCTAGTTTGTATGCTCGTCCAGGTTTTACCCATGCACTGATACCCGCAGGATGGCGAGAAATGGTTCAATCCATATATGAAAACCTCGCCGCTGATCCCGGAGGCCAACACAATATGACTTCCGCTGACATACAATTTCAGATTGCCAGACGGAGATGGGGCCACAGCAGGCAATCCGGGGATATTTTCGAAACACGGTGCCGGTCTCGTAGCGAAGAGAGTTGCAACCTGTTCTCCGCTTCTGAGTGAGTATACCTCCGTCCTCGTTTGGAACAATTTCGCCTCATTTGGCCGCCTTCCAATTGACGACCGCCTTCCAGCGTGGCTGGGAGGAACTTCATTCGTTTCTGATGCTGTAGAAGACGTACGCCCCTCTTCTTCACTAGGTGCGCATGGTCCGTGAATTATGACGGCGATGTGTGGTCGAGATCCTGTATAAGGGTCATCCGCTGAGATACAATTTACTATCTTTGCATCTATCACTCGGCCTTTGAGGCCGCTAAGCTCTCCCACAAGGCGAGACTTCCGGTCTTCGATGGCGAGGACTTCCAGAACCCCATCGCTGCCCACAAGCAAGACGGTGGCCCCCATCCTGGAGGACTTGAACAACGGGCCGGAGATGGTATCGAAACCACAGAATGAGTAGCTTTCTTCTCCCGGTGCTCGGTTTGAGCCTGGAAAGAGAGGAATGTCGATATCTGGTGCTCCATAGAAATGAGGTTGCGGCAAATGAGGTAGGGGTATCTGGTTGTCGTACGGAGCGCTTAAAGAGTGAGTCTTCTGTCTGTCTGCGGATTGCCCACTGGCAAGATTGCTGCTCAGATATCCATTCCCGTAGCTCAAAGGTCTCCTTCGTGGAGGAGGAGAGCTGGAGGATGGTTGACTAAAGCCGCCTTTGTCTGAGGGGGTGGGAAAGCTGAGAGGAGATCCGCCAGGGAGTTCTCCGGGAACGATATCATTCGGGGGACTCTTCCCGAAGGGAATTGATTTGGCCCAAGTATCTGTACGGATGGCAAGGTCATGGTCTGTGGTATCCGTTAGAGACTCGAGTGCGTTCAACACAGGCGATAGGATCTGATTGCTGGTAGGAACCAGAGGATGACCCGAATATGGAGAAGATTCAGCCTGCAGGGGGGGAGAAGCTGCTAGCCTGCTCAATCAAGAAGACACACAGTCAGTCAAAATCCAACGGATTGTATAAACCCCAGCAGGAAATAGTTCGAGTAATCCTTACAGGTCTTCGGGCGGTGACTTTGACAGCGCTTTGGCGGCTTTATCCTTTCCCTTTTTACCTTTTTTCTTCGTTTTTCCTCCGCTATCATTATTCTCTTGACTTGGCTGAATGAAGTCCTGCGGGTAGGGGCTTTGATCGCCTGAGGCCCGGTTCTGCTGACGGAAGAAGTCGTCGGAGGCTGCCGGGGGCATTCAACTGGAAGAGTGCCTCACAGAGGCAATGGAAGTTTCAGCGAAGAGAACCGCTCTCAGGACCTTTGGTGAGGTCTGAGAACGGACAATTCAACCGATGAGGATGATCGTGAAGGTTGGGATCTCTTCAGGGGGGAAGTGTAGATCCTGATAGCATGAACAATACACTGGTCAGAATAAGTCACAAAAGGTCAAGACAGACTGAAGGGCTTATCGTAGCATACAAATCGGCTGTTGGTTCAAACCCTGATGATTTAAAAAGAGGATGATTTGGTTCAGTTATTTCACTTCCCACTCGAGTGGGTAATATCGCGACGAGCTGCTTCAGATACTACGCTTAGAGGCGGGATCAGCGTGACTCGGATGCCAAATGTCGTATTGTACATCCAAGACGTCCGGACCAGAGATGTAATCCAAGGTATTCCAAGCAGAAAGTTCGTATGTCAGGTCCAAAACACAGTGTCAAGAATAAGATCGAGATAGTTGTTCGAAAGAGAGGGAGAGGGAGAGAGAGAAGGAATGAGGGCTATGCAGGAGAGGGGGAGGGGGGACTTCATTCAGGTCAGGAGCATGGATGACATCTCTCAGTATGGAGTATGGTAGGCTGACTGTCCCATACGTAACTAAACCAAAGTTTACTTATCTCCTATCAGCTATCATCAATCACTAGGTACTCTGACTTACTCCGTAGTACATAGTGCCAGGGCGGTTATACCTAATACCCAGTTCATTGGCCAGCTCTAGGCGGCAGCTCAACACTCTTTGCAGGATTCAGAGAATAATAGACAGGTAAGAATGTGTATGCCTATGCAATAGCGATTCCTTTGAAGCTACTGCAAGATAACAGATCATTTCTGATACACTATTATAGCAAAGACTGCATAAAGCCAGGTACTGTATGTATGCATGAATGTAACAGAATTACCAGCCCCATCCCGCATGAGGGGTAGGCCAAACAGTGCAAACAACAACGCGCCTTTTGGAGAGTTTCAAACACGGGGTCAGCAGGCACCACGTGATTTGTCCAAGGTTGCTCCATCGGGACATGGACAGGTCACGGTCATCATCAACGACTAGTCCTTACTGTACATTGAAACTTGGATCGCGCATTCCAGGTTTCCACGGTCCTCCAGGCGCGGGCTGCCCTGTACTTGACTCATTATCCTTAATTTATCAGCCAAGTATCAGCTGTGCATGGTCGACTTTGTCACGGGGTCAACCACTGCAACATGGCCATCGTCTGTAAGGCCCCAGGTTGTCATTGGTGAGCAGTCAAGAGACCACCGAAGTATGACGCTGACGGTCAGATCGAACTGATGATGGCCGTCATTCTAGTCATTCTGGATAGTCGCCTCTTGGACGGTTCCTCTTCTCGTGAGACTTCGTACCATAGACTTGTTCAGCTCTTGTCGAGTGACCTTTTGGGTCGTCATCGACACGCTTCCACATGTTTCACCTCATCATGAGAAAACAAGATATCTTTACAGCTGCGCCAGAGCGGTCAATAATATGGATTAATATTGGTACAGGTTTATATCAGAAAGTAAAGGATGGCCTCCTTGCACGACCTCGGCAAAACCTTGCTTGTTTATCTCCCGGGGTATACCGTGGCGCAACTCAAGTCTTCTTCTTCGCCGCTGCAGCTTTGGCAGCCTTCTTCCTGTTGCTGTTGATCATCACGATGCCAATAAATGTACCAACCACGGCCGAGCCCAGTAGAGTCAGGATAACAGGAATGCGGATCGCCCACACGCGGGGAGGGAATAGAGCATGGAGAGGATGTCCGGTGTCCACGAACGGCTATCGGAGTGTTAGTAACCTGCTTGAGTCGCCTGTGAAGTAGCATAAATAAATACCATGAGAAGAGTCCAAGCCGTATAGTAGAGGAAGATCGCAGTAGCGACCAGGAGCATGGCGGATCCCACGAGCTGACCCAGCTGCACCAAAGCATGTTAGTGAAAGAGCGGTAGTTCAGTATTAATTGAGACTCACCATTATGAATATTCAAACTGAGCTTTCCCCTACGGCGCGGAAGACGTGTACACTCGAAACTCGAATGCGTGTTTGATAGTACTTCTCTTTGCCAAACACAGTCCAGGCCAGCTTGGCTCCTTTTCCATCACGTGATGATAATCGACGCTAAGACTTTCCTCCCTTCGCCGCCTCACGTCTGGCTGAAGGGACTTTGTTGGAACACCAAATTGTATCTCAACTCTCGAGTTGATGATCAATTCTAGAAACTCCGGGGTAGTTTCAGCCACATCGCAGTGATGACGGACTCTGCTGTGTTGCAGTCCGCTGTTCGCGTGCCTACACCTCCTCCAGGCATCTCGTACTCTCCACAGCCTTCAGCATCACGAAAACGCTCTCCTCCATCTCGTTCCCCTTCCCCTAATCGTCGTCGCTCGCCACCCGGCGACTCGCTGAAGGAGGATGAGGGTGCGCCGCGTATCGACCCGGAGCGCGCGGTTGAACGAGAACGCCAGCTCGCGGAGCGTCTACGTCAGCATGAGAAGCAGGAAGCTGCGCGGAAACCGATGACGGAGGAGGAGAAGCAAGCTGCAGCCAAAGCTGAATATGAAAAGCTTTTGAACATGCGCTCTGGAGGTACATACATTCCGCCTGCCCGGCTGCGCGCTCTCCAGGCGCAGATCACGGATAAGACCAGCAAGGAATACCAGCGCATGGCTTGGGAAGCTTTGAAAAAGTCCATCAACGGTCTCATCAACAAGGTCAACGTGTCCAACATCAAGTTCATCGTGCCCGAGCTCTTTGGGGAGAATTTGGTTCGCGGACGAGGTCTGTTCTGCAGAAGCATTATGAAAGCGCAAGCGGCGAGTTTGCCATTTACTCCGATCTACGCTGCAATGGCAGCCATTGTCAACACAAAGTTACCGCAGGTCGGAGAACTGCTTCTTAACCGCCTGATTGTTCAGTTTCGGAAAGCGTTCAAGCGAAACGACAAAGCCGTCTGTATCTCGTCTACTACCTTCATCGCGCATTTGTGCAACCAGCAAGTTGCCCACGAAATGCTTGCCGCTCAGATCCTTCTCCTCCTGCTCCACAAGCCTACCGATGACAGTGTTGAAATCGCGGTCGGTCTGACAAGAGAGGTTGGCCAGCATTTGGAGGAAATGAGTGGTCCTATCGCTTTGGCGGTATTTGATCAATTCAGGAACATCCTTCACGAAGCCGATATCGACAAACGAGTACAATATATGATCGAAGTTCTGTTCCAAGTGCGTAAGGACAGGTACAAGGATAATCCAGCTGTCAAGGAGGAGCTTGATCTGGTCGAGGAAGAGGATCAGATTACTCACCGCATCGGCCTGGATGATGAGATTGAAACGCAGGACGGGCTCAACGTCTTCAAGTTCGATCCTCAGTGGGAGGAACACGAAGAGGCCTACAAGAAGCTCAAGGCCGAAATCCTCGGGGAGGGTAGTGATGATGAAGAGGACGAGGATGAGACAGATGAGAGCTCGGACGAGGAGGAGGCTGAAGAACGCCAGATGGAGATCAAGGATCAAAGCAACACAGATCTCGTCAACCTCCGGCGAACCATCTACTTGACAATCATGTCTAGCATCGACTTTGAAGAATGTTGCCACAAACTCATGAAGATCTCATTGCCGCCTGGCCTGGAGCCAGAGCTTCCTTCCATGATCATTGAGTGCTGTTCCCAGGAGCGAACATACTCGAAGTTCTATGGATTGATTGGTGAACGGTTCGCGAAGATCAACCGTATGTGGTCCGATCTCTTTGAAGCAGCATTTGCCAAATATTACGACACCATCCATCGGTTTGAGACCAATCGTCTACGTAATATCGCGCGTTTCTTCGGCCATATGCTGAGCACAGACGCCATCGGCTGGCATGTCTTGTCCATTGTCCACCTGAATGAGGATGAAACGACATCGAGCAGTCGTATTTTCATCAAGATTCTATTCCAGGATCTAGGAGAGCACCTTGGCCTACCCAAGTTGAAGGAGCGCATGAGGGACGAGATTCTGCGCCCCAGCTTCGAGGGTCTCTTCCCCTTGGACAACCCGCGGCATACCCGCTTCTCGATCAATTACTTCACAAGTATTGGGTTTGGTGTTCTGACCGAAGACATGCGGGAGCATTTACAGAATCTTCCAAAACCTACCGTTCCTGCATTGCCTGCGCGCGCTGCAGAGTCCGACTCGGAGTCTGTCAGTTCCCATTCTACGTGCTCCACATGCACCGGCTCGCGCTCGCGATCATACTCACGATCCCCTTCGCGGAGCCGTGGCCGTGCTCGATCTGTCAGTCGAGGCAGATCTTACTCGAGATCAGTGTCGGGATCGTCGCGCGGAAGGAGCTATACCCCCAGCTACAGTTCTTGGTCGAGATCCCCGGTCTCGAAGTCTCGACGCCGCTCGATTTCGTATAGTCGGTCACGCTCGCCTCCAGGTCGTCGCAGATCGTCGGTTTCTCGCACCCCTCCTCGAAGGGTACGTGATAAATCGTCCGATTCACGTTCCCCTTCCCGCTCCGTCACACCGCCGCGCAGACGCGGCTCGCACAGCCGCAGAGACCGTAGTTACTCCAGATCCCCCTCTCGCTCGGTCACTCCACCTCCTCGGACGCAGGCAAAAGGCGCACGTGGCAAACGCTACTCCTCGCAGTCTCTTTCGCCTCCTCGTCGACGCGTTGAAAGGGGTATCTCAGCATCTCGCTCTCCTCCTCGACGTCCGCCTCCCGGCCGTCGTCCCCGTGACGATTCCATATCGCGCTCCCCGAGCCCTCGACCTGCTCGAAGGAGGAGAAACTCGAGCTCAGTCTCAGCATCTCCACCTCCTGCTCGCGGATACAATAAGCGCAGATCTCCATCCCGGACTCCACCCCGTCGGGGTCGTGCCTCCGATTACCTATGAGGCGAAGGCAGGCCTGCTATTAGAGATGGGCAATAAGTTGGTAATCTGTTTTCTTCGATATGGTCATAGGATGGTCCAACGGTTGTAAAGGTGTATCTATATTCCGTGGTTTTCAATTTCGTGGAGAAATGGGCAAATACCAGTTTCTTACCATCCATCTGAATTTACGCGTACGCTTTTATAATAGTAAGCATGCGAACATGACAAACTATTCATCTATAGGGTATCTATCCTTGGTCCACGCTGAGAACATCACAGCCACCAACTCCCTCTCTCTCTCTCTCTCTATGTACCATCATCTATATCCCATCACTAACCCTCCCTCGCCGCCTCCCAAACACACCTCTCACACTGACACAGCCCCCCCAGCGCGCCCCGCGCCCACTCCCTCCGCTCCTTCACACTCAGCCCAATATCACAATAATGATTCAAAATCTCCTCGTCCGCCTTAATCCCCGCCCCCTTTCTCTTCCCCGCCGGCGCCGACTCGCCACCCTTCCAAACCGCCCGCTCGTCCACCGTCCGCGCCCGGAACGTGATCTCCCCGCCCCATTCCCAGCGCACATTGGGGTCGCACGAGTGGTTCGCCAGACACCATAGCGGATGCACGGCGCAGAGCTCCGGCCCGCCGTCCCAGGTGGACAGGCGGCCGGACGCGGTGCCGCGGAATTTCGCGTACAGGGTGTTCAGCACCCAGGTGTCGTAGCGGGCGAGGTGCGCGTAGGGGTCGATCTCCATTTCCTCAAGGAGGCGCATGGGCTGGAGGATGTTTAGTTGGAAGGAGAAGGGGAGGGTTGCTACGGCGGCGGCAGTGGCAGCGGTGCTGGTGTTGGTGCTGGTGTTGGTGGGATCAGTGTCCGGGTTGGGGGAGGTGTTGAGGTCAAGGTCGTGGAAGTCGCCCCAGATGTACTTGATCTCGGGGAGCTCGAGCGGGTGCACGTCCTGCGTTGCGGCCATGGCGAGCGCGCGGCCCAGGAGCAGGAGATACAGATAGTCTGCTTTATCCTTGGGGTCGGGGATGTCCTTGCCGATGGACTCGAGGTTCTCCATGAGGCCGCACACGGCGCCGTGGTAGACAGCTTGCGCGTGGTCGTGGCACTGCTGGCTGCAGAAGATGGTGTCGTCGCAGCCGGCGCAGGCGACGGGGGGCGCGGCGGCCGAGAGGTCCGGCAGGGGCGCGTTGCAGGCGTCGCAGAGGTCATCGTGCAGGCGGTTCGTGGCCGTGAGGAGCGAGGATTCGCGGAGGAGGATTTCCCCGGGGGCGATGTCCTCTTTGGCGAAGAGGCCGAGCTGCACGGAGACTTCTGCGTCTGCGTCTGCCTCTGCCTCCGCAGCAGCCGCAACCGCCTCCGTCGTGCTCGTGGCCGTCCCATGCAGCGCCGGCAGCGCAACAGCCCGCACCTCGCACTTCGGCGCCACCTCCTTCAACCTCTCATTCAGCAACGCCAGCGTCTCGGGCGCCTTGCGGTCCGGCTCGTGCGTGTTCCACGGGTACAGCACACGCCTCGCAAAGCCCTGCGCATTCAGCACACTCGGATCCACGTCCACATCCACATCCCCATTCACACCACCATTTGTATCTCCCCGCTTCGCCACATAAACCCTCACAATCCCCGCCAGCAACCCCTTCAACCCACGCACCGCCTCCTCCGCGGATCCGCCACCCACATCGCCCAGCACCGCCAGCCCGCGCACACAGAACTCATACGCGTCGCGGTAGCAGCCGCAGCGCACCAGACTGCACACCAGCAGCTCGTACACCGGGCCGATCAGCGCATCGTACTCGTCCTGCGTCAGCGCCTCGAACTGTCCTTCATCTTCATCTTCATCTTCATCTTCATCTTCATCATCGTTGTCGGCGTCTGCATCTGCAGAGGTATTAGCCTCAGCCTCGACCTCGGCAATCCGTCTCCGCGCATGAAACTCGCACCCCTCCGGCTCAACCACGGCCTCGAGCAGCGAGAGCGCGCGGTAGGCGTCCGCGGACGCGAGATCGGGGAAGCCGAGACGGGCGTGGATGCGGCCGCGCGCGAGGTAGAGGTGTGGGTTGTGCGGGTCGGAGTGGAGGGTTGTGGTTGTGGAGGCGCGGTCTTGGAGGAGGGCGTGGTCCATGGTGGTGGTGGTATCGCCGTATGACTTCGCTGGGTAGGAGGGTGAGAGCTGTGAGGGGAATTTCGGTGTTGGTTATTACTACTGAAGGAGGGTGAGGGGTATGGCGCAGGTACCGGATTGGTGGACGGTATATGGACGGATGGACTTGCGATGGTTATATTCGGGATCAATGCATGATTCGACCTTCCGGACTCCTTGTAGAACGTTGACTTGAGACTGACTTGAGGCTTCAGATAAAAAAAAAAAAAAAAAAGGAAAAGGAAACGCGGGGTAGCACGCCTATCATCACGTGGCGATAACACTGTTCAGCAAAAATTATCAGGAATGAATGATTTGAGTGATGATTGACTCTCGATCAAGTGCAATTACATCGCTTCACTTTCCTTGATGGACCTTACGGGAGGATTTATGATGTTCTTCCAGTCTCCAGTCAGATATAACAATTCCGACCGTGCGATGGTCTCAGTATGTTGCAGTCACACTACCAATTAACCCAGCTAGGCTACATACACCGCACCAGGACGGGAAACTTTCCTCACCGATCGATATATATTCCGACGTTTGGCAACTTGAGTTCCATGATAATAATAATAATAATGACACCGAAGAATGGAAGGAAGATAACGTCCCATACCATACCCAAGCTCCATATCGCCTTCCGACGCCGCACTTTTATGATTCCGCCGACGCCCCGCGGATCCCGGCTCACATCACCTGTGGGGGGGGGAAAGAAAGATGGTTAGTAAGGCGGTAAAAGCCGCGATCGCTGGAATTGATCAGAAACTTACACTGCAATTCTCGTCTAGGACGATGGTCGCGCCCTCGCCTGCGCCGTCTACCACTCCTTCGCCGCCGTGGGTTTGTCGCTGTCGCAAGGTTGCAGCAAGCTGGGCTAGCATACTCCTCTGCAAGGGATGATATTAGACACTGCTGAGGATCTTTGAATGAGATTAAGAGGGAGGGGGGGGGGGGGGGAACACCACTTACAGTAATGTGCGCCTCGCTCATGCCCCCTTGGCGATCGACGTCGTTTTGGCTCATGATCCGATAACTGTCATGGATCCGCTTGCGGCTCTTCAACCCGCCGATGCCAGCGACGTTCGAACCGAGCGTGTTTGCCGGGTTGTCGGGGTCCAGGATATTAATGCCGCGGCGAGCATTCTCCTGCGAATAGCGGTCAGGCGAGAAGATCTTGATGGTGTTATCTATCCCAGAGGCGGCAATGGTGGGCTCATATGGATGTCCTGCAGTAAGAGTGAGTCCCATGTCATATCATGCCATAGATAAAATGGCAGATTTTGCGCAAGAAAAGCATACCCTGCACAACGTTGACAACGTCGCTATCCGCCTCGAGTATATTGACAAGATCGGTTGTTTTGCGATCCCAGATGAAGATGTGGCCCGAGTCACTGCCGCTCATCACGTATTCATCGTTAAGCCCAAAGTAATTGACATCTTTGACGGTTTTGATGTTGCAATGGCCCCGGTATACTCGAGAATGCGAGGAACAAGGCACGTCGAGCTCCACATCCTCTCTGCGCGTCCGCCGGAATCCGTATCGGTTGATTAGTCGCTCCTCGGCCTCATCCTCATCCTCGTCGTCATCGACATCGGATAGCCCTCCCAGATCCATGTCCGAGTCGTCGTCATCCTCTTCGTCTTCGTCTTCGTCTTCTGCGGACTCGTCAGGTTCGTCGTTGCTACCCATATCTGTACTTTGGCGGTCAAGAAAGCTATCGTCGCTGGCCTCGGTCCCTCCGTTCGTTGAAGCTGCCCCCAGCCCAGACCTTCTGCCATTCCCGGGTCGTCCATGATTGCCGTTCACCGAGGAGCCAGGCACCACCAGGCGGACATCCTGCACCGACTCTTCGTCAACACTGCCGTCCACCTCGTCCTGTAATCTCTCCTGCCCAAGCTCGCTGTCCGACCCATCTGCGATCTCGGTGCGCAAGCCACCAAAGGCCCGATTCACAAAAGCATAATTGACCCCAGTGCCGGTCTCCATTAAAACGCCTCTTGCGACCTTCAGGACCCAGAATCGCATGGACGAAGCGCGGTCCAGGGCCTGCACATGAGCAGTGTCCGGCCCGTTGTGACCGTTGACTCTGGCTGCGGCATCGCCCAAGTCCTCAAGGGGCAACCTCAAAGCGTTTGCAAAGGCGACAACGGCGGCGTGCTGTGTCTGAAACAAGACGCGGGAACTGTCATGTTCGAATCGCGAGGCGTCCACGTTCACCACAGGGAAGTCGCCCGCCAGACTCTGGAGGTAGGGGATCAGGACTGACTCAATGGCGCTGTCGTCGGCTGCTTCGGGGATCGGACACCGCGGCGAATTGCGGCGCTGGAAAGCGTTGGTCTTGAAACCGGCCAATACTGCGCCCCTCCCCCCTTCAAAGAACAGCAAAATGGCTTTGACGAAGTCGTATCCAAACTGCTCTTTTGTTCCAATTACATTGCTCTCGCCGGGCGCGGGGACAATCTGCCGGAAGAGGTTCATTGGCGCAGTCTCATCCTCGGAAGAGCTTCGGATCTCACCTCCTAAGAACCGGGCCACCGTCCCAGCGGCCTGCACGAACCGCCAGGCGGTTTCGCGGTTCCACCGCAGGGACTGTTGGAAGTCCACAGTTTCTGGGCTCGGATCCAGAGGGTATCTCCATGTCCGCATGATCTCGCTCATCTGGGGCAAGTACTCCGCTGCATGGGTTAGTGCAGTCGAGAAAGATTCCGTGTACGGGGTCAAACCCGAGTCGGCCGAAGACTCGGTGGCTTCGCGCACTGACACTTCCAAGGAGAAGAGGGCCTTGCGCAGTTTGACCAGTCCTTTGGCGATCCGCATGCTAAGTCGCTGCGCCTCGTTGAGTACGGAATAATGCGCCTGTTCCAGAACGCTCTGCGGCGGGGCATCGGACACGGTCTCGGACAGCGAAGGAAACGGAAGATCCTCCATCTCGCCATTACCATAGCGCACTCTGAACGCCAGCTCGCTGTCGCCGTTGTTTCCCGCGGAGCGGCGCCGGGAGGAATGTCGGTGGCCACTGGACTGGGAGGACAGCGACGCCCCCTTTGTTCGCTTGCGCTTCCTGTTCTTGGAACCGCGGCGCTTCCGCGAACCAGGACTTCCCTGCGCGGATTTGTCACCGGTTGAGGCTGCTGCATCGAGGGCATCGGGGCTTCGAATCAGATCAAAACTGTAGATGTGATCTCCCGACCAGCTGGCGACCATCTCGTTCGGATTGGCGTCGCTGATCTTACAGGCGGTGATATGGCCATTGTCCTGCGGGTGCATTCGTCTCTTGCCACTGGGAGCAAATCTCCGGACACATCGCGTGGCCTGTCCCATCAGCTCCTGTTGGTGCTGGTTCCCGAGATCGGGGTAGCTCCCGGGCTGACCCTTTTCGGCGAGCAGATCCCGCCCGAGCATGCGCCTGTCATGCAGGAAGCAGTGCAGATGCGCGCCGCCCAGCGCGATGTAGTGCGGTTGACTTGGCGAGCAGGAGATGGTGTTGAGGTCGAGACAACACCGTTTGTACGAGATCAGCGGCGGCGGGACATTCGAATCGTCGTGCTCCAATCCCGGCCGGTACGCCATGAAGCCCTGTCCTCCACGCGGCTGCGGATAGGCGGACGATGGCTGGCGCAAATCCCACTGGCGCACCTCGCCATCCTCGGAGCAGGTGAGAAAAAGGTAGGGCGACGACTCGGTGACGATGCGCTTGACGCGGTCCGCATGGCTTCGGTACACTCGGGCGTTGGTGTTGGTCTCATTCAGATAGCGCGCATTGCTGAAGAAGTTGTTGAAGCGCCGACTCCGGGACGAGGCCGAGAAGGCGGACGTGGCGGCGACATTACTCCTGGCAGAATGCTCGATGTCGAAGACGCGCACCTGCGAGTCGCCGGCGCAGGTCACCAGCGTGCGGTCATTGGAGTGCGGCATAAACTTGACGGAGAAAATATTCGCCTTGTGGCCGGTATAGACGGTGGTGTTGAGCGCAAAGGGTGCGGAAGAAGACTCCGGCTGGTAGGAATAGATGTTGAGATGTAAATCGTCGGAACCCGAGGCCAGCAGCTGACCAGACCGCGACCAACTACGGCGCCGAGACTAATCAGCGAAAAAAAAAAGGGAACTCGCGACAATGACCTTGCATGAGGATAGAAGCAAACCTACCATAGCGCATTGACACAGCCCGTGTGGCCCCCGAGCTCATTGACAATGTCCAGATCATCCACCCATTCCTTAGAACCATAGACGCCACGAATACTAGCCGAGTGCGACGCATCACCCGACTCCCGACGCCAGATACGATCATACAACGAGTTCTTCATGACAACCGAGAGGGAGGGACGGGGGAGGGACGGGGGGGGTGTTGATCAGAAGCTCTTAGTTCAGTGTTTTTTTTTTTTTTTTTTTTTGCTGTCTAGGAAGAGGCGGACGAGGGAGGGGAGGGAATGGGAGTGGGAATGCAATCAATCTCCCGGTGTTCGGATCATGGCTTTTTTTTCTCCTTTTTTTTTTTTTTTTTTTTTACCCTTAGGATTTTATACCCCAGCGAAGAACTTTCGTGCCGTGTTGGCGGATTCTTTTTGGGGGTCGCTTTTTTTTCTCTCTCTCTTTTTTTTTTTTGTGTTGGGTGCTGAACAGTGACGTCAGTTCAGAGCCTCCAGGGGCCAGGAACACCAAGCAGGTGAAGAGACAGCGATACAAGAACAAGAAACACTAAGTCGGAGCCGAAGAAAATGAGAGAGAGAGAGAGAGAGAGTGGAGGAAGCCAAGAACAAAGAACAATCTGGGGGGGGGGAATAGTTCAAGAGAAAGCAAGAGGCAAGATCAGATGGAGCTTACCCCCAGGTACCGCTGATCGATCGATCCAAGAGCGAGATGGGGTGATAGTGATGGTGCCGGTGGTGAAGCGGAGGAGAGGGAAAGAAGAGAAGAGAGGAGAAAAGAGAGGTAGAAAAGAAGAGAAGAAAGAAGAGAGATAGAGGACGATGCAAAGAGGGGACTGACAACCTTATGGACCAAGCCAGATCCATCAAATCAATCCCCTCGCAGACCTGGGTCCAGAACTCATAGATCGTGGTTCATCGAGAGAAGACTGAGGAAAAAGAGAGAGAGAGAGAGAGAGAGAGAGACAGCATTAGTTCTGCTTGCTTGCTTGCGTCCAGACCCCGGTTGGTTAGGCGCACTTACTACTTACTACTAGGTACTATACTTAGGTTAGCTGGTGTATATTATTGCATCGTGCTTGGATGATCATGATAATAATTGATGAAGATTGTCTGCTTTGCTTCAGCTGATCTTCCTCTTCATTCTCATCCTCTCATTCTCATCTTCAATAAGACTTCTACTTACTTCTTCAATGTGACATCCGAGTCGGAGCCGATGATCAATGACGGCACTGCTGCGCTTAGTCAGTCACGCAGTCTCTCACCTGTCAGTTTTAACAGTTTGGCCAACATCTAGACTAGTAGTAGTAGTAGTCTGAGTAGTCTAGAGTCTACGGATAGTAGTCTACGTTATTCTGCAATTATTAGTAGCAGAAGAAGAACTCTCCATTTGTATCTATGTACTCATCCCCACCACACATCTCATCTCTTGTCCTTGTTCTTGTTCTCATGCCTCCCCAAGAACCATACTCAACCGATGATTTGATTTGACTTGACTTGACTATCGTGGCAAACATGAAGTCAGCTCAGTCATCCTCCGCTCATCATTTCATCAACCTTCCATCTCGCAGGATTAAAATCCGGATTTCGCCATTTCTGAATCGAAAAGGATGGATGGGAAAAGAGGTCTTGGGACTCCGCAGTTGAGACTCCGCAGTTGAGACACAATAAAAAGAAAAGAAAAGAAAAGAAAAGAAAAAAAAGGAACATACCGAGGATGCTGGTTCGTGGGCTGGTGTCATATCGACAAGTCCTGACTCCTGACTCGACTGCTGTTCCAGAAGTCCAGGTCAGAAACCTGCATGGAGTCCCCAAGTCCAAGTAAGGTCAATGATCGACCGGAATTGTGTCGAAGACAGAGTGTGCTTTCGTTCAAACCAAGGCACAGCACAGCCCGTCCAAATATCAACCCGCGGCTCGTTGCAACCGAGCAGGATTTACTTTGCCATCTAGACCATTGGCAAGAGAAAATCACCCAGATAAAAAAAATAAAAATAAAAGAAACGAATAAGAGATAAAAGAAAAAGCTGTGAAGGGGGAAAAAAGGGAGGATCACTATGGGGGGACAGGATCAGACTCTCATCCCCATCAGCATCCTCCCAAAGAATGCGCCAGGCCAGGTGGGATCAAATCATGGCCGGATCCTGATATGCGTGTGCCTCGTCCCTGGTCAATGACACTTGCTCCTTTAGATAGAGAGAGAGAGAGGGAGAGAAAAAAAAAGTGTCATTTGTGAAACTCTGATTCCCTGCATGATTCCTACCGGTCGCCCTGCTCGAAATCCGATAGATAGACATCTCCATCAGTCTGGAGTCTGATGTATCGCGCTGGTTTGCCATTAGACGATTGGCACTTCGCACTTCCCTCCCAAACCCCCCTTTCTCTCCCGGGTTCTCCCTTTCTGGTGGATGATGTGCTGGCTAGCGTCGAAATTTCGTGCTTTTTGTTTCCCCTCTTCCTATCGACTGTGTGTCGGAAGATTCAACGACTGCAGATTGCAGCAATCACCCCTCGGCAGGGTACAAGTTCGACCACGGTAGAAGATCCTCAGAACATAGTACGATCCATCCAGAATCAATGGTTCACCACTTGCGTCTATGACCTCAACAGCCGAACAGCGCAGTTCTCCACATTCCAGCCCGCGGGCCCCTCGCCTCGCGTGCATGGGTGTGGGTGTGGGTGTGGGTGGCCGTCAACTCCCCCGTGAGCTGACTAACCCACTGCCTCTCCGACTTTACGACCGCCGTCTCCATCCTACGTATCGTCCGGAGCTCCTCCACCATCGAGGTGAGCATGTCGTCCAGTCCCCGGGCCGCCCGGAGCAGCGCAGACTCGCCCATCGTCGTAGCTGCTAGCTCTGCGTACCCCAGGATGTCCAGGCTCTGCAGCTGCCGCGCGCATTGTTCCAGCTTCATCATCATCGCATAGACCTCGTCCTTCCACGCGGGACCCAGCGGATCAATGAACACCAGATGGCTCGAATCCCCCGGCTGACAGTGTAGCCGCATGCTTTCGATCGCCTGAGATTTATCATACCAGTCCTCAAACGCCTGTACAAGCCGTGTATAACGCCCGTCCCGGGCATCCGTCAGATCGCAGACCTCCTGCACCACCTGCGAAAACACCTGGATCTGCGCAGCGAACCCCTGGCGACCGTTGTGCTCCTTTGCATACGCCAGCCACTGATCCAGCGCCAGCCCATTCAGCATCCGCTGGCTGTTCTTCTCCTGGCCCACCATCGCGCGATACCGTTTCGCGACCGCCCCATACGTAGCCCGTAGCTGTGCCTGCGACTCGGCCTCCGCCTGCACCGTCCGCTGCACCGAAGTCGAGTGCAATAAACTCAACTGTAGAAGCTCCGTCTGCAGCGTCGCAATCTCCGGCCACGTCGCGGGTAGCAAAGCACTTTCTTCTGCCGGCGTCCCCATCCCCGTACCCGAAGACGGCTTCCCCACCTTCTTCGGCGAAAACTGCTGCTGGTACGTCGTAAACTGCGTCCCTCGACTACCCGTCGCCGTCGCCGTCGACCCAGTTACCGACCCAGACGACTGCGACTCACTCCGCCTCGTCTGGCCCGTCGACAGCGCAATCACCTGGCTCCGGTGCCGCACATGGCCCTTCACCCCCACTATCCCGGTCCCCGTCCCCGACCCAGCCACCAACGGCTGCCTCAGCGACGCCGACCGATTCGGCCGCGGCGGCGGCGGCATCGAGGTATCCGCCGCGACCTTCCTCGGCGACGCGGGCGCGAGATCCCGCTTCCGCGGGGATGCAGAGCGCGGCGCGAAGGTCGCGCTCTTGGGCGTCGTGGGGACGGGGGGTTTTCTCGTTGCTGTGTCTGTGCCTACACCCGCCGTACTTGTAGTCGTCGCCGTACTTCCAACCGTAGTGCTCGTACTACCCATCTTTAACGGACTCGGCGTCAGCCTCAGGCCCGGTCCGGGCCTCATCATCAAACTCCGCCGCCTCGTCGTATTTTCCACCAACCCTTTTTCCACCAGAGCCTTCTGCGGCTGGGGCTGCAATTCCTTAACCGGCACCCCTGCCTCCCGGCGCCGGTTCTCCTGCTGTTGCTGTTGCTGTTGCGGCGGCCTCAACCGGGGCGCGTCATATTCGCGCCCGAGACTCCGCTGCGGGAGGAGACTTTTCCGGCGATTCGAGGCGTCCTGCGCGGCCGGGGGAGGGATGTAGTCGGCGTTGGCGTCGGCGTTGGCGGGTTTGGGTATGCGTCCTGGTCCTGTGACTGTGGTTGTGGCTGTGGTTGTGTATCTGCTGGGCTTGGATGGGGGGTTAGGGCCCTATCTTTTTTCTTTTCCAAGGTGTATGTGACTAGGAGGATGGGGATGGGTAAGGGGAAGGGGAGCGACCAGACTTTACCTGTTTACTTGGTTCGCGGAGGGAGAGGGAGCGGGTTGGGATGGGCATTGTTGGCTATGCTGTGTGTTGTGTGTTGTCTTGTGCCTCGGTCGGGGTGGATTTGGAGGGGGGGGGGAGTGAGAGCGAGGTGCTCGAGCGGGATGAGAGATGAGACGAGGGATAATTCGGGCTGGTGGTTATGTTGATGACGTGCTGTTTGTGGAGGAT
Organism: Aspergillus clavatus NRRL 1; assembly: GCF_000002715.2. NCBI lineage: Eukaryota > Fungi > Ascomycota > Eurotiomycetes > Eurotiales > Aspergillaceae > Aspergillus > Aspergillus clavatus. The sequence continues at coordinate 4,022,554 of NW_001517094.1, read as the reverse complement.
TGGAGCTCGTCGTGCGGAGTGTACGGAGGAGATAGATCAACACCAAACACAGCTAGCTACGTACGGCTTGGCGGTGATCATCGTGATCGTCCAAGTCAGCAACTAATGTTATGTAGATAGTTTCAGTTGAAACTACAACAGCATTTGGGTACTACTGATATTGGTAAAAATTAATCCGTCATTTCTTCATTATTATCTGATTGTGTGTACAAGTCGTAGGAGCATGGCCTCTGAGCCTCTAGACCACTCTCTGCCGACTCTCTTTTTTCGGCCCAACTTTTCGACAATCCGAGTTCCAGGTCAAACCAACCACTCCACACAATTGGATATAGGAGATATCTAGTAAGGATAAACCTAATCCTTCAAGTCGATGTCTCCGTATTCCCAGGTCTAGGTTGTAACGCCAAGAGAGGAAAGCTCAAAAGACCGGTGATGGTGATAGATAATCGTCCCGCCTGGACAGACAACTTTCCCACTGCTTACAAGCTTCCGCGTTTGGGGAACGACACTCCCTCAATAGCCGCATGGTCGGTGAACCAGCTCACCTTGTCCCCAGCGCCCTGGTTGACAAGCGCCGAGGGGAGGTCCCGTCCCTCCTCCGCGTCGAAAATCTGCTTCAGGATCTCCTTCTTGCCGGCACCAGTGGCGACGAACGCGATGTGGACGGCGTGCGTGACAACAGGCAGGGTCAGAGTGATGCGCTTTGGTGGGAGCTTGGGCGAGTTGGCCTCGGCAGCCACCCAGGCATCCTTCTCGCGCAACAGTTCGTGTCCGGGGAACAGACTGCAGGTGTGGCCGTCGGGACCACAGCCGAGCAGAATGAGATCGAAGACGGGCAGCTTCACACTGTCCTTGGCAGCAAACGAGCGCATCAGCTCCTCCTGGTACAGATCCGCCAGCTCCTGCGGGTCATCGTCGTTGACATGGTCGGCATCGATGGGATGCACCTTGGGGGCGCCCTGTTCGGCGGGGATCTTGTTGATCAGCTCATCCTGGAGCAAACGATAGTTGCTGTCTTCGTGGTCGAGAGGGACAGCGCGCTCGTCCGCGAAGAAAATGTCCCACTTGGAGAACTGGGGGGTGTCTTCTGGCGACCCGTTCCCGAGGGCTAGAAGACCCTCGGCAAGAACAGCAGGGAGCGAGCCACCGGAGATCGCAACCCGAAAAGTATCATGACGTTCTAGAGCGGAGTTCTGACACCGGAGCACATAGGCCCTCAGCTGCTGGGCCAAAGCGCCAGTGTTCGGGTAGCTGTAGAGATTGGGCGAGGGGCCGGTCATGGTTGGTAAAAGCTTCGCTAGGGACAAAGTGCGTAAACGGTTCGTAGGATCAAGGATACGTTGCAGCCGCCCGAAAGGAGATGTACTTTGTGATACTTGGTGAGAGAAGGGAAAGGAATGGTCGCTGGCGGAAAATCGGTCAAGTTGCGCACTGCGACTTGGCGGGGTAAGTGCTGTGTGTAGTGTGTACTACGTACAACAATAATAGCGGGGCAGGGCCTCCGTGTCAATTTCCACCGAAGACTGATTAGTAGTATCGAGGGGGATGGCGTGCAGTCAGATTCTTCTTTCCCCCTTGGAGATCGGGTTAGTTACTAGGTGGTCGGAATGAGCTTCAAACCGCTCGTTGTAATAGTAGTAATTAGTAGTAGTAGTAGTAGTAGTAGTAGTTGTTGTTGTTGTTGTTGTAAATGGGAATAATAGTTAGTCGAAGGGGAAGAATCCACCGATATTGAGTAATTGACTCTGGGTATCTCCTACCTACCTACCACCACTATCTACTACCTACTGTTAGTATTCTTTCTAGCTAGTAAACTACTACTACTACTACTACTACTACTACTACTACTACTACTACTCCAGAGTATTGACTTCTTCGGACAGCTTCCATGACGTCGTCATGATTCCAGGGGAAACCACCACCATCCACGAGCATTGACTTGACCCTTCATCCGATCTGAGCTGATATCAATTAAAAGTAGAGCAGTAAAAATCGTATATATAGAGTTCCTTTTCCTGCCCTTTCCCTCGCCTCTTTCTTCTCTTTCTGTTCCCTCTTTTTTTTCCTACTTTCAGCACTACTCTGAATTTGAGCTTAACATCTCTCAGTAGGAGGACCGGTTAATCTCTGACCGCGGGCAGATGACGAGTCTGCCAAACTGACAGTGCCAATAGTGAATGCAATGTAATTTCGATCCATGTGCGATGATGTCACCGCAGCATCGCACCCTCCAAAATCAAGAAATTTCCCAGTTTTAACACGCGGAACACCCCGACTCTTGTTCACTGCAGACTCAGACAGACTCTCTATCTAGGTAGTCTTTACTCTTCAGCGCTGGAGACTCCACCGAGAATAATAATAATCCCGAAGAAGAACTGTTCCCCCCCCCAGTGCTGATCTGTTCTGGTCACAGCAGATTGCCCTGAACTATTGGTTGTCATCCCCCCCTTTAAGACCACCTATCCACTGACATCGACATCAACAACAATGTCCACTTACGGAGTACTTTTTCGTCCTCCTGCATCGCTGCCATTTTGCACCTCTCAAGGTGTGCAATGTGCATACCATGACAACATCTTGCAGCACCATCTGCAGCCAAACTGCTGCCTTCACTGCGTCCATTGCATCCTATATTTTGCTAGTCACTGTGGAGAAAGAAAAAAAAAATATTGCTTCTCTCTGGAATTTCACCCCCCCGGTTGGAACGGAGCACTTGTGCCCGTAAGTGACTCCGTTCTGTAGGCTAAGAATAGTCTAGCTATGGCCCTTTTAGCCATTTTTGAATTTGGCAAGCGAGCGTGGAGCGACATCACAAAATCCCCCTCGTGGCGTCTATCTAGCGGCGGGCGTAGATGCAGGACGGGAAGTTGGTCTCATGCACCCTTGCGGAAAAAAAAAATAATAATAATAAAAAGGTTGCGTGGGAGAATTGCGTATACACTATACACAGGCTCAATGGGGAGTTTTAAGTCATTTGGCGCCTCGATGGTTCGTGAGCTGGATGGCATCGTCCCGCCTCTGTGAGATTTGTCGTTATTTTTTCATTGCGGATTTTTCCATATCAGACGGGATAATGGTAAATGGACAGCTGTTCATGGTCTCGTTATGCTGACTTTGTTGACTCTGGGGAGACGAGCAGTATGTGGGTTCAGCACGGAGACATCGGCACAGTTCCATGCAGCCGGGACAGGGTGCTTCTGCCTGTGGACACTGGAATCAGACTTAACGTTAACGGTGAGAGATGCTGACACTGAATGAGCAAACCCTTATACAGTTGACTTGGGAATCTCCTATAGCTTATCACTATCCCTCTGCTCTCTTGAGTCTTGAGTCTTCATCAATCTCAGCATCCTTTCCTCCACATAATGATCACCACGATAGCCTTGTTTGCCTTGTCTCTCAGCCCCTAGTCAGAAAGAATAGTAATGTGACCTTGAGCATCTAGTAGAATAGTTCGAGCACGATCCCTATCTGCTATTGAACTAGTCTCACAACCGTCGCATTTCTAACTCTAAGTCGCTTAACTGATATAATGATCAGAGTCAGACCTGCAGGCGTCCACTAGCCTACTAGGCACTAGTCCAGTGCCTACTGCCTCAGGCTTCAGTGGGAATGAGGCAAACTGGCAAAAGTACTCCGGAGAACAGAGCTCTTCCTGAATTGAGTAAGGCCAGGGTCCATAGTGGTACTCCATAAACGGGCCCAAACCCCGGGTTCTGCCTTTTCAGTAAATGGAGAATCACAATGTACGAGTGCGACAGTGCGATAGTTTGATAGACCATAGATAGACTAGTTTATAGATAGACAATGCCTCAAGAACGAGAAATTGAACTATCTAGTAACTACTGGATCTGTTTTGATTGAGATTTGCCACTGTCAGCCCTGAACTCATATGATTTGATGGTTGTTCAACCAGCCAAGTGTTGGTGGCCCAGCTCCGGTCGAGTCGGACTGCAATTCTGAAACGCCGGGGAGTGGATTGGGAGTTGGGAGTGGGGACGTTGATTGAAGACTGTAGACGTAGTAAACTGTAAGTAGCTACCTAAGTAGTAAATACATAGTAGACCTCCGTACAGCTGCAGTTCATCCCAATTTTTGTTCTCACATACTGTAGTTACGGAGCAACCGGGGTTGGTTTCTTCTACCCCATACAAATGAATGTCTATTATCCAACACAGATACTCCCAGACTCTATAGTTACAACCACTCAATTCAGGATATGGAACCTCCCTACACTTCGGCCTTACATTTAGGAAAAAATATTTCCAACCCACACCGCACTAGCGGAGGATCACATAATGATTGTACCATGGAACATTCGGCGTCCAGCTTTCATTAGCATGAACTGTCAGTGTCAACGACTCGCCGGGCTCTCGGCCAGCCAGTTACGAGATCAGTCAAGCCACATGTCCCGCCAATTTCCTTGAACTATGGAGAGAACCTAGTCGATATCTTTCATCAACTCTTGGGTCTAACTCTTGACTTTTGAAATCACTCCTCCCCCCCCCCAATCGAATGATCCAGAGTAACCTGCTATGTAGACTAGGGGGTTTCTTCCGTTTGTTTCATGTGTAAATTACAAATTTACAAGTGTCACGCATAACCCATATAGGCATATACTCTCAGGTCGACAGACTAGTCTAAATGCTTAAGGACGAGTAGCTTTCTCGTGCTGCTGTCTAGTGTCTACCTACTACCTTACTAGCAGGGTTGCCGGCCTCTCTAGTGGCTTGAACTGAGATTCTCTTGAATAAGTGGCTGACGGGGATAGATGATTAAAGAAGACGTATCCGTAGACTAAGTTGACTCTATCCAAGTGTGAACTTGGTCATGACGACACAACCCTTGGTTGTAAAAACCATTATGATTGGACCATGGCGTGACTTGAGCTTCGTATCGTGAGATTTAGCGGGTGAACCGTTGCAGGGGGGAGCCCCCAGAATCCAGGACTGATTACCTCGGTGGTACTGACTACGGACGGGTTGGTCCGATTTCTTGTTACTCGGGGGGGTGGCAGCCAGTCAGTGAATCGTCTGGCATGTTCTGCGACACCACTCGTAGTGACTAGACAGGGTTTCAGGGCATCTCATGATAGGCACCTGTCAATGTTATTGTGTGCTTTTTGGGTCATAGAGGAGTCTCGTCATCAATTCATGATAATATGCTAGTTGGCCCTCTAAGCTTTCTAGGATTCCCTACTATGTACTCCGTACCTCCAGCATACCCTGTCAACTGCGCAACACTATCTTATTAGTAGTTAGTACCTAAGTCTCTCTTGACGCGATCCCTCTACATCATCACCGTCGTCATTTCTGCATAACTCTTTCTCTAGTTCACTATCTTTTCCTTTTTTTTCCCCTCCGATCCCAGGGATAAAATCGTCAGCAATCGGACGTTCATCTTCCAGATCGATGGAATTTTGGATGACAGCAGCCTGAAACATATCCACATTCCATCTTACCTCGCCTTATTATTATTATTATTATTATTGACTCGATTGCACTACACTTGCATTATTCTTCTGTTTGATAGACCATCCAGTCTATTTCTTTTTGTCTTTTGTCCTAGTTTCTAGCTAGTCAAAGAGACTAGTTGTTTTGAAGAAGAAGAAGAAGAAGAAAAAGAAAAAATACCAAAAAAAAATAAAAAAAAAAGGCCCAAGAGTGGATCAATCTGACCCTTGAATCACAGTCAACAAGAACAACACCAACAACGGGCAACCCTTGGCGCTGGATCGGTGGAACTCTCTACTCACAATTTATCTACATATAGTTAAGTTAAGTACCTGCCTGGAGATAACTTCCACTATCCTCCCCTCCAGTCTCCTGGCGCCCTCTTGAGTCTTGACGACTACTACTAACTTACTTGTATTTCTACCTCTTCCCCATCAGAACAATCAACTTCTCCCTTTTCCCTCTCCCATCCCTCTCTCTGTCTCTCTCTCCTCACTCTTCTTCTTTCAACAACATTTGCCAAACAGCATTCGGGTTGCTTAAGGATTCACTGAAATTCTATCTTGATTTCCCCCCCCACCTACAACAAAAACCATCCCACTCTGCCTCCTCATCTTTCAGTGAATTCCTTCTGCAAACCCTGCTTTAACCCGAAGCTTATCCAATACATACATCTATCCATCCATCCAATACTCCACTACTCCGTACCTACAACTTAATCTCTCCGCCTCGCATTGTCTCGGATTCCCTGTTTTCTTCCACTCTTCCCAAAAGTCTCAGATCTCAAATCTAGGCCTTCTGGTGTTTGTGATTTGTCGGTCGCATATCCCAGATATCTCAACCAACTGCCGTCTGTTATCGCCACCCGCTCTACTTTGCTCTCTCCTCCTCTCGACCGTATAAGAGTGAAAATGAGCTCCCCATCCGTCCAGGTTCAACATCAACCCTCCGGCAGCACCAAACCTGTCTCACCCTCATCCGCCGAAACGGGACCTGCCTCGATGAATTTCGACATCGTCCGCTGCTCTCGCTGCCAGCGCTCCATGAGTCTCGAGAATGAATCCTCCCCCGGCGTTGTTCGGTTCGGCATGAACTCTTACTACTGTAGCCGCTGTGCATCCATGGTCGGGTTCATCCGCTGAACAGCTTCGTTTCGGATCAAACAACAACACAAAATGGAGGACATTTGGAGCGGAAAGTATATCACGACTGTACGAAAGAAAAGAAAGAAACGGGATACTCGTCCTTTCGAACATGCATTCTTGGTCGTCTACCTCGAGCAGTGCTCCCTGCGCGATACGATGGGTTCTGGCATAGCCCTGTGATACTTCTCTGTTCGTTGTTCGCTCAGATCAGCCGCCTTTGACCATTGGACTTTACACACACCTCACCACCACCATACTACCATGACTCGACGGTCCACGCTCCAAGTGAGCGGGCGCGAGATCCGTCAGCCGGGATGATTCAGTACAACAGTGTCCAACCCCCCTATTGCATGGGCTCTTGCGGCAGACTTCTGTGCTTTGATCGGGAAAGCTCAGAACGGTTGCCCTACGACACTCACTACACATTATGTCTGACTATGCTACTTGGCACCACCGGTTGTTGGCCAGCGAGCTTATGGTCGACACTCCATGACCTCGCAGTTGGCAGTGAGGATCTTGAAGAACAAGAGAGGAATATTTCCACCAACTCGCCGGCGCCACAAACTATACCCTTTGCATCAACATCAACATTCCTTTGTTTATTCATGTATGAGTTAGCGGAGTTTTCATGGCATTCTCACTCTAGCTTTTAGCGACCTGTTTTCCATCATCCACAATACCCAGAAGGCTTCTTCATGTTACCAGCTACACTATGTTTCATTATTCAGCTAGAGGCTGTCTTGGCCATCAATACACACTATATGATCATCACGATCTGTCTCTTATGCAGTAAACCTAATACGCATAAACTGAGAAAGACAAAGTATCATGCTGCCTAGTTGTCTAGCTGACTAGCTACTAACCACCCCCACATTCCATTCCATATCCTAATTTCAGCACCCCCAGCGGCTCGATAGAATATAGATAGCATCATAGCAGACATCCTCTGGGCCGCGGACGTGCCCATCGCAACGCCAATCCTCCCCCTTCCGCACAGCGATCAGCAGTCAGCACCAATCACCTCCCCTGCCCCAAGCCATTCCGCAATCCGCACCCATGTGCGCTTCCGCAGCCATATCCATAATCCCGTATCTACCTCCAGCCTATCCACCCCCTGCCTTCTTCATAGTTCATCCTCAGATCAACCCAAGCTCGAGCCCTCGAACGGGTGCCCCCCTTGATCACGATCTTCCAGTGTCTGTCTGTGCCACAGTCCATAGTGCACACATTTTGTGAATCAGGTGATCAGTATAGACTAGTATGGAGTACTCTACCCCTCACCTTGCACCTTCTGCATCTCGAGCTCACGGGGGTTCACTCCTAATGGTGAATGGTTCTTCACAGTCTGATACACGATATGATACATGATATGATCCATCCCGCTCCACCACCCTCCCCACCCGTTCCCCTGTCTATCACTGAATCGTCAAATGAGCAGACTAGGTACCTATACTCCGTAGAATGCAGAAAGATAGTTCTTAGGAAACCAGCCCGTCTGTATTCCCACAAATGTCGCAAGCGTACATCCCACCTCCGACTCTGACTCCGACTCCGACTCCAAGGGGCACGCATGCTATATAGCTTGGCTTAACCTTACCTACTAGTTTTGGTAACCGGGTAACCGTAACCCCGGTAGATAACAACACCGACACCGACAACGACATAAACCCCTCCATTCCGAGTATTTTTCCCCCAGTCGACAGAGTACAGAGTACATACTTGCCACCCCCTCCCCCTCCCCCCTTGCGGAATGCATACTCACACTCGCGGTCACGTTATCCGAGATAAGTAACACGGCTCGTGCCAGCCAGCCAGCCATACCCATAGCCATAGCCATAGCCTAGTCATCGTCAGCTAGCCAGCTAGCCAGATAGATAGATAGATAGATAGATGGACTATCTACCCGCAGGCCCTGAAGAATGTCATCTCGATAATTGATCGAGGGCTTCGGTTTGCTCACTATCGTGTGATACACACCCTCCTCCTCCTCCTCCTCCTCCTCCTCCCCCCGGGCCCCCTTTATGTCGTACAGGCGTGCTGAGGATCGTCGCGGCTTGCAATCGCGCGATTTGTGCTGATTGCCGATTGCTGATCGTCAGGCGGGGGATTAGAGAGAATTGGGGTATGCAACTACCACTGCCACTGCCACTGCCACTGCCACAGTGGGTCTTGGGATTTTGAAACTCTGGAGATTAAGGAAAAGCATCTTGATTTTTCGCTATCTATCTAACCTATCTATCCCCTGGCTGTCTGGCTTGACTACTTGGCAAGGTTGGGAAGGGGGGGTCAGGGACCTGAGATGCGATGGGCTTCGCGGCAAAGGACTTTTTTGTTTTGTTTTGTTTTGTTTTGTTTCATTTCAGCGGCGTGGAGTTTCGGTTTCGGTTTCGGTTTCGGTCTCGATTTTCGATTCGATTATGATGAGGACCCCTGACCCTGTACATACTACGTAGGTTGGTAGAGTGGGTGTGGGTGGGCATGATGCGATCCACGGCTCTGCCGTGCAGTCCTGTCACGCCGTGCATTGGGTTCTGATAGGAGATATCTGTCTTCATATCTACTCCGTGTTTCTCGACCTGCTCATGCAATAAAAAGGACTGGAGGTCTATCGCGCTGGATGAATCTGGTCTCTATCGACTGCTTTGACTTAGAGTTGGACGCAAGTCTGGGATTTTTGAAGCGAAGATAGCCTGGAATCAAACATCGGGGCTAACGAACATCTCTACTCCTGGCGGAAGACGCTGCGCATTGCCGTCTACGCGCTCCAGGATGCTCCTGGATACATAGGGGCATAGACACGCGAGTGTTACCGGTATTGAGGCCGATTGTGTGGCTACTTGCTGGTGAGAACGAAGACGGCAAGGAGGTGTGGGAGGAGGGCTCCGAGAAGATGTTTAAATTGGATGCATAGTGTGGTGGGGGGCGGGGGCGAGGGCTGTTTTCACCAGGACATGGCTGTCAACATTCGAGATTGGCCTTCATCATGACAGTTTTGAACAGAAGACTGGAAGCGTGTTTTGTGCTCGCGCAGACGGAAGACCGCGTGCGAGAGATTGGCAGGGAAGCATCAGAACTACTTTCGATGAAAGGGCGCAGATCACAGTAACCGTTTCTCCCCGATGTCGAGAGGACCGCCCGTTGCCATGTTTATCTCATCTCAGCGCTGCAGGAGCAATGGGTTGCAGATTGATGCTGTCGGTGAGCTCAGTGGGTGGGATTCCGTCTTGACCATTCTGTTTGCCCACCCCCCCCCCCCCCATTGACCATGACCGATGTTTTGTTCCGCCAGGGTGATTGACTTCAGGGGTATTTCTCTCCCTTGAAGAGATCTAGCGGCAGGAAGTGTTAGATCCTCAGGGGAGCACTGGTCGAGTGAATCCACCTGATGTTCTTGTGATCTTTGACGGGAGGACAGGAGGATCTGAAAAGTGCACTTTTTTTTGAGTCCTACAGGGGTGGCTCCTAGGTGAGGATTTAGATTGGGGCGGACGGCACGGTTTGTGGCGATCTCAAATTGCCAGGAAAACAATTGAAGAGTACAACATTCAAGTATTTCCAAGCTTCACACTCCAAAATAGGTTAACAAGCTCAAGCTCATCTTCACGATGATCAGCCTGAGTACTCAAGGTCATCCCGATGATTGACGGCGACATCGCCGTGCCCCTATCAGATATATGTTAAAACCCCCATTCGCCTTGCAAACCCATCAGCTTCAAAGTCAGAACTCAAAAAGTCGCAAATCGAGGACATGATCTGCACACCCAATCTTGAAGGGAGGTGGAGCCTTGGTGGCTGAAATTGCAGATTATCCAGTAGAAGATTCGCTTAGCACCACGGAGGCGTCTATTGATCGATCTGCATGAGGCTATTGATGTGAAGCACCCAAGATTGGGAGATCCGGAGTGATCAATCTTTCAGCCACTCATATATTAGATATTCTCTCCTCTTTTGGTTTCAGAAGAAGATGACAACGGCGTATCAACAAGGATCTCGAGGAATGGCTGGTTGTCAGTTGTGCACCCTGCACAGTCAGAGCATTTGCTTATCATACATCGTCTCTTGTTTGTGGATAGGAAGATGTCTTCACTGCACTACTTCTCTCTCTGTTTCTCCAGCCAACAGCGCGACTCCATGTCACTTGCTACAAAAAAAAAAAAAGATCAAGTGCAGACGTAGATTTGATTGATCCAGCTGCTATTCGCTCCATGCCTCTGATTAGAAGAATAGCTTCGAGCCGTCCAGGATCCAGAATTTGATCTCCCTGACAAGTCAAGTGACACATCTTCAGCTGAGCCTTGAACAGCCTCAAAGATCTGATGCACAATTGCACATACGGTATTGACTGACTTCGTAGATACACTACGACTGAGCACAGTATTCCTCGTAACAACGTGGTCAACTGGGATACCCTGCTTCGGCGCTCTCTCAGACCCAGGTATCCGTACAGCCTTCATTCAGCCCTCGACCTGCAAGCAAGGCGACCATTGCCATTGTCTGGTTTGCCGTGCGACATTCTTCCCCTGTCAATTCTGACAAATGAGGAGAGAGGGATCTGGACCGGCGAAGCGGTGACTCTGTGGCGACGTGGTGATTGATACCTCATATGCACGACGGGGACTCCCAAGGATGATTCTAGGTGGGATCTAGAGGATGGGAGTCAGTGTCAATGTCAGTGTGTGTCAGTGTCAGTGTCAGTGTCGGCGGTTGATGGCTCGATGTCTTGTCTGTTCCTGCACTTGGATTTCTTGTCATTGCAAAGGGTGATTTGATGCTTTGTTGCAGAATGATCACTGTAGGCGTATGTATGATTCGTAGTGTGTGTGTGTGGGTAGGTCATTTAAAATCTATATTTGGATAGATGGATGATAGAGAGAGAACAACAGCATCCGATTCGAATGACCCAAAACAGTCCATCGCGTGAGAGGTTCAATATGATCTTCTATATTCTGTTTCATATGGTTTGCCTTGTTTGAATCATTATATTATTATTGTTATTATTATTATTATTATTATTTTTGGATACCTAGAGCGTCTGAAGAAAAAATTGATCAAAAGGCAAGTTGGAAGGGAAAGAAGCACGAATCCATGAAGTTTATCAACTTCATCGCTGGAGATGCAGGCGAACTGACCCCCGCCCTGTACTTCTCTCGCTTCATTCACCAATTCACCACTGCTTTTCTTTTTTTACTCGAGATCTGGCGGTGTAACCTCAAAGATGCCAAGATACATACTGATGAGTATTCCTCTGTCTCTCTTATGACAGACGACTCGATCATCTTCATTTATCGACCATGTAAGAGAGCTGAGGATCACCTTAGACAGATCCCATAAGATAGGACAGAAGCGTCCAGAGGGTGACAGAAGAAGAATCGACCCGTTTATTTTATTTTATTTTATTTTTTTTTTCCATTCCAACTTCTCTTTTCTATAACCCTTCTCTCCGTCTTCGATTTGATCCATCATAGTTGATCAATGCATGTCATCTATCCAGATTCGAATACCTACTTCATACCGTCCTTACCAGGTATCTATCACTGCTCTCGTTACGATTTCCCAGTCACTGGAACTGAACGCCCTTTCGTTGCTCCACCAATGCTAACTTGCAGAGCGGGAACCCATTCGAAACAGTCTACATATTGATACATCCCATTGTCGGACATCAAACCCATCCATTCTACTAATCTACTCAACGAATTTACCTCGTTAAGCGACGTTATCTGTGGCTATTGTGGCCGGCGTCCGTGTATCTTCTTCCACTGTCGTCTTCGTCTGTCCAAGAGTGAATATCAGATCGCATTTTCCCGACTCGAAGGCACTCGTAAGGTGTATACAAAAACATTTCTGGACTGCCTGCTGCTTTCTATTCTTTTCTCCTATCTTCTTCTCCTTCTTCCTCACCATCTCTGTCTGGCATTGTCATAAAGAGCTGGCTTGATTCGTCCTTGCTCCTGGTCCAAATCTCATTCGTCTTCGTTCTCTACGATCAGGTAGCTATCAGGTCGAATTTCGCCACCTGTGTGCTGTGAAAGTGAAGCAAGTCCTTCAGGTTCTTCTTAGGTACGAATGGTGCTTGTCGAACCGATTCTCTTGAAACGTGACCACTGTCCATCGAGTTCGGCATCAAACATTCATGCTGACTCTATTCCAAACGGCTCTAGACTGTTGCCGTTTCGGGCAGTCATCCAATCGACTTGATCCCCTTGTTGCCCGTGTGACATATTTTTGGGTCTCAAGGGTCCTCTTTTGACCTGAATAGCCTGGATTTGTTCTAGACAAGGATATATATCAAGCGACGCACAGCCGTTTGTGGCGGGATATCTGTCACCTCCCCGAATTCTTCAACCGCCAACATGCCTTCCCGCGACAGAGGACGAGCAAAAGCTCGATCGTCGGATGAAGAGTTCGTCCTGTTCCTTCAGGGGGTAAGCATTGATCATTTCCATCATCAAGCCTGGGTTGCCTTTTCTTACTGAGAGGACAGATTCCGGCCCATTGCCGCTGGCAGGAGCTCAAGGACATGGTGCGCCAGACGGCTTTGCACATTCGGCAGGCGGTTGTATACGACGACCAGCACGGGTTTCCCACCGGGCTGGGTCAGATCATTGTCAAGAACGAGGATGAGGCATGGCGTACATACCGTGCGTGATACATCCCTGCCAGACCCATCGGGATAGCTTCGCTGGTGCTGACTCCATGATCAGATAGACTGTCCACCAATGGGTGGGATGGCCAGAGCCTGGTCGTCACACTGGCTCGCACCGATTCCCCGACCAGACCTGTTGCTGGACCGACAAAGAGCCCAAGCTATGTGATCCCACCCACCTACGTGGCTGGTTACTCGACGCCGCCGCGAGTCACGCAGAACCTGGCCATGCCACCCTCCCCCATCTCTCCAGAGTAGGCAGCTCCCTATACCCTATACCGCAGAATCAGGCCTTGAGACTAATGAAAGCAGTAGCCCGCTCGTTGCCACAGCTCCGGTCTACCAGGGTCCAGAGTATGGCCCGGTGCTGAGCCCAATGATACCCCCTCCGCCACCTCACTATCACCACCAACCTTACCTCCCCATCTTCACAGAGCAGCTTCCGACCCTGCCACACTCACCCGCGCTCCGACACTCCTTCTGCGACTCTCTCGCCTTTGCCATGCTCCCCACCTACCCTCTCCCACCTCTCCATCACCACGAAGCCTCTTTCGCCCCCGTCCGCCCGAACCCCAGCACCACCAGTAGCAACAGCAGCACCACCAGCAACAGCAACAGCAACAATAATACAACCAGAAGAAGAAACAACCTCCCCCCCAAACCCTCCCACAACCCCCCACCCGGCCTAGCCTACCCACGCTTCACGCCAAAGCGCACCATCTTCGTCCAGAACCTCAATCCCACCGCCACCAGCAAAGACCTCACCCTCTTTCTCCAAGACGCCGGCACAATTGAACAGTGCGAGATGCCCCTGAGCCCAGACACAGGGCGCTGCAAGGGCTTCGCGCGCGTCACCTTCCGCACCGCAGAGGAGGCCAAGCGCGCCGTCGCCCTCTACAACGCGGCCTTCTTCCTCGGCGGGAAAATCCGCATCAAGATCGACCGCAGCGCCAACCACGTTGCCGCAGCCGCAGCCGCAGCCACTGCCGCCGGCGCCGTCCCCGGCGGGCCCGTGCGTGATCCGGCCGCCGCCAGGGATGCGGGGATGCAGGGCCCCAGGCCCCTGAATGGGAATTGGAATGTGATGCCCGTTCGGCCCGAGAGGAAGATGATGGCGGTTCCTGTGTCTGTGCCCGTGCCCGTGCTCGCGCCCACGCAGGCGAGGGAGATGGCTGCGCGGCCGAGGACGGTGGAGAGGTGTCAGCCGTTGGTGGTGAATGGATCTGGGAGGGGGAGTAAGACGGCGTTGGCGACGTGAGCGGGAAATTGGATAGGTTGAGAACTTGGCCCTGTGCTTTTTTTTTTTTTTTTTTTTTTTTTGCCTCATTCTCGACGGACACTACTTCCTTGCATCTGGTGTTGATTGTATGTATACTGACTTCCTGCTTGGTCTTTTTTTTCATCTATTTTTTTTTTCTTTTTGCATGTCGTGTCGTGTTGTGTCGCGGCTTGCCCTATCCTTGCATTTTAAAAAGCATCATTTGCCATCCCTTCCCCCCCCCCCCTTCTAGTTGTCTCAGTCTTCATTGCGAGTGCGTAGCCGTATATAGAATGCATGGCTTTTTTCTTTTTTTTTTTCTTCTTCTCTATTCACACAAAACGGATCAAGTCATCATTCATCAATCATTCTGATCTCACTAGGTATTGTAAGCATATGCATCCATCCATCCCATCATGGCCAACATTTCTCCTTTCGGCTCTCGTGTTCGCGTCCATTTCCTCGTTATCTCATTCAGTCGATATTACAGGGGGTCGTTCAATGCATAGGGGGGGGGGAAGGAACATGGTGAAGGTCAAAAACAAGCAAAACAGACAGGTAGCCAAACAGAAAAAAAAAGGGAGGGAAAAAAAAAAGATAAAACAGAAGACGCCGTTTCATACAGACATAACAGTCAATGAGTCAACACAAACAGAACAAAGATACTCTCGTGGGGAACGGAGCACCTTGATCGATCGATCGATAGATAGATAGATAGATAGTACATGGTTACCTTGGGTAATGTTAGTATACACGGGGAAAGCGCCGACGCATGCGATGTGCTTATTTGGCATGATCGACCAGCTCGGCGTAGAGGGATTCAGGGATCTTGCGGACGATCAGGACGGTCAGGGCGATGATTTCTTTGGCGTCGAGCGGGGGGAAGGACCGGAGGATTTTGTTGGGACTGTGGGGTTGTTTTGAGATGGGTCAGTTTTTTGTTGTTTGGTTTTTGATATGATAGATATGATGGATGGGATAGGAGGTGGGTATGTGACCGATCGAGCCTCCTGCTCATGCACATATACCGAGGAGAGGATATCGCGCGGGGAAACACTAGGAAGTTACGCATACCTTGGACTCTCGAGGATGGTATCTCTCATCCGAATCAGCTGCGCCACGATACACAGGATATTCAAATGCGGACCATACGCAAACAGAAAGTCCCACAGGTGTAGCACCTCGGGGAGCGGCGGGGTGCACGCGCACAGGGTGAGCACGGACGGAAACGCGTACAGCTCGGCCGGCATGCCCTTGGAGAAGAGATAGGCGGCGAGCTTGGGCTCGACGATCTCCAGGCAGCGATCGACGAGCCGCAGGCCGCGGTGGACGCCGTCCATGGCGCCGCGGATGTAGCCGGGGCATTCGCGGGTGATGAAGTAGTGGAAGAGCGCATAGGCCTCGACCTCGCTGCGGGCCGCGTAGAGGAAGGGGGCGCAGAGCACGTTCATGCCCTGCACGTAGATGGCCGAGTCGGTGCTGATCGGGTCGTCGCTGCTGCTACTGGGGGTCTTCGAGACGCCATTCTCGTCCGTCGGCTCCTCCTCGGCGATGCTCGGTGGGGTATTGATCAGGAGTTCCATCTCGCGTCGGCGGGAGGATGAAGGTCGTGATTTGGGTCGTTTCTTGGTCTTTGCGTCGTGGATCTTCCATGCGACGGCGTTGAGGAGTCGGATCAGACTGGCCTCGGTGACGCGGCGCTTGAATAGGGGGTCGGTCGCCAGGGTGCGGAATGTGTCATTGCGGATTTTAGTATACGCGGGGGATCGGCCGCGGTGGATGAGGGAGAGGTATTCGTCGGTTGGTACGGGAGGGATATCGAGCAGCGTGAGCCATAAATAAATGCGGTATGTCGACTGTTGAGGCGAGAGAGAAGGGTCAGCCGGCGCGCATCAACCAAACGATGCAGTCCACATACCATGCCGTCTCCATCAGCTTCCACCCTTGTGGACAAAACAAGGTATCTCAGTTCCTGCAGTCCCTCGAGGACATCGCCGTTCTGCGGTCCATCCCGCAGCAAAGTCTCCAGAACCGATCGCTTAACCCCGAATCCGGACCCCGTCTTCCTCCCCGGCCGTTTCTGCGTCTGTAAAATGGGTCGCTCGCCGGAACCAGCATCGCTATTCGATCTGGCCCGACGGTGTGTGCGTAGCCGAACGGGCGATTCCAGCTGTGCCTGTTGCGACAGCTCCTCGGTGTTGGCGGACGTTCGTGCTGTGGAAGGAAGTGATGTCTGGCCGCCGAGCAGAGAAGACGAGAGGATCTGATGCGATTGTATCTTCCGTAGCGTCCGCATCGTCCGGGGCGATGGAGAGCCTGCCAGGGCGGCTAGGTCCAGCTGGGCCTGTGTGGGCTGGGACATGGCTGGGAATCTGGGAATATTATGCCCCTGGGCCATTTTTTTGTTTGGATTTTTTTTTCCCTCTCCAGCTTTTTTGTTATCTTCCTTTTTCTTATCTCTCTTGTCTTTTTTCTTTTACCAGCGCAACTGATCTCTGCTGAAGCAGTCACAAGAAGTGACCATCTTCCTGTGAAGAGAAACAGCAGCTGAGAAAGAAGCGCGAGGGACAGGCATGCACAGAGAGTAGCGCTTGGGGAGGAAGGATCGTGGTTGAGCTTCGAGGATAAGAGATCTTGGTGAGACAACTGAGACAGCGATAGTAGTAGTTAGCTAGCTAGTTAGTTAGTTAGTAGTACTACTCCGTAGAGACTAGCAGGTAGTATGACTAGTGAATACTGAATAGTGATATTATTCTGCAGGTTCGGGCGATCAGCAACCAATCTTTACAATGGCGGGCTTTTTCTCGATCAAGGAATGCGGGGACACGCGACGCGCCACGGGTTTAGTGGCAGTTGCTATGGTTATTAATAGTTGAGTCTGAAGAGGTTATTCCTCTACGGCGAACTATCTCAGTGATCAAGACTCTGGCTGTGAGACTGAGATCAGAGTCATTGGTGATGTTTCGTATGGTGAAGCCTAAATGGAGTGATGGTGGACGACTCAGTGATCAACCACCACCGTCGACCCGCCAACGCGAGACGTCATTTGTTGTAGATGAGCTTTGCGGCCTATCTACAAGAAGACCGGGTCGTGATTGATTTTGATTCGATTTGGAAACTATCTAGGTACTGTCGACCGAGGGAAAATCGTGCCACAGCTTCCAGAGCCATGGGGTTGTATACATTAAGATGTCAAAACAACAGTCTGCTTGCCTCCATTATCCGAAAACGCCGGTGAGAACCAGAAAGAATAGCGGCTGAAGTTCATGAAACGGCACCTATCCCCTCATCGGGGGGCATCAGGATCCCGCCGCCCACCAGTCGGCCCTCCTAAAGCGTTATCCACAAATTCTTGATAGCGAAACACCTCTCCTCTCTTTCCTCCTCCTGGAAGCTTCCCGCCCTTCCCACCGAACACTCTGCGCCCGGTAAACCCATTTAGTACCTCATTGATATCTCTTTCCGTCAGCGGAGACAGTCCATCGTCCGCTGCTGTGTGCATGAGGGCGTCGCGGAGCTCCGCAACGTCGATCTGACCGCTATCATCGTCGTCAAAGGCAGCCAAAGCATTAGTCAACTCCTGACGAGCGGACAGAGGGGCGAGGAGACTCGATAGGATGTTGAGAAAGGTAGGGAAGTTGATCGTTTGAGAGGCACCGGGAGGGAAGAACTGGGAAATGATAGAGGCATCCTGGCCTATCATAAATCATTGAAGTCAGCTGGGAGGAATGGCCGGCCAATATTCGCCCGGAGAGGGCTGTTGACGAACCGATGTTGATAAGGACATCGGCGACGTCATCCTTGTCCACAGAACCGTCGTTGTCTCTGTCCAAGACCTGAAATGCCTCTCTGATCTCTCTCAGCTGTACAGGCGTCAACTGGGCTGCGGCGTCGCTCGAAGCCGCCATCAAGCTGGCGGTCTTGGCTTCCATGATTGAAGATGAGTCCGGGGAATTCGCGCCCTTGGTAGGCGACGGTGGTACTTCCCTTGTGAATCTAGGCTGCGGGATGGGATCATGGTTCTTCAGCGAAGCGTCGTCATCCTCGGCAACTGTATAGGTCTGATTCAGTTTGCTGGGGGACTGGACGGGGGTATATCCTCGGCTCGGGGAGCTGCCGGGGGTGGTTTGACGGAGCGTGGGGGGGGAATTGGGTGTCGAAGGTCGACGAAACGGCGAAGCTCGAGGAGAACCGAAGGAGAGGGGAGATGGTCGAAAGGGCGAATTTGAGACCTTGATTTTGGTTGTTGTGAGCTTGATGACGCTGTTGTCAACTGGCTGCGGGGGAGTACAGCAACACACACCATGATGCAATGATCTTTCCTACAGGAATGCTCAGCAGAGAGTCTTCCAGTATACTTGGAGCTTAGAATTTTCAGGAAAACTTCCAGCAAGGTTGATTAGGAGCGGTATCACCGTGCTAGGGAGAATGTTGGTGGTGTATCTGCGCTCTCCGTTGCTCCTCTCGCTCCTCTTGCTTCTTCTCTCTCTCTCTCCTCTGCTGGACTGTGTATGATTGTATCTGCAGACAAACAAACAAACAAAACAACAGCTCGGCGGAGAGTCGGCCCGGTGTCTCTTTGGGCACGTGCTGGATCTGCAGGGATTCTTGACCTTCTTCATCCGCCGCTGTCTTGTGCAGTTGTGCTTCATAGAATTCCTCGGGGTATTATTTCCCTCTCGTCTCATCAATTGTCCATCTGACGGGGATATGTTACCACCAGGATCATGCAGACGTAGTAGATGCATTATTTCCCTCTGCCGGAATTCATGGCCTGGTACCCTGAGAACGATGGCCTTGGCATGGTTTCATATTCCACACAGAGAGCCACAATCAGTTTGAGAGTAGTGAACGTGGGATTCTGAATCCTGATCTAGTCCACCAGCACTCACTTACTTAGATTGCCGTTAGGCAGAAGCGATGCTGCTTCTGCGAAGCGCAAATCTATCAATAAGGTTACCGACTATCTACACTCTACAGAGTTTCAACCAGTCTCGCTTCCATCTCGTAAACACCTGGACAATCGACCAGTCAATTCCACCCTTTCACACTTGATGCAAACGAGATCCTCTCTCAGCTTCGAATATTGGTTGAAGCCGCAACAGGCCACGAGTCAGGGAACAAAGGAAAAATTGCAAACAACCACTTCTTCGACTGGAGTGGTTGAGCAGTAAAACACGCCTCCACAGTTTGCCGTACTTTTGTCGAAGAAGGGGGGACTCGGTGGATTTACCCTAGAGGTCTTGACTCTTGACTCTTGACTCTTGACTCTTGACTGAGTGAGACTCACTGCATGTACTCTGGAGGAAGTGTATCCTGCCACTATCTATTGCAGATGGATAGTTACTCTGGGGGTGGGAGGTGGTTTTAGAATAATTTCCTATCATGCAAGGGCCACACGGAGTATTATTGCGACCTCCTGCTGTGTGCTTCACTCCAGCCAACTTTCTGGCTCTCACGATGAGAATTGATGAATATTCCCCGCTGTGGAGCAATGTATGTGTGTTCATCTTCTTTGTGTGAAAATAATAATAGGAGGAACCATCTCCATGTGTAGTTGAATTTGTGGTAAAATATTAATGAATAACTGAGAGAAGAGATATAACCGTGATGAAGCCTCTCTCTCTCTCTCTCGCTCATCTCTTTCTCCTTTCTTTTAGTCAACCCCTGAATGGCCGTTTGGTCGATCAAACTAAGCCTCGGATCACTAACTGACTATGGCAAACGACACCCTGGGGATTGTCTATCCTCATCCATTGATGTGAGGGAAGAAAAAAAAAAAAAAAAAAAAGAGCAGAAGAAACAAAAGAAAAGAAAAGAAGCAATAAACCATGTGGTGAATTCTATCATTGATTCTCTGCGAGCAGCAGTCCTCAAATCCCTCCATTATCTATCTCTCTTATCCCTCCCCCCACTACAAGAAATAAAAGATGACCACGACTCTTCCCTTCCGACCGTCTGATGATACCGCACCACACACATTCCCTTCAGCTTCCAGTGCTTCTTCCAAGTCCAATGGCTTGCCCCAATTATCTCCCTCCCCTTCGGTCCTTAAGAATCGATCCCCCAGCAGCTCCCGATCCGTGCGTCGTCGTTCCGGAGATCATAATGTCGCCGCCCTTCCTCGTGCCTCAAAACCCCGACGATGCAGGTCGCAATATCCGCTGGACTCGCCGGAGCGTCATGTCGAGTACATCCTCGTTGCGTCCTTCCACATTGATCGTGGCCCGATCATGGAGCATCAGTATCCCGCCGCCATCAGCGGAGACGAGAGCATGCTGGCGGAGCTGATGCTCCCCGACCAAACACATGTGCGGAGCCAGGACTGGACGATCTTCTTTCTGCACAAGGATACCAGTACAGAGGAGGATGAGGATGGCTCGGCGGCTACGAAGAAGAAACGGCGGAAACGGGCGCCCGCCGACCACGATGCCGGTGATGATAGCCAAGAGGAGGATACGGATGCTCTGACGGAAGAGAGCAGTGACGAGGACGAGGACGACGGTGGCGAGGGGCCACCGTTGATGTATGTGCTGAATCTGGTCAATACGAAGCAAGACAACACAGTCAGACGGTATGTTTTTTTTTTTCTCTCCCTCTTCTCCCTTCAAACTCATGTCAGGGCGCAGCTAAGATCAACCGGCAGAGGGGCGGTCGTCAAGGCCATGGCAATCTGTACGCGCCATTCATTTCTTCATATCTACAAGGTATGCACTCATCCTTCAACTGAAAGCCATTGAGATACACTAACCTTTTGAGTCGCACAGCCCCTGCTGTTACTGGCGCTGGAGGATTACTTCAAATCGCCCTATCCCGAAACGCTTGCTACCCTCTACAATGCCGTCAATGAGATGGACCTGTCCCTGATGCCCAAGCTCTCGCTGTTGGAAAGACAGATACTGCAGGCCACCAACGTCAAGGATATGTTCATCGAGAAGTTTGAACAGATGATCCAGCAGCGAGTGGCGGTGGACGATGAACCCGCTGGGGATGAGAGCCCATCGTCGCCCAGGAAAGCCGCCTCGCGATGTGTGCTTCCCCGCGACACCCACGAGTTCGAATCGCGAGTGGTGTACAACGATATCCCGATCCCGGTCAAAGTGCCGACGGTGATCTGGCCGGAAATCGTGGGGGACTTCTCGCTCATCAAGCTCATCCAGACGTTTGCCTCTGTCCATGCGGCTACACCCCAGCCTTTTCCGCTTCACCCTCACCTGACCACCAATGGGTCCTATACACATCCGATCATCGTTCTTGTCAATGCCATGCTCACTCAGAAGCGGGTGATATTCCTCGGCCACAACCGTCCCTCGGGAGAAGTGGCCGAGGCGGTCTTGGCCGCCTGCGCTCTGGCATCCGGTGGAATCCTGCGCGGTTTCACGAGACATGCCTTTCCCTACACCGACTTGACCAAGATTGATGATCTTCTCAAAGTGCCTGGCTTTATCGCGGGCGTGACGAATCCCACCTTTGCGAACCATCCCGAGTGGTGGGACCTCCTCTGCGACCTACCCACCGGCCGGATGAAAATCAGCAGCCGTATCGAGCCCGCTCCCGTGACGGAGGGCCTGTTGTATTTCCAACAGAGTTCGTTTCTTGCGAACCACGCGCCCGTCCCCCATCCGGACCCCACGGGCGATAATGCGTTCATGGAAGACGTCCAGCGCAGCATCACGAATCGGTACGGAGAGAATGCGATCCGCGCCAAGTGGCGCGCATACATCACCAAATTCACGCGTGTTGCCGCCGCGTTCGAAGAAACCGTGTACGGGGCCTCGAATCTATACATCATCGGCCCCAACGAGGAACTATCCCCGGAGAGTCCAAGCGGTGTGCAAGCCGACCCTCTCGATCCCACGACCCTCCGCGGCCACGGCTACATCTGGCCCGACGAGGCGGCCAAACAGCGCGAGTTAGTCGCCTCGGTCTCTCGTATTGAAGGCTGGCGCACCACGCGCTCGTACTACTCCTTCATCCAAGACATCGCAGCCATGTACTTCCCCGCCCGCCCGATCCAGAAACCCGACCTGCACCACCACCACGACCGCCTGCGCACCCTGCGCCTCTCGCACCCCGACGCCGGCGCCATCTACCTCGCCCTCGCCCACGCCGTCAAGGACTACGCCGGCATCTGCCAGCTCCTGACCGTCACCCCGGAGAGCCAGGCCGGCCTCTTCTACATCAGCATGGGCCTGTTCCACCCTGACCAGACCGTCCGCGAAGCCACCGCAGACCTCCTCGACCGCCTCGCCGCGCACCCCGCCGGCCGCCACTTCTGGGCCCAGCTCGGCCGCTTCACCAAACTGGCGTACTTCCGCGTCCGACGCGAGCGCGATGCCGTGCATGGCTCCGCCGCCGCCTCGGGCTCAGGCTCCGCGTCCGCGTCGGCGTCAAAACCAAGTTCAAGCTCCGGGATCCCTCTGTCTCTCGTCGGGGTGGCGACGGGGGCAGCGGCAGGGCTGCCAGCCTCGAGACGAAGTTAGCCTCCTTGCGTTGTTGCGCAGTTTTCTTCCCCGATTTCTTTTCCCCCTTCTCTTTTTTGTTCTTGTTCTTGTTGTTGTTGTTGTTGTTTTGCCGGGGCGAGCGTTTGCCTCTAATCTTCCCCCCCTCCCCCTTGTTTGTTTGTTTTTTTTTTTTTTTTCTTTTCTTGTTTTACATAACCATGATACCACCGTCAATGTCAATGTTCAATGTAACGACAGTAAATACACCATGCCATTCTTGGATATTCTTGTCTTGGTTTCTTTCTTTCTTTCTTTCTTTCTTTCTTTCTTTCTTTCTTTCTTTTCTCTTTTTCTTGTCTACTCGGAGTCGTGTTCATGTTCGTGTTCGTGTGTGTGCGTGTCATGGCGGTATGGTCGGGTTGACATGTCGGTCATTATAGTCGGATACCTTGTGTAATAGAATGTATTTTCTGCTTGCAGTACCTGCATTAAGAGAACGGGCATCAAGGTGTGGAAGTGATTAAAATTAAAATCAAATACTATGGACAAGAAAGGGTAGATTAAAAAGAAACAAAAATAGGTGGAACAAGAAGGGAAGGGGGGGGGAAAGAAAAAAGCCAGAGAAATCCGCTGTCGTGACCCATATATCCGTGACCCTAGCCCAGAGCAAGACGCAAAATACAACCGGCGAAGACGGCGCATTCAAGAAGAAAAGAAGAAGAAAAACGACAACAACAACAACAATCAGCTGGAGAATCCAGGATCTCAAGACAAGGTCAGAAAAGCCCCAGCAGCGACGCAGCAAAGCTCACGGCCAGCACCGATCCCAGGAACCGCGCATCAGCGGGCGCCCAGCCAATCACCGATGCAGCAGAATTTTGACTGCCGACGGTGATGTTGACATTGGCGAAATTGGTGCCGCAGCGGCGGTTCAGGGTCTGGGCGGCGGGGAGGTAAGCCCTGTTGAGGGGCTGGCCGTCGACCTGGGCCCAGCGGCTGAAGATGTCCATGGAAGCCTGCAGGCAGGGGTTGCAGGTGGGATAGGGGGATCCGAGCGCGAAGCCTGCGGGGAGGGAGTAGGCGTCGAGGTTCTGCGGGCTGGAGGTGTTGGTTGCAGCGTCGACGAAGCAGTAGTCCTTTGTTGTGGGGTTCTTGAGGCATGTGGCGCGGTAGACGGGTTCGTAGGTGACCATGGCGGTGTAGGCGTCTGTGACGAGCGGGTTGCCGAGCTTGTAGTCCTTGCCGCAGGCGTCGTCTGTGGTGAGGCGGGTGGCGAGGCGCGCCATGGTGTCTTTGCATTGGTCAACGGAGGCGGCGCAGGCGAGGTCGAGGACGTGCGAGGTTGCGGCGGCGGAGGTGAGGGTGTGAAAGAAGGAGGTGGAGTCGTGGAGGAGCAGGGAGATGGCGTGGCACTTGGTGACGGTGGAGTCGGAGAGGAACTCGTTGAAGAACTTGGGACAGCTCTGGGTGGTGAAGTTGGTGGAGAGGTTGGTGTCGAACGCTGTGGGGAGCGAGTCGTTGCTTGTAGTGCCTGATCGTGCGACCAGCGGCAGCGACAATGCGTTGCTGGCATCGCCATTGTCCTCATCTGGGGCGACGAGGATGGGACGTTTGGATGTCTCGTCGCTGGGCTTGTTTTCGAGGACCCATGAGCGGTCGTATCGGAATCGTTCCTCTTGCGCACGGCCATTAAATGGCAATGTATCAGAATACGATGCGTCTAGACGATCGGCGGCGGCGATCTCTGGGGCTCGAATAGCATCGGTTCGCGGGAGGAGCATCCCATAAGTGGGTGGTGGGGCGACATCAGGAATCACAAATGCAGAGACCAGGGGAGACATGATCAGGGCCATCAGGAGGGCGATGAGTATCACATATCGAGCGGTCGGAATGGCCTTGGCTGGTTGCCGACACCGCCGGTTGACAGTTGTAGACCGCTGCAAACATTGAATCCTGCCCCAACCGGGGAGATTAGATTGTATGAAGAGTTTCATAACGGCGGAGAAGTAAATGAATGACGTTGCCAACGAGGGCTTTTGAAAAGAGTTAATACGGAGAGAGCGTAAGCAGAGGGACGGCGTCCTCAGTCTGGCTATATCATCTAAGTAATGCAAGCGAGGATAGGAACGAGTGACTATCCGCTGGAAATTATCAGAATCATCAGAAAGAAGGTAATGTAGAACAAGGAAGGTTATGACTGCCCCTGGGGGGAACAGAAGACAATCATGATCCAGCCTCCTCTGATGGGTAAGAGGGTGAAGAAGAAAGAAGCAGTTCAGGAGGCGTCCCTATCAGACCAGAACGCAAGGAAGAGAGAAAGAGAGAAGAAAAACTTCAAGAAGTTCGTGTAACTGTTTGCTTTGACTTTGGACTATTCCGTCTAGCAGGCTTGGTGGCACGTACTACCAGCCAGGCCATGGCTGTGGCCTCTGGGGGCGTCGGTACTACTCAGGCCCAGGGACCAGTAGTAGAATAGAGAAAGTTCCGAAATCCGAATGATATGACCCGAACGAGACAAAATTAGCAGCATCCAAACGACGGTCTGGCCGCATGTAGAACATCAGATCGTTAGTCTGACAGTCTGGGACTAGGAGTAAGACAGTCTGGCAATCTGGTGGAGCTGCGAACTGCAGGCTGATCGTGGTCTTGACTGTTGGGTCTGTTGCACTGACCACACTCCAGACCCTGAAAAAGGCGTTCCGTTGAGGTTCTTTGATCTTGTGGAGACCAGTAGCATGCTCTGGATATGACCCAGTTTACATTGGAGATGATCCGTCTTTGTTGTTGAGATGATTCTGAATCCAAAGAGGGTGGAAGAGCAGATGCGTTGTTGAATCCCCTGAGAGGGGTGTAGTGGTTAGTCAGCACGGAGTTCGTCAATCTCAGGCGACGACCATGGTTGGAGGTACTTGGCGGTACCTCCTCACAGCCATTCATAGCAGAGATACCTGTGAGTACACAAATCGGAGGTCAGATACCGAAGGACCAATCAGGGCGCGGGAAAATTCCCCTCCATCGGTTCCCCATCCAGAGTAATCTGTACAGAGTATGTTTCATTGAGGCTGATGGGATATCAAGACGTCGCGGGTTATTGTTAGGTCCTATTATCATCATCATCATCGTCACCTTGAGTGCATGGAGTGATTAGCATCATCAATCCTATATCTCGACCATCCCTAATCGTTCACTTAAGATCGAAGTCCAATAATTACATTCCACCCCCACCATGTCCTCTGATCTTTCGGTACCCGAGACTCGGGTGCTCGCCATCGCCAGCCATGTAAGTATCCGTTGCTTGTCCCTTGAGGTCAACTTTTGATTGATTGACAATCGTCATAGTCATGATGGCAGTACTGACGGAGAGTAGGTTGTCTATGGGTACGTGCTCTGCTGTGTCACTGGTATCTTGCTTATTGGAGTTACAATGCCACAATGCAAGCCTTTCAACCATATCTCGTCAGACTCAGCTAACCCAGGGGGAAACGAATCAGATATGTCGGTAATAAGATGGCGACGCTGGTCATGCAGTCGCTGGGCTGTGACGTTGCCGCCCTGAACACAGTTCACTTCAGTATGCTGACATTGTCCTCCTGCCCACCGTTGTGGGCCCGAACTGACTGGTATCGACAGGCAATCATACTGGGTACAGACAGTTCAAAGGCACAAGGTCAACCGCTGAAGAAATCAGCGACCTGTACCAAGGTCTCACTCAGAGTCTTCTCACGGACTTTGACGTGATGTTGTCTGGCTATGCGCCCAGCGCCGCTGCTGTAGAGGCAGTAGGTGCCATTGGTCTAGATCTGCAGCGCAAGGCCGAAGCCAAGCCTGGCTCCTTCTTCTGGAGTATGTGCAGTTCTCCTTGCCCCAATTTCCCTATCAACAGCTGACTGTCGAAGTCTTGGATCCCGTCATGGGCGACCAGGGCCGATTGTACGTCAACGACGATGTAGTGCCTGCCTACAAGAAGATCATCCACCACGCTGATCTAATTCTTCCCAATCAATTTGAAGCCGAGTAAGGAGATCTGCGTTTTCTTCCAGTTGTGCTGTGAACTCTTATGGTTAACGCCGAACCCCCTCCCACGCTAGAGTCCTCTCAGGAATCAAAATCACCTCGCTCAGCACCCTCGCAGAAGCCATCACCGTCATCCACGCCACCTATTCCGTCCCCCACGTCATCATCACCTCCGTCCAGCTCTCCAAACTCTCCCGGTCCTCCTCAACCCCAGCAACCCCACCAAACAGCCTAACCGTCATCGGATCCACCACCAAAACAGACGGCTCGCCACGCCTCTTCCGCGTCGACGTCCCCGCCCTGGACTGCTTCTTCAGCGGCACCGGCGACATGTTCGCTGCGCTGACAGTCGCCCGGCTCCGAGAGGCAGTCTTCGCGGCGGGGCCTAGCCTCCGCAGCACCAAGTCGTGGGTCTCGCCGGACGACGTCCCGGCCACGGAACTGCCCCTCGCCAAGGCCACTGTCAAGGTGCTGGCGAGCATGCACAGCGTGCTGGAGAAGACGCTGGAGGCACGGGATGCGGAGCTGCGCGCTGCTGCCATCGAGGACGAGAGTGCGGCGGGGCTGAGTGGCGAGGAGAAGGAGAAGCGCGAGTACCTGCGGCGGACGAAAGCGGCCGAGGTGCGGGTGGTGCGCAACGTCCAGTACCTGCGCGATCCGGTGATCGAGTTCCAGGCGCAGGAATGGGATAAGGCTGATTTGCCGGCGCGGCTGCAATAGCTCTTGTTGGGGACTGTAGACGTCTGATAGATCACGATAGACCCTGGAATTCCATGACTCGTACATATCATGAACCAACCTCTGGAGTACTCAGGTAGACAACCAATCCCAATGCATCAGGGGGAAATCATTCTAGTATTCATCAAAAAAATCCTATATAATAAAAACGCTGTATCCGGATCATCCCATCCGCAAGCATCCCAACTCAAACACCCGTGCTTCCAAACCCACCCGCACCACGCACACTCTCCTCCAACTCCTCCACAACCATAACCTCAGGCGTATAGATCTACAAAGCACAAAACAAACCCAGTCAGCCCCATCACTTTGAAACCCCAGCCATACCAAAGAAAGAAAACCAGTCAAGAACAAAGAACAAGGAGGACCAAACACTCACCCTCTCCAACACAAGCTGCGCAACGCGCTCCCCAACCTTCACTGTGAAATCCACATCCGAGAAATTGAACAGCAGCACCTTGACTTCCCCGCGGTAGTCCGCATCGATCACGCCCGCGCCCGTATCGATAAAGTGCTTCGAGGCGAGGCCGCTGCGCGGCGCAACCCGACCGTCTGTCCACCGTGATCTGGATTAGTCTATGGGGGAGGGGTTTTTTTCTCACTAGGAGATAATGAGAAGGGGGGAGGGGGGAAAGCGTACATGTTCCCTCAGGCACGGCAATGGCAATGCCCGTGTCGACCAGCGCCTTGCCCTTGGCCGGGACGACGGTCTCCTTTGCGCTGTAGAGGTCGTAGCCGGCGGCGAATGCGGAGCCACGGGTGGGCGCGCTGGCGGTGTCGATGAGTTTCTTGACGAGGAGCGGGGGGAGGGGCTGTGAGATGGAGGTGACGGGGGTTGGTGTGCTGGTTGTCATCGTGGTGGTGTTGGGTTTTGTGCGTTTGGCGAGAGGTGAGGCGGGGAGGGAGGGGGGTTGGTGGGCGGGAGCTGTGGGTTGTTCACGGGATGGTGTTGATTCTTTGGTCATTTGATGTTTGGATTGGGGGTTTGACGAGAGGTTATGGAGGGCAGAGTAGAAGGTTGAAGTGGGATGGATGGTTGTGGTGTACGGAGTATGGAGCATAGCGATCGGGTTTTGGTCTGTTGGCTTTGGGAGACGCGTCTGGCGGTGAAGACGAGGGTTGGACGCGCACCGCGTTTAATTGGCTTGGCGGGTTTGCTTTGGTTGGCTGTTGTTTGTGCCTGCGGAATCGGGTGTCGCGCCCTATGGAGAACCGAGGACTGAGGAACTCCCCGCAAGGGTTTAAGCTCGGGCGAGACAGTGGGCGTGTTGAATGAACCTCGGTCCGTTTGCCGTTGGAGAGCTGGGGATGTCTGTGCCTTATTATTCCGGGGAAGATTCTACTTAATTTACTGACATATCCTCAAACCCAGTATTTCGCAGGCGGATAAATCCTTCAAGTTGAATTGTTGAGAGACCAACTCGGCGCGCCATGGCTGGAGCTATACGCCAGCCTATCGACATCCCGTCGCTGGAGCGATATCTGAACCAGAACTTACCCATCATCAAGACCCCGATTGATCTGAAACAGGTGAGTTCTGGCATGGATCCCATTTTAATTCGACTTAAGCTGAATAGCTGGTAACTCACAGTTCGGCTTCGGACAATCCAACCCAACCTACCTTATCACCGGCGCCGACAAACACCAATTCGTGCTGCGCAAGAAACCCCCAGGCAAGCTCCTGTCGAAGACCGCGCACCAGGTCGAACGAGAATACAAGATCATCCATGCGCTGGAGCAGACTGACGTCCCCGTGCCCAAGGCATACTGCCTGTGCGAGGACAGCAGCGTGATCGGCACCCCGTTCTACATCATGGAGTTCCTGGATGGGCGAATGTTCACGGATCCCGCCATCCCGGGCGTCAGCGCCGAGGAGCGCACAGCCTTGTATGAAATTGCCTCCCATCCTACAACTGCCACTAAACTAGGCTAGACTGCTGACGTATTGCGCAGATGGCGCGATGCCGTGCGCACGCTCGCCAAGTTCCACCGGGTCATCCCCAAGTCGGTCGGGCTAGAACGCTTCGGCAAGCCGGCGGGCTACTACGACCGGCAGATCGCGACGTTCACGGCGGTGTCGAACGCGCAATCGAAGGCCGTGGACGTAGAGACACACGAGCCGGTGGGCGAGCTGCCGCACTTTATGGATATGGTGCGGTTCTTCTCGACCAAGGCGACGCAGCCGGAGGACCGGGGCACGCTGGTGCACGGCGACTACAAGATTGACAACATGATCTTCCACAAGACGGAGCCGCGGGTGATCGGCATCCTAGACTGGGAGATGGCGACGGTCGGGCATCCGCTGTCGGACTTCTGCAACCTCACCAGCCCGTACTTCCTCGACGGAACGGACCACAAGACGGCGGACTTCCAGCCCGGCGCGACACCGGGCCTGCCGAGGCGCGCGGACTGTCTGCGATGGTACGCCGAGGTGGCCGGGTGGGATCCCACGCCGGATATCCTGTGGGGGGATGCGTTCTTCTCGTGGAGGAGCTCAGTGATCATGCAGGGGATCGCGGCGCGGTATGCGCTACGGCAGGCCAGCAGTGCGCGGGCGCAGGAGTATGCGAGGAAGACGAAGCCGTTTGCGCTGGAGGCGTGGGAACGGGTCAAGAAGGTCCAGGAGCAGGTGCAAGTGCGCCAGAGGGGGAAGCTATAATGGGTAAAAGGACCCCTAGGCTAGTTAGTTAGATAATCTTCCGGCAGTGATATGATCTTTTCGGAATCATCTATTCTTGAAGCAAACAAAGAAAGAAAAAAGATCTTTCCATCCCCCCTTCACCCCAACCCAAAACAAATATACAACACCATGTACTAACCCCGAAGCCAACCCAAAAAAAAAAGAGGAAAAGAAAGAAAAGAAAAGAAAAGAAAAGAAAAAATCTCACCACTCAATCTGCCACGCACCTCACCGCAACGCAACGGCCAACGATCCACCCCCGGGGCAATAAAGGTAATTGGGTGCGGCTCCATAGTCGTTGTTTGCCCTTTGCCCCCGATTGTGTGACCAGTGACCGACTGGTCTTTCGGGTGGGGAATTTCAATCCAGCCTACCTAGAGTCCTAGACATGAATATGATCATTTGAAGCGAGCGTTATCGTCGCGATGACTGAAAGAACCGACTAGACTGGACCCATACCCTGTCTAGGGCTTAGTGCCTATATGATTGCGGTTGAGAAAGAGAAATGGGATTGGGATTGATTGTTGCACTTCGTGACACTGGGGCCAAAACAATGCTTTTGTTTGTTTTGCGTTGGGCTGTCTTGTGTTCGGTGTCTGTGTAAGCTATGGTCTGATGAAGGGGGCTTTGGTTGAGCTGCAGTACGCCTTAATGATTTTTATTATAACTGACTATAGTGAAGGATGGAGCCTGATCATAATCATAATTATATTATCATATCCATTTCTGATACGAATCGAATATCGATACCTAATTTCATGAGCGCGGCGGGTGGATTCGGGGCGGGCCGCTTGAGACTGGATTCATTCATAGCGTGTGTGGGATGATAGAGACCGGAGTCACATGACTAAGCACGGAGGCCTGCGGCTGCGGGGATTATGAGGTGTCTACTCGTATCTTCTACTACTGCTCGTCTGCTACCTGTTGAAAATGCAAAAGAAAGCTGTTCTGTTCGATCCGGACAGCCTCATTCTGATAGATGTGTCAACTGTCAAGAGGGGGATGAGTGACGAATCATGCGCGGTGATGGAAGAACGCGAGGCTGAGAGGATGATCTGGAAGTACTGTGTACATCGTTGCATTTGGAGCAGGGACTAGGGACTAGGGACTAGGGTTGAGAAATGAAGCCTTTTTTTCAAGCCGAAATTGAAGAAGTGTCTAGAGATGCATGTTGATGTATGTCTCCGGGGGTTGTCGAGGGTAACATCCGCGGATTATCGATGGAGATCCATGACTCTCCATGGGGGATGACAATGAGGGTTTCGGAAGAAATTGTTATTAGTATTAGTATTACTCCGTACTATGTAGTATAATAATAATAATAATAATTATTATTATTATCTCTCTGCCTGGAGGAGGGTGATTAGTGATGTGATTATCTTGTTGTCCATCGAGAAGAGCCTGAGGCACTGACCCCCCTACTAGGCTCAGTCCCGGTCCTAGGTCCTACCTACTCCGTACTAGTAGGGGACTAGGTACCTACCTAAGAATTCCTGGGTACTGGGTATCTAGTAGACATATTATTTCCCGGTTTCCCTATACTGTGTAGGTAGTGGAGCACACGGGAGGGGAAATTGGACAATCCCCAATCACCTGCCCGCAACCATTCTGCAGAAGAACAGCTGTCGATCAAGTGTCGGACTCCGGAAATACCCTGGTCCCGTCACACTCTGGCAGTCATCATGCATGCTGACTCTCTGACTCTCTGGCAGCTCTACTGTATCTACCTAAGACCTAGATACTAGTACAGTAGTACTAGGTATCTAGATCTATCGAGACACAGTTAATTCGTTAAATTGGGAAATGCTTGAATTACGATCACGGATCTTATGTTTGATAATAATTTCGCTCCCAGTTTGGAAGAAAAAAAACCTCGTATCCTGACAGACAGGTCTTGACGGAAACATCAACCGGCTATTCGTTGATGGGCTCATGGCCGATTGCCATTAATTAGTCTAGGTCGGGGACTTTTTCAGTTTTCCAGCCTCGAATGTAGAACTTTTCTTGAGTCCTTGACCAGTCCCCAATCTACTCGTTCTTCCGTAGGATATGTCCTCTCCTCTCCGGACCTCAGTAGTACCTCATCTCTCTCAACCGGAACTCTATTCCACACCCTTTGTGTAAAGACTGGAGTTTGAAGGGTCAAGAATCAGGACAGTCTTGAATCCACCATCTTGAGTTGAAATCAAACCATGCAGAAAAACAAAAAAAAAAAACGGAATATGCGGTCAGAGATTCAACGTCAGCAGACAGACAGCAAGGGAAAGAAAGAAAGAAAATAAATAAAATGGGTGGCCTGTGACAGCCTTGTCGCCTTAGGTACCCAACATCAGACATCCGCATAAACAAGACTTCACCCTAGAATCCTTTGGGTCATGTACCAGAACCGATGAGGGGAAAGATCAGAGATGGTTGTCCTCATCAGTCAGATCACTCAGTAAAATCCCCTCCCCCCCCCCTCTAGCTAGCTAAAAAATACATCACAAGACTAGGGTAGATCCGAGCAGAAAAGTCGCCTCTTGTATCATCAAAGTTTCTACGTCGGTTCGGTGCAGATGAGCAGCTTCAGCCTCCTTTCTTTGCCCTCGTCAGCGGACCAATCACCGTCGGTGAATCTTGCAGAGAGCCTCAAAATGGCCCGAACGTGGAGATTGTTTGGTTGGATAATGCGGCTGGACCGGAAGAGGCTCGT
Source organism: Aspergillus clavatus NRRL 1 (assembly GCF_000002715.2). Lineage (NCBI taxonomy): Eukaryota > Fungi > Ascomycota > Eurotiomycetes > Eurotiales > Aspergillaceae > Aspergillus > Aspergillus clavatus. The sequence continues at coordinate 3,989,487 of NW_001517094.1, read as the reverse complement.
GGACTGTGTGGAATGTGGACTACGGGCTGGAGAAAGGCGTACTTTGGAGATAGCAGCAGCAGCCTCTTTCTTTCGATCATGAGGAGACCAACTTTTACTCTCATTTTATCTATTACTAGAAAAGTAGTGAGGCCATAGACTGTAGAATCTATCGTTCCTCATTTCTGGGGTGAAATCTCAGACCAGTCCCCCGTCACAGAGGAGGAGAATTGTCTTATCCCGGGCTGGATTAGATTACTTGAGTTAGGGGACCTTGACTACTTTAGTTCTGCTGATTATTATTATTATTATTGCTGAATGCTGGCAAGATAATAAGAATTAATCCTGTCCTGTAGTTACTAGTTAGTAGTATCTCAGTCATGTCTGTACTCTGTAGACTAATCTGTATCCCTTCTACCTCTCTCAACACCCCACTTTGTTTTTGCCTGTTTGAGGCGCGTCTGGACACTTCAAGTCTCGTTTTTTTTTTTTTTTTCTTCCTTTCCTCTTTTCTATGCCACCATTCCTCTTCTCTCCAGGATGATCATCACATCCTCTCTTCTCCTCCGTCTCCTCCTGCTAGTCCCCTAGTCCCCTAGTCCCCTAGTCCCCTACTTGACTTGACAGTTGGACTTTGACACCCATTATACACATACACCGTTCTCTCTATCAGTCTACCTATCCGACACGAAGAGGATCTCTTTTCTTCCCCAATAATATGGTCGAGGCTGAAACACTGGAATCTGCCTCACTCTTCTCTCTCCTCCTTATTCTATCGAGCCATCCAGTCTCTTTCTTTCTTCCTCCTCCTCTTCCTCCTCCTCCTCCATCGGCATCATCAGCACCATAATCATCTCTGGTCCCATCCACGACGCAAATCAATCTCCCCCGTTCTGGCCATCAAATCATCTCTGACCGCTTGATCGCCTTCTGTTGTCTCTCCCATTTCATCCTCGATCCTGCCTGCCAAGCCAACGTTCCTCTTCCCGCCCGAACTAACTAACTAAAAGGTAGCCTCATCGTGGTGAAGCCATAGACCATAGTCCGGTTCATTATTATCATCATTATTATTATCCTTCCTCTTCTTTTTCCTCTTTGATCAATATTGATTCAATTTTTCTCTCTAACCCGCGCCCTTCTGGACGATTTCTCCATCGGCTCCTCCTCCTCGATATATTTTGATGGTCACTCCTATATCCACCGCCGCCAGTCTTATTGCGACAAACCCGACTACTGCAGCGTCGTCACCACCACTCCCACATGTCCACCAGTCCACAGCCGTTATAGTGGCACCCTGGTTATCCTTGTCCTTGTCGTTTTTGTTGTTGTTGTTATTATTATCAACAACTGTTACTCCGCTTCTTCCCCAATTCTGGACCATTTTTCTTTTAATTTATTTCATTTTTTTTTTTTTTTCCCAGACTTGGGATTTTGGGGACTATCATCTTCTCTCTCTCTCTCTTTCTCTCCCCCTCTAACCACGTCGCACCTCGTCAAACCGAATCAACTTCAACCCGTCAGCATTATTATCCTTTGCTTCTCATTCGTCCATTCGGTTGGTTTCTGTTTTAGCCTGGCCGCGACCAGCCTTCTCATGCATCGGGTACATCATTGCCAGCCGTGCCCGTGACGTGCCATTCGGTCCTTGTGAGAGCCTCACTGCAGGTGCTCTGGCTCTTGCGCCAGATTGGGTTCTCAACGAAGTTTTTTTGACTCCAAGAGTCCCGACCAGTAACTCGCAGGCTTTATCGTGGGTGTAACAGGTAAGCTGATTTCAATATCAATGTCTTTTCCTATCAAACCTCCGAACAACATGGAATTGCGACCTTCAATCGGAGCCCTCCATCAACGATCTGCGGCGCATTGCATGTCACGCTGCCTCTCTTTGGTCCGTGGCCAACCAATTGCCCAGGTAAAAAGGATCTCCGGACCACTGCGATCCTATCCCGTCGTTATCCCACTGGAATACGGTGAATGTTTGAGCGCTTCTTAAGCAGCTCAGTGTTCTGCCTCCGGCGTATAATCAGCCATCCAATCAGCGGTCTACCTGTTACGATCAGATGTTTCGCATTCATATCCGCGAGATTTTTTTTTTTTTAGCTTAGACATGTACTGATCATATCTACAGGTATTGGCCCTTGAAGAACCGCACCGCTGTCTTACGTGCCCTTGTTCAATCTTCGACTATCTTCTCAATCGCGGGTTTCTGAACTTGAAATTGGTTTCATCCCCATTTGACGTCTGCGAAGCGAGAACGAAGAGACCAAATTCTCAAGCAAGGAAAGGAAAGGAAGAGAGAGAAAAAGAAGAAGAAGAAGAAGAACAAAAGAAAAGGGAGAGAAACTAAATCGGGGGCCTACCTGATGCCCCCCAAACCCCCGCCTCCATGACCGACGCATACGAACCAGATGACAGTCGGCTTACTCCGGGGCTGGAGGTGCAGCAGCCCAACTACAAGCGCGACGAGTCCTTGCCTCCATTTGTGAACCAGGACTCGCCGCCCAAGGACGACGCTCCTGATAAATATCCTGGCCCCGAGGGGACGTCTTCGGACCTTCCCCGTAAGCCTTTGCCGACATCCAAGTCCGGGATAGCTGAGGGCAATGCGGTACTGATTGCTCAACTAGACCCAAATCGCCCTGAAATTGCCCGTCGTGAAATAGAGCATTCGCATTCTTTGAGCCCCTGGATTGACGATGAGCCCAATGGACAGAGAACGACGATTGAACCTCCACGGGATGGTGAGGCTAAAGCACAGGAGCATGTATCGTCAGTGGCGGTCAAGGCCTTGGAACTCCTCGGATCGGAGTCCACAGCATTACCCCCCGAATCACCTGATCTCTTGAACCCTCTGCCAGTCCCAAAGCCTCCGTCATCTCCACAGGCAAGCAGGAATTCTCTGGGGCCGCCCGCATTACAGAACGAGCCTGTTAGCATCAAAATCGAAGAACCCCTTCCCGGGACTTCTCTTCTTCTCGAACCAGACCAGTTTAGCGTCGAGCGCCGATCTCCAGAGGTTTCACCTTTGAAAAAGTTCGCACTGCCGCCTTCGGAGGTACCGGTGCAGGACATACTTCCGGCACTCCAAACATCGCCTCCATCGGCCGTTGCGAAATCGCCGGAGAATCATCAGCAACCCAGCCTGCCATCGATCCAGACCGCCTTGGGTGATTTCGCTGGGCCGCCGAAGGATCATTTTGGCCGATCTCCTTACCCCCTTCCGCCCGTCTCGGCCGCCTCACCATCCATCCCACGCAGCGATGCAGCTTGGGATCACCAGCGCGGGGGGCAATTTGTGCCGGCGCAGGTGCCTCCCAGTCCCTATTCCCACTTGTCCCCGGCCAGTTCTCAGGGCATGTCGGCCGTTTCTTCTCCCGCATCGCAGCAACAGCCCCATTGGCGGCAAAGCCGATCCGATATCACCTACCTTACGACTCCGAACTACGAACCGTCTCCGGCTGCGGTCAAAAGTCCAGCGACCAGCTATCCGACCCCAACCGATCAGACCCCATCCAGCGATCGGGCACTATTCAACCCGGCGCCACCGTCCACAGCGCCTGTTCCTCCAGGCACGTTCAAATGTCATCATCCTGGCTGTACCGCTGCGCCGTTCCAAACGCAATACTTGCTCAAGTAGGTTGATATGACGGCGGACGGCCCCTCTCGAAGTTCTAGGCTCACTTCTATTGCAGTTCTCATGCCAATGTTCATTCGCAAGACCGGCCCCATTTTTGTCCGATCGAAGGATGTCCGCGCGGAGTGGGTGGTAAGGGATTCAAGCGTAAGAACGAGATGATCAGACACGGCCTCGTGCATAATTCCCCGGGATACGTATGTCCGTTTTGTCCGGACCAGCAGCACAAATATCCGCGACCTGATAACCTCCAAAGGTAAGGTTCTCCATGTGTACTCTTCACTCTACCTCAGATCAAGTCTAACAAACAAAAACCAGACATGTGCGAGTCCACCATGTGGACAAAAGCAAAGACGATCCAGAGCTCAGACGAGTCCTCGCCTTGAGACCAGAGGGCAGCACGCGAGGCCGACGACGACGCACGACCGCGCATTAGCGGATTTTTCACGGCATCGAGATCAGATCCTCATATACGGCCATGTCGACACAACACATCCTTACACCCTCGCGCACGACGGCTCCTCACGGTCGTCGCGGACGAACGCGGACAACCTTACCCCGAAAACCGCCCTCTCTTGTCACCTGCATATGCGCTGACGAATTTTCTTATCTTCCTCGTGTTCCTGCTATTCCCACATGATACCAGATGCTTAGAATCATGATTCGTCGTTTTCTTCTTTTGTCCTGTTCTCTTCATGCGTTGTACGGTATGCTGCCATTCGCTTTGTATTAGCATATATTGCTCTCGTCTCAGCATGGGGTACAGCGTGGTGTACGAGTGGCGTCGGTGTTTCATGTTCCATGTTTCTGTTTTCCCTTTGGCTCTCTGAAATCAGTTTTGTTTCTTGTTTTGTGTAAAGCTGCATCTTAGCCTCGTTACACTTACTGCTTATACATACCTTATGGCGTCTGAGGAATGGAGTGTTCAGTTCAAGCACACAGTCATACATATATCAGTTGGATCAGTTGGGTTGACGTGACGATAAGATAACTAACCCGCTTGCGCCATGAGCAACAGACTCAAAGAACAATCAACGCATATAAATACAGAAACAGGTATCACAAGACGCTACTTTAGCAAACCATGCAACCAAATCCCAGCGCGCATCGCTATGCCCAAAACCATACCAAGCCCCAACTCTATCAATCTCCGAGCCCACAGCCCTCCCTTTCCATCCTAACAAGAACTCGCACCAACACCAGAATACATATACACATAGACATACACATCCATATCCATATCCATATTTAGTCAACACCCCCCACCCTTCCGATGAATCCTTCTCACATGATCCTTCATATTGTCCACGCGGCTAAACACGCGCCCGCAATCGGGCCACTCACACTCCACGCCGGGGTTATGCTTCGCCTCGTGGCGGGCGCGGTCCTTCTTGCTCGAGAACCCGCCGGCGATGGCCTGCGGGCAGCCCTCGTGCCGGCAGAAGAGGTGCTTGCGGTGGCGGTTGAAGTGCTTGCGGAGGTCGCAGCCGCGGCGGAACACGGCGGGGGAGGTGCAGCCCGGGTACGCGCAGCGCCAGCTGCCGTCGGCGTTGAGGTGGCCGTAAGGCGAGAGGTCCTTGGGTTGGTGGGGGTCGAGTTGCGGGTGCGTGTGGGGGGAGGAGTGCATTGGGTCTGGGAGGGGCGAGGGGCTGGTAGGGAAGAGGGACGGGGAGGGTTGGGCTTGGGTGTAATAGTCGGTGTAGTAGGTTGTTGATGTTGATGTTGATGTTGTTGGTTGTTGGTATGGGGATGCTGTTGGGGGTCGAGAATGAGGCTGAGGAGGCTGAGGGGCCCATTGGTCTGCGTAGGCGAGGTAGGGGCTGCTTATACCTGATAGCATGGCGTTGTCGTAGGCGTGGGTTGCATGGAGGGAAGGGTCCAGGTCCAGGTCTATGTAGGAGGACCCCGTTGAATGGGCCGGTGCGTAGAAAGCTGCCATGTCTTCCTCAATCTCGGCTCGGCCCATATGGTATGCGTACGTCTCGGGCGCCCCTTGCAGATCTGCATAGGCACAATGGTGGGAAGACATGGCGATAGAGAGATGTTGATCTAAGAGAGGAAAGGACATGTTCTCGCGGGCCGCACAATCGGACGACCCAATTGATTTTGGCTTGGTGCTAGCAGACGGTGGGATTAGAACAGATATGAAGCGTTCGAATTGCTCTTTTGGGATGATGCGCCAATCGATCCGGAGTCCATGCAATGTCATTAAGTACTTCGTCGCGAAGCAATCCAGCGTGTCCATCTCGTGCCAATAATGGAAATCCTTATCGTTGTTTCCTTCAGGATGACGACCGATTTGTTTTCTTTTTCCTCGCTCTAAAGATATCCAGCAATGACCATTATGACTCGGAAATATTGAAGAATATTATTCAACGTCAGACGTGGCTATGTCATGCTTCGGAGAGCTGACAAATTTGCCCAATACAGTATGCTGTTCATCATTCCTATACTTCAGGGTATGCTCTGAGCCCTGGAGAATAGTTCATTCAGGCCATTGCCATTGGTCATCGACGTGCTGTAGTGGCTATTCTAGCCTCCCGCTTACCTCGGTTTCTTTAGGCGATGAACGGCGTGGTACTTTGAAGCAAGTCGGTGAGAATAGCTAGGGTCCGAAGCAGCTTTCCAGTAACTCCAGACATGCCGCTCCGGGGTCAGCATGATGGACCAGTCAATATGCACTGAGACTGTTGGGGGCTTGCGATGATGGCTGAAACGTCAGAATCATCACCGGCCGGTGCATATGTCCTTCCGCCGGGTTCTCTAAAAGGCCTAGGTAACCTTGGCTTCATGCAGTTAGACTGCACGAGTAATCCAATAGCATTCTCCGGTATCTGCAGACAAATCCCACCATCGGTTCGAGTTCGGTTTAGTGGTTATGGTTTGACGGAATATCCGCACATATTCCGCACTATGTAGCTAGTTGATCAAGGTCTGGTGCTTGTGCTGGCCATTCTTCATCTCCATTTGTTCTGTAGCTCCTTTGATCTGCAGTCGGGGTCGCGGAAATACTCGCTTCTATCTCCGGAATGAGCTAACTAGCGATTACTGTGGTGAATTGGTAGCCTCATGCATTGCTTGCACATCATTCATCCGGCCCCGCCATCAAGTCAATGGTACCCGTATCCGAATATTGGCCCAAGATGCCAGCCTCCCTTGTCTTCAAATATCGCTGCTGAAACGGGTGACATTAGGCAATAGACAGCAATAAGACTCGAACAATCTTTGCGCAACCTGCCACAGTATCGCGGGGTCGGGATATCATTGTTTCATTGTGGGACACCTGGTAGGGCTGAGATGTGGGCGAGCTCTGCCATCCACACAGACGCATGGTAGCTTGTCTTAGATCCCAGTTAACGGCCAAGAGGTCTACCCGGTGCCCGGTTGAGTTTCCCCTGTTATTATTAGTTGAGTGTTGGCGGCACAAAATGTCTTGTTCAATCAGCAACTTATGGGGGTAGAAGATTCCATTGGCCTGCTTGATTGTTACACAACGGTACACAATGGCAAAGCCATGCGGTGTTGATTCGCCCATCATGTACGGTAGTACGTAGAGCCCAGGCTGAGCAGTGAGCACCTATGACCCAGGCATCGACACTTAGGCTCATGCTTACCTAGGACCAGTAGTCAAGTTAATCGGAAAAGGAAATGAAGGAAATGACAATCTTGTCACCTCACCATCAGAAGCCTTGCACCAAGTCAACAGCAAGGCTGCGCGTCGCAAAAAAAGCCTCCCAACAGGGGATTCTGGTACAGCCAATCCATGATCTAAGCCTGTATGTATGTCTTGCTTTAGATCGAGAGAATAACCGGACTTATCCCCATCTGACCCCTGATAAGACATGCCAGCCATGACTCAGAGAATGGACAAATAAGTCGCTGTGACGGTGACATTCAGTGCTTGCAATGCAACCCTATTGTCTTAAATATCGCCGAGTAATCCCAGAGAACATATTGATGGGATAAAAATGGAGAGGCATATCGGTCCCCCGGAAACGCACATCAGTGGCTGTAGAAGGAGTTGCGGCTGACCTGTAAGCGTCTAGCGCGCTATGACTTGGCACTTGAGCTGCATGATATTCTCTAAGGGGGTGTAGTCGTTGGTCCCTTCTCCTGCATCCCGAGTGAGTGGTTCTGCGAGCCTCAGCCCTACTGGGCGAACACGTCTCACTAATCGTCAATGGATCGGAATCCTGAGTTGGAAAGAAGCCTCATTTGCATGCACTGCCTACTGTTGAGCCGTCTGCTTATGCCGTTGGCTTTGAAGACATGAAAACATAGGTGCTTGCCGTTTGAGCAAACACGTAAGGCTCGAACGGCTTCCGAAATACAGCGGTGAGCAAATGATTTCCAACGTGGAGACATGATTTAAGATAGGTGTGTATATATATAAATCCAAAAAGCATGAGAGTCGATCCAGCCCAGTACAGGTACCCCCAAAATCGCCCTCAGGCGTTGGCACCTCTGGGGTCTGATAAGAGTGGGGTAATAAGGTCGGGATGCCGAGGCGCAATCTTGTCCTCCACGGGGTCCCGGTAGAGGATATAGTGCTGAACCACAAAGACCAAGTCGAACACAATAGTCACATTGGACAAGAGGAGTTTGACAGGATTTCCAGTGATACCACTCCAATCACTTTGAAAACTCGAATCCAAAATCAATTGAAGGAAAGAAAGGACGCCACCAGTCAGATCAAGAAGGATTTGCACAATACTCCATCCCTGTGTGGACTTGCGTTTATAGTTAACCCATGCTTGAGGGACATATTTCACCACGGTGATGATCAACTTCACGTAGGAAAGAGCGTAAACCTAAGTCATAGTGTTAAAACCATCAAGAGTGGCCAGAAACCGATCCTCCAACCCTTCCGGTCTTGAGCGCGCGCTGAGAGTGACTCACCACATCAATCCACGCCCAAGTTGACGGCTCATATCCTCCATCGGGACTCCTGGCAAGAACAATGCAGACAATTATACCAATCGCCATGATGGAGCCCCAGAAAAGACCTGCAACTGGTTTGCTAACAGTTTGGAATCGAGAAACCTTGAACCCCCATATCTTGGGCCAGAATTGGGTATACACAATGGAGCTAAGGATAACAGCATGAACGGCAAAGGCAAAGTCGTTGAAGCGCACGGTAGAATCCTCCGCCTGAGGGTGACGGGCAGCATATTGGCGTCGAATCACGGGGGAATAGAGAAACGCAGAAGTGTATGCTGTATAGCAGACGAAGCCCAGAACGTTGATAGTGGGAAAGTCAATGGCCAGCCCGATTGTTGATCGCCGACGAAAGTTACTGATCGGCTGGGGATAGAAGGATGCGGACCAACAAAACATACTTGATGATCAAGTCAGCGAGCGAATATCCACCAAGGTAGCAAGCTTGCCACAGCATTGACCAATATTTGCTTGTGTCCGATGAACAGATAACATACTATATCCATCCTAGAAGACTGTCGTATAGGTGCTTATCAGTATGACGTCCAGAGATGAACTGGTGATTAACATCTCGAACTCACCGAGACAGTGCTCTCACAAAGATCTCGAGCTGAGAAGCCATCTTACTTAACTAGATGCCTGTAAATCTATAACTGACACAGAGGATACGGAAGATAAATCCTTCGATGCATGAAAGAGAGGGAAGGAAAGCCAGCGAGCGGCGGTCTGGTGATTGTTGATATCGCAATCGGCATGTGATATGATAAGATAGCCACGCGATGAATTCCTAAAGGGCAGGCGGTCAGCCAAAGCAGTTGATGAGTCAGCGGTTGGTTGCTTGGGATATGAGCCGGCACGCTAAACCGTAAATGGCAAACAGTTGTGATGCTGATCAGGCGCTCAAACGGTCGGCTTTCCCAGCATCCAGCCATCTGCTGCTCTTTTCCGGCGCTTTTCATTCCAGATCGAGATCGAATACAGCTTGAATAGCTTGAATCGGTAAGGCTCTTTGTTCTGCATATTGTACCTTTGTTTTGCTTTGCCTGACTTAAAACCTTCTAGCCAGCCTATCCTTGTTGTCCAGTCCCCGCTCCGGTTTCTTGCTTCACCGCCAGCCTCAGCAGCATACAAAACTGAATAGTTCATCAGCTTCGCCTTGAGGAGTCAAACAAACCATCGAACTATCTAGATCGGATGAGCTAATTGCCACGAGTCGGTCGATCACCTCGCGAGTTTCTTAGGTTTTCTCCTCCAGCGCATGGTGCATTCTTCGGAGTGGGGGATCTAGATAGATCTCCTCCGGCTGTGCCCAACATTCCCCGTCTCAAAGGCCACCATTGAAGCGCTGACTATCTGGAATTCCGGGAGACACGAGCGCCATGTCGAATTCGGACCTGACGGCTCCAGGGAGCAGCACCTATGCCTCCAATACACTGCATGTTGGGGACGGCACATGGGACTCAGGCCGCGATACATTCCTCCTGCCAAATCTCATGGGAGTGAACTTTGAGACTATGCAATACAACGGTGGGTTCAATCGTGGATTCTGGAATGGCCAGGTTTTGCTCACATTCATATTAGGCATGGGGAACCGGTTCCGAGATATGCCCCATTATCGTACCATGATAATCGCCCATGGTGTCATTGCAACAATCGTATTCCTCGGCTTGGTCCCAATCTCAGTTCTCCTTATACGATACTACTCTCGATGGAACCCATTCTGGGCGTTCAAGCTGCATGTTTGGTGCCAAGTCCTTACACTGCTGCTGAGCACTGTTGTGTTTGTCCTCGGATGGTTTGCTGTCGGACCAGAGAGAAGCCTGACAAATCCTCATCATGGAATTGGACTTGCTATCTACGTCATCGTTGTTTTCCAAGTCCTTTGGGGTTATTTCGTGCACAGAATCGAAAGCAGGAGAAAAAGATACCGTATTCCACTTAAATTGGTCGTGAGTTTGAGCCAGACAAAACCATTGTCCCTCTCAGCCTTGTCTTGATTAGCTAATTGCTTCATAGATCCACCGATGGCTGGGCCGTGCCCTTGCTATTCTAGGTATCGTGCAAATCCCTCTGGGATTGACACTCTATGGCTCACCAAAAGTACTCTTCATATTATTCTCTATCGCTGCATTCGCACTCCTCGCAACGTTCTTCGTCCTATCATACTTGTATGACTCCGAAGGAGCCCCAGCTGCAGGTGAATACGACGCTGGGCATAGCTACGTCTCGGGACCATCAGCTGTCGAGGATAGGCGCCATGGCAGCTTTGGCCGCATGGCTGCAGCAGGCGCAGCTGGGGCGGGTCTGGCTGAGCTCTTCCGACGTCGCTCACGCCCAAAACACCGTCCCGAAGACTCACACGTATCCTATTCAGAAGATAAATACTCCGATGCAGAACCGCGTCGCGAGGGTTGGGGAAATAAATTTCTCAAACTTGGAGCCATTGGTGGAGGCGCGCTTCTCGCCAAACGATTGTTCGACAGAAGACGCGACCGAGAAAGCGACGCCGAATCGGGGCGGTATAGCCGGGCGCATACCCGAAGTGATAGCATGACTGAGGCAACTATGAGCAGGTTAGAAGACGGACGACGACCGGAGCCCACTTACCAGACTCCCCTCAATCGGCCACCGAGCAGACCTCCGGGCGGACCCGCGAGCAGACCTCAAAGTCCAGGGTCTTCTTATCTTTACAACACAACATATATGACGGACCATGAGCCGGAGCCTTCTCATAAGGCGCGCAATGCCTTATTTGGAGTTGGAGCGTTCGCAGCTCTCAAGGGCCTCTTCAACCGTCGTAAGAGAGATAACGAGCAACGCCGCGTAGAGGACATGCGGCGTCATGACATCGAGGAAGAGAGAATTGCCAGAGCAAACAGCAAACGCCGGCACACTGGAGATGGCTTTTACCCCCGAAAGCACAGAAGAGCAGATTCCTTCACCGCTACCGATCTCTCATCGACGGACATGACACGCCCACCGCGTGGTCCTTCGCATGGTGAGTCTGCTATATCAGTCGGACCCTCGGTTCCTCCTCCTGTGGACGGGGCACACTCTGATATGCCGCCTGCTCCACCAATTCACCCAGGACCGGTCTCAGATCTGCCAGCCCCGACCCGATCTCGGCATGAACTGTCCGAACCAGGCTCAGCTTTGGTGGCCGGAGCAGCCATGGATGGCGCATCCAGCCATCGTCGCCACCGCAGCACTAGCAGACGCCGGGACGACAATGTCGAGTCCCCACCGGTGTCAGTGAAAGTGAAGATGCACAACGATGGTCGACATGTCACGCTGAGGAGATTGACCGAGGAAGAAGTCGCCGCTAGTCGCGAAGCAAGACGACGAGAAAGACGGAATTCGCGTCGACGCGCGGGAAGTGCAAGTTCTTTATCGGGCAACGAGGGAAGTTACGATCGATGGCGCCGCGTGGAAGAGTTGGAACGTCAACAGCAAGAACAAATTCAACGAGAGCAGCAGGCTGCTGCTGCTGCCGCCGCCGCTGGCAACTCTGGCGTTCCACCTGGGACCGTGCCGCCAGCGTCGTTTGTACCACCTTCAATGAGCCACGTCCCTGGGCCACCACCTGCACCCTCCAGCTTACCGTACGGGGCGGGTAGCATTACCTCTCCTGGCACATTTACCGGCACCGATGCCAGCGGAGACTATGCGAACAACCGGCGGCGAAGACGAGCGGAGAGGGCTCGTGCTCGACAAGAGCGACAGCAAAGTAGTGTCGACTTTACATAAATCGCGTCTGTTAAAGACTTAGAGTATCCACGGATACCCACTCCGCTTCACCCTTGTACAGAAAACCCCCGATTTGGCATGCTAATATCACTCTATTATCCTTATACCCCCCCTACCCCTGATCCCTTTGTTTCTACTTATTTTTCGTTGGCAAATTGATGAAATGCTATGTCGGTCAATATGAGCGTTGAATTTCTGTTATCTTGATGTTCCACTGCGCCTTGCTTCTACCCTTACTCCCCCCCGACCCCTTCTCATACCCACGAACGCGGAACGACCATACTCACAGGAATTTTTTTGATGATCAAATGAGGTTTATGGCTTGGGATAGCTTACGTGTATGGAAAAGAATGTACCTGGAAGTTTATATCCCTGGAATGACAATGTTTAGTTTTTGAGGATGCTGATGATATTCCCCTGCTTCTCTTATGCCCTTCCCACTGCTAGATTCTCTTCACTATCCACTTGCGGTATAGGAAATTTTTCTCTCGGCCGGTGTTTCTTTCACTGTATTACTCGTTTGTTGATATCAATGGCTCTTACAATGGACGGAGCGAGTGCTCACTTCCAGTCTCAGACTGTGGTATTCTACCATACGCTCGGGGTTGTGTTTTGCTCAAGAGTCATGTATCCTGCAGAAAGAATGAATTTACTCCTCGATCAAGCATGCTTTGAAGTCTTCAATATTGAATGCTCAAACACACAACACATCTACTTAGAAACGGAGCTCGTGCTCCCCTGATGAAACAAGAGAATCCAAGCAGCACAGTGAGGTTTTCCTCAGACTTCGCTGTCAAGTTACTCAAGCCCTCGTAAGTTCAACCATGTAAAAACCGGTTCATCATTCAGAACATTCCGGATCGCTCTCTTTGATACCAAGTGTGTGTCGGCAGAGTCTGTCGAGCTTCCGTAAGCTCAGTTTCGCAAAGGCTCGTACCAGGATCGCAAACAAACAGATAAAGATCGACGTGATGGTCGTAAAGATAGGATGTTGAATACCCATGACGAATGGCTTGAGAATATTGATAAATGTGCATGGAAGAACAAGACGAATCTGAGAGAGACATGTAACTTGGGTTGTCGAAGACTCTGAAACCACAGCAAACTCGTCTGTTGGACGCCTCGAATCGATTGATAGAACTTCCATGCGCAGCAAATAGGACAAAGAACTTGATGGCACAGTTTGTGCTTTATCCTGGAATCGGTAGAAAGACAAAGTCACCGTAGTCGACTCACGTTCATCTCGCCAAAATAAGCTTACTCCAACCAGACGCTCCAAGAGACCCTTTAAACCCTTCAACACCGTATCTCCTTTGGTCTTTCTCAAGTTGGTGTGATTAATAGCGCTCTGGGACCGCAAGAAGGCCATTTTTGACTCCTGTGAAAGTATTGGTCGGCGTAGTGGCAATCTATCAATAGTAGGTATAGGCGCTGGAAAAGGCATATCCGCCTCATTAAAAGAGACATGGCCCGCAGTCTCAACACTGCGGCGTACAATAGGCCGTGGATGGTAACGCGGGCAATGCCTTCCTCTGATCTCCGGCTGTTTCCGCTGCTTGGCAGAAACAGGTTCCTCTTCCAGATATTTATGTTCCACAAAGAGGGGATGCAGTGCAGGGGTTTGTTGATGATCAGATGGAGGACTAATGAAAGGATGCTTGACGTGCTTGCGCTCCGTTGGGAATATATCTGCAGAAGTCCGAGTAATCCCCAGAGTTTCCGGAACGACAAAGGCAGCATCGGCTAGGAAGAAAGGCTTCGGTGGCCGGGGTGGCTTCCACGCGGTCCGAGTGGTATCGGGTGCGTTGATGCTATAACCTTTCTGCGAAACGTACGGCCAGCTAGTCGAGGTATTGCTAGATTTAGATGGCGAAAGAGTGCATTTGCCGCCTCTTATACCGGAGGGCAGCGTAGAGGAATTTTGATTCGATTCTTCACAATCCGACACTGGTGTATTATGTGGATTGGCAAGTTGAGAGCCAACACAGACAGTGTGTGCATCAGTCAGCGGATCAGAGAGCTGTATCGAAGTGGATATTTGGGCATCCGTCCAATTGCGTCTTCGAATGTCATCATTCTCACTCGCATGAGATGAACCTGGTGCAGGTGAATTCTCATCAGGTGCATCGGCTGTATCTGTCTTCGCCTTCGAATATCGGAGTCTGCTTGGCGATGCTAGTGGAGTTGTCGGGATCTGTCCGAGCTGATGCTCCTTCCACGCAAATTGCGAGGCCCATGAGGGGCACAAACGCGGATGAGATGATATCTGGTCAGCCATAATCTCAGGATTGCATGGTATTGAGTCTTTGATGTGATGCAGGGTACTCAGAGAGAACTTGTGGGTTTGCTAACAAGTAAGAGGCCGACTCTAGTTCATGGTCAGTCAAGGAGGAGGATTCAGAAAGGAAAAGCAATACGACTGCAAGTTAAACGGGGTAGGGGCGACATGATGGGTTAAGTTTCCAGCCTGGGAAAGCGCGATATCCTCAAGAGACTAACTTATGTCCTGATTGTTAGACGGGCATATATCATTAGGAGGACCGTTCCGGAGAACTGCTATAATTCTACAAGTTCAGAACTGCAATCGCGAGTGGTTATGTACATCAGGTATCTATTTCAGGACAGCCTGCAGGGTCTCGAGAACCTTTTAAGACGTTAGCCAATGAACCAATGGTCTGACAGACGCGATCTCGGTTGACCTACCTCAAGCTCGATCTTAGCCTCAGCAATGTCCTGCTCGCTGCCACTGCCGCTGGCGATCTTCTGAACCTCAGCAATCTGGGACTTGACGGCCTGGAAGGAAAGATTTCAAGTCAACGATATGCATCTGAGCGCTTTGGTTTGCTGAAACCTACATCGGCGCTAAAGTCCTCGAGGGGGAAAGCCTCGACGGCGTTGATGCTCAGGGTAGAGTCGGGCTGAACAACGGCGAATCCACCGGAAACTGAAGCACACAATATGTTAGTCTTGTTCAAAAATGTGAATCGGGCCGGCATATGCAAAACAAAGCGTCGAGAGTCATAGTCGCAAATATTCGCGAGGGTCATCGGACGTACGGAAGAACTTCTTGTTGGCACCACCCTCCTCAACAATCTCAACGAGACCAGGCTTGAGCTGCTCGATGGAGGGAACGTGGTTTGCGAGAACACCCATCTCTCCGGACTCGGCGGGGATGTTGACTTGGACACTGAATAGGCAGGATAGTTAGTACGGTGTCAAGCCGGTTTTGTAGGTCCTCGGTCGTCGATCAGGGAGGGTCATTCAGGACATACACGCCGGTCGACTTGAAGATAGTCTATTCAATGAACGCATGTTAGTGATCAGAGACGCTTGTTGTCTCAATAGAGGGAGTCAATGATTTCGGGATTGTACCTGATGGGGGAGGGCAAGAGAAAGCTTGAGCTTGTCGGGCACAGCCTCAGCGTAGCCTCTGCGCTGGAAAGGAGCGCGGAAAGCAGAGGGACGAGCCCGGAGGGCAGAGCGAGCGAAGCGAAGAGAGCTCATCTTGCAATGGTGGATGGGAGCAGGTGGTGGTGATATCCCTCTTGAACCTGAGTTAAAGATGCAAAGGTCGAAGTCCGAATGCCGGTTGTTCCCTAGCGGCTCTTTAGTCACGTGATTAGACATTGTCTGTCTTCTGGTTCCGCTACCAGGTACCAAGTCAACTCGTTCAACAACACAACAGTCAATCCTCAAGGACCTTTCTGTCAATCAATTGCATTCCAGCTAGCTCTTTATGAGGAGTTTAATCGCTTGACCCTGATGCAGTATAAGATGAACGCTTTCTTGGCAGTCCAGCCATTTCTTCAGATCTCAAGTGATACTCCTACGAACATATCATCCATCAAGTATCGGCCTTGGATCGTTTCGAGTACACTCTCTTTTGGTTAACTCTACCTGATTACGAATGGCCAGGATCAAGAAGCATATGGAAGGAGTTTGCTTCGGTTCTAAAGGTTTATGAGATCACAATACAAGTAAGTTAGTAACATTTGAGCACCTAGATCTCGAATCACGGGGATCCTCTTTCGCCATGTGAGACGACTCTATACGACAGCGCTATGATGGAGCTATCAGTAGTAAGCTCTTCATCACACATGAACGATCCATTGGTATCGAAGTGAGCGCTTCCATCATTGGGGCAGGAGAGGAATGGCATTCCATCCAGAGTATCAAATACTTCTCATCTCCGTGCCAAGCAATCTTTGGCATGTGCTGAGTAATCGGGTCACGGGACCCAGTGCTGTCAGTTCGACATACCGATAATTCCTTGTGAGGACCAACCGGTATTAGGATCGATGGCAGTTGATTGAGATACTCACAAGTATCCAAAAGCCAAACTCAGTATATCTAGAATAAAAAGCATCTACTCTACTCCATATAGTAACTAGGACATCGTTGCCGTAAACATAAGGTATCTGGCGCTGCCGCTCTTCGCGGGACCAAATGGACCAATGACGTTAGCCGCTGGAGCAGTAAGCGAAATCCCACACAAATCTTTCCTCCGGCAGCCCTAGCCTGAACCTTTGGGGGGTCTCTAGCCTTTTGCTCAGTTCAAGGACATCCTCGATCCGCCAACTCATCGTCAACCCTTTTTTCTCGTTGCGACACAACCCGTCAAGATGGCCAGTACGTTACATGAAATTCCGGATATTTGAGATTGTCGGATTGATTTCGTCGCCGGTCAATCCGAAGAAATGGGGACGAGAATCGCTAACGGGCATCTCACTTTGAACAGAGTCTAAGAACGCGTCTCAGCACCACCGCAGCCAGAAGGCTCACCGTAACGGGTGCGTACAATCTCCAAGAAACCCCAGAAATCGAGATATCGTTGTTTTGAGGAAGGGAGGATCACGTTGCAGTGTTGGGATTCGACATTCTCCCGGGCGGCGGTTTCCCTATGATCGAAGCAAGATCAGCATGCAACATATCCACCAACCACCATTTTGAAAGCGGATGAACAGGTCGCTGATTTTCATTCTTTGTGTGCAACAGTATCAAGAAGCCTAAGACCAACCGTTACCCCTCCCTCAAGGGTGTTGACCCCAAGTTCCGCCGCAACCACAGACACGCTCTCCACGGCACCATGAAGGCTCTGGTACGTTGATTACAGCTGCATATCAAGTTGGGAATCTCAGTGCTGCGGAACAGCCCTCGGCTAACGAACTTACAGAAGGAGAGAAAGGAGGGCAAGCGGGAGGTCGCATAAATTAATCCATCGAAATTAAATGGGAAAGCGATTTGAGTTGGTTTAACGTGCGATGACACAAACCGTCATGTCGGAATAGCCTGGCTGGTGTTCGCGCGACGGCTTGTTAAATAACACAAAAATGGATTCGATTCCACGACTTGGCCATCTGTGATGATTGCCTGGTGCATGGTCCGTCTACGAGCAGGTAGACTTGGGCGTCGACTTTGCACTGCTTTTTTTTCCCGGACACGGTTCCACGGTGCTTCTGGTTTTCTTTTCTTTTCCCCTCGCAGGGTTCAATCATTTGATTGTTCCTCATCTCATTCAGGCATATGTGTGTACAGCTGCGTGTCTTTACTCCATGCGCGATTGCTGAAGGATTTATTTACGTGCCGAGAACAAATCCCATGCCCTTCTACTACCAATCACCCTCTTTTCTTTCCCATGGCAAGAGGGTGCATGGACGAGGAGCTACATTCCCGTAAGCCTATATAGTGTTGAATATCAATGTTCCTGCTACACTGTGCCGTTTCCTTACTTGCTTGAAATTCTCCCTAAGAGAAAGCCTAGACTAAGTCTACACTTTCCAAACAATAAGTTTCTTGTCAAACCCTCCACTGACAAGCCATTCTTCTTTCACGACTACGTCGCCCCGGCGTACTTCAACCCAACCAGCCCAGATCGTCCGTACCTTGGATCCCGCCTGATGCCCATCCTTCAGCATCGTAGCAATCTTCCCCGTCTTAGTCTCAATCCCCCGGATCACACCGTCATCGCCATTAACCCACACCCCAGAGCCATCCGGCCGCCAAACCACTTGCGGGGTGGAGTAGGCCGTCTGCGGCGCAAACGTATTCGCCTGGATCATGATGGCTGCATCCTCGCGGTTCTGGAGCGTAAGTGCCGCCAGCGCCTGTGTTGCCTGTGTCTCAGGCTCTGCGGATGTCTCCCCTGTCGCAGGAGAGTCGGACTTGGGGAATAGTAAACGCACTATGATCACTTTCATATGGGGGAGGGTTGACGTTGCCACGGCGAGAAGTCCGGGGTCATGAGGATTCAGAGCGAGACAGGCTGGCGAGAACGCAACCCAGGCGATCGAATGAGGCGCCAGGTTCTGTTTGCCGAGGAGCTGGCACTCGCCGAAGACGCCGGTGCTGGTTGGCGGCGGAACCTGGTAATAGAAGAGGTATGTCGAGTCGCGCCGTGACACGAGCAAGATCAGTTCCTGTGTATCCGGGTGGCGGACGAACAGGATCGATTCTGGGTTCGTGGGCAGGGTTATATGTGCCACGGGCTCGTTGATTTCCAGCGTGTCGGAGTCCGCTGTGCTGCTGGGGATACGAAGCCGGTAAAGAAAGACCTTTGAGTCCCAACCGGCGGTGGCAGCCCATATCCCTCGTGCTCCCGATTCGCCCGGCTGGTCATCCTCTTCGCATGCCACCACTTTCACGGCGTACTTGGCATGGTCTTTCCGGCGAGAAATGATTTTCCCGCCGCGTTGAAGGAGCAGCTGGCCAGACATGTTGGTCAGAAGGACATATTCCCCGTTCTGAATCGGCGCGTATGACAGGATTGGGGAGTCGAAGAGGTCAGTCAAAGAGCTGGCGACATCATTGCCATCGTCCGTCTGGAAGAGATGGACTTGTCTGTCGGCACCTGTGGCAACTAAGTAAGGTACTGTGTCACCCTGATTCCCCTCTTGGCTGGGTATGTGCCAGGGCTCCACAGAGCATGCCAAAAGATTGGTAGAAGTTGGTGTGGGGATGATGTTCGGTGTTGATGGCGCTTGTTGGATGTCAGCGAACATATATAATTTAGAGCTCGGAGGACTGAAAACAATGAGATCGACTTACCTGGCACAGTCCACACATCTTTTTCCTCGTTTGCGCCATACCGTTCGAACCCTACGCTCTCGTCGAATGCTTTTTTCTCCTCGAGTACTCCCTCGATGGTCCATTTATTTTTCTCATCGTCATTTGCACCGGATTGCCCCGCGTTCGCCGGAAGTCCCGCCTCGCGGATAAACACCTCAAGGGTTTCTGTATAATTATTCGATCGAAGAAAACGAGCCACAAGAACACTGGCTAGCTGTGTTGTCGATGTCATCTTGTCGACTTGTAAGGTCAAGGGACTTCGATACTCTTGGTTGGCAAAGTTCAAGCCATACTGAGCCTAGTCCGACTGGATAGATGCTGATTAATTCAAGGACAAATAGCTTTGGTTATATTGATACAGCTTCAAGGGGGTAAAAAAAAAATAAAAAAATCACTTTCTAGAGAGATACATAAGACGCAAAGCCCCAGGAGAATATGGAGTTGCTTTTTCGTGCGATTCGGAACTTTTGAGCCTTTGTGTAAGGTTTCAGGAGCAAAATCCAGGATCACACTATCTGCGAAAACATATCCGATTATGCTCAACTAAACATGTCCTCTGCCCTCCGCCGGGGACCTCCTCGCCCCTCAATCTTGTCTGAGAACAGCTCCTTGCCAGCATTGTTATTGAACTTGGAGGGGAAGAGTTCTCGAACCGATGCGCCGCGGCCCTTGATTGACAGGCCGTTGGCCGAACCGCGAATTGAAATACCTTGATCCTGACCAGCAGCCCCACGAATACTGACCCCGGATCGACCCCTTGATTCAGGGAATAATTCGACGTTCGTGTTGCGATGCGACGAGCTCTGATCGCGAGCCCCGTCCACCAGAGGCACAGAGATTCTCTGCGAGAAGAGATCGGCCGTTTCGTCGGCGGCGTCAATCGCATCGGACCGGCGATGATTGCTGACTTTGCTGGGGAAGAGTTCCTTCTTGATGTAACTCGACGTCGGTCTATTGGGAAACAGCTCACGGGTACTGGAATCGCCCTTGTCTGCGTGAGAGGGGAAGAGCTCGATGGATTTGTTGCGACGGTTAAGTTTCGGCGATCTTTCCCTGAACCGTCTTCGATTATCGCGTTCCTCGTTGTCCAACTGTCCGCTTTCAGCCAGCGTGTCGCGACCTGGAGAAGCACTTCGGTTCCGAAGCCGCCCGGATGATCCTTCTTCAGGAAAGAGCTCCCGCTGTCCTCTCCGTCTCCGCTCCCCACGAGGCTTATCCGCGTCGGAATAACTGGTGGTAGCAGTTGGCCCTTCGTCGTCGTACATATTAGCGCCGAAATTTTCGTCCGCGTCACGATCCCTTCGACGGCGAAGTTCGTGGCCGTCGAACCGTCTTCGTCTGTAGTCGCCGTCACTGGAATCCCCGCCGCCTTGACGCCGTCGATCCGCGAGTTCTAGGCGTAGCTTCTCCCGAGGATCGTGCTCGGGATGCATGAGGTAGAACCGACTGGCTTCATACGCGCGAGGCTTCTTGCGATCTGACTTCACTGCCAATCGTACCTGAAGTACAGATTCGGGGTGAGTGGACAAAGCCTTGGCAGTCCGCAGACGCAAAGCCGGAAGCGCAGATGTATCCTCCTCCTCGCTCGGTTGAGTCAAGGCCGCCAGAGCTTGTAAGCCAATCTCCGGCGATGAATAAATAATATTGGCGGATGTGTCATCGATCCATTCGATGCGCGTAGGGGTCTCAAGAGGGAAGTTGTCAATCGCAAATTGCTTGATGTTATCGGTAGTTAAATCGTCAACGCCTCGTATATGGACTTTCTCCGGCTGTGTTTCTGCCGTCGATGGATCAGTCGCGCCATCCGCTGTAGTCGTTGCAATTGCTGGCTCCTTTCGAAGTCAACAGGGGTCAGTCTTTGGGAAAAGCCAACGAATGAATTGGGATAGAATCACTGACAGTCTCAATGAGCTCTGGTTCTGGAAGCGGCCCAAGATCAATATCCATATCGATGTCCATAGACGCATCCATGGCGTTGACATTTGAGTGAGCGCCGTTCTGATCAGGCTGTGGCATGCTGCTGGAGACCTCCATAGTGGAGGAGGCAAGACCCGTGGGATGAAAGGGAATATATGGCAATATATACGATCAAGAAATGTAATTCGTATCAGTCACAGAATAAGCGAGTAGAGAAAGAAGCTAGTTGAGAGTGCGACTGGAAATGAAGCTTCTCTGAGTCCGGCTGGTGACGAAGTTGTTCTCTCTGCCTAAATGGGAAAGGCGTCGGGCGGAGTAAACTGAGAGTTCCGGCTCACTTCAGCTTCAACTGCTTCTCATCTACAACTCTCTTGGGCAATTTCCATCATTAGTGGACTGGATTCAACAAGCTAATATTGATTTACAAACGGAGTTATATGCTCAAGAGAGTGATTTCGCTCCCATGTCAACCCAGTGGTCAAGGAGGTGTGATGGACGCCTCCATTCTCAAGGAATCGGTCAAGAATAACCACAAGCCCATAGCTCTTCACTCATTTCTTGCTTAGAATTGAGATTCTAGCAATTGATCTATCGAGGGATCTTTTTTGTCATAATATCGCTCGGTGTCCACCACTTACAGGGTGTCCTGCGAACAACTGTGAAATGCCCTGCTCCTGGCAAGAGAGAAGGAAAACTGAAGACTATGAGTTGCGACCGAAATCCAGCGAGTTCTAATCCGTTTTGTGCTTGTCTGAAGATATTCAAGAGTCCTCATCGCCATGAACTGAGGACGGGACTCGTGGAAGAGGCTTCAGTGGACAATATGTCGCAGAACCGACTGTCTTCTGTGCTCTCCAGTCCCACTCACCCAGTAGAATGCAGGCTTATTTCAAAGCCCACCATCTTCTGCCAAGGATGAGTTTGATAAGTGACTTACTGATTCAATGTCAAAGGCCATTGGCATTGACTGTAGAGACGGTTCGGGTCAGATACTGATTGTCAAAGGAATCCAGCTTGCTCACATATGTTTCCAGCTCAGTCTACATCGGCAAGCCCCAAGCCCTGTCTAAATATGATTTTGGCCAGCCATGCAGCTTGCCAGCAACGCCATGGTCACTCTCAATCTATGTTGGCGGCTAAGGTCTCAGAACCAGAAGTTCTGGTCATATTCTCCGCTCCAATATAGCACTTCGAAGAGTTTCGAAACAGTAGGGCGCAGCAAGATGTGCTATGCTCTGCATCATACTGCAACATATCTTATATCCTATGCCAATGCCAATAAGGCGCATTGATGATAGCATCTTCTACGGAAGCCATATGCTCTTACGAATCCATCTTCCCCGCTTGATGATGCTTCCCCTCATACTGTGCCCTGCAACCCATGCAAATTTAGCCTAAATTCACTTGCTCTCATGAAGAGGTTCAACCAACTGGATTGAATATGAAAGCATGGCGCTTCTCCGCATCCATGAGCTGGCCGACTCTTATCATGTTTGCAAGAAACTATCCCCCCCACCTCCACCTCCGCCTCCACAGGACTTTTCCCGAGGAGGAGATTGATTGACCACAACCATATATCCTGCCCCTGTGGCCATTTCGCAACAAGGAGAGGATGACGGGTATTGTGGCCGCTGGAACCGCACACGGTGTGGGCCTCCGTTCTAACGATCAGGAATGATGCGCTGGCCGATTTGGCCGATGATTGAAGACGCAGCTGATCTCTCAGCGTACTATATCAATGTACCATACCCGAGCTACTTGCTTCCCCAACACTTTTATCCGATCTAACAATCCACCAGAACAATTGAAGTGGTCACCGATTGTGCTTTTCCAACCGCTATCCACCGTCCACGACGCCCAAAATGCTCTATGCCGAAGACGATAAGCTCGTCTATAGATTCGACGATCATATTCTTTGGATTCAGCCATGGGGTGAAAATGCTTTCCGCATACGGGCTACCAAGCTGGCGTCTATGCCCAACGAAGACTGGGCCCTTTCTTCGAAACCGAGCACGGACAAACCAATTGTTGAAACCCCAGCTGACAAGGAAGCCAGCATTACCAACGGTAAAATCAAAGCCATTGTCTCCCACCGCGGCAAGATCATAATCTACAACTCGCAAGGCAAGAAATTGCTCGAGGAATACGCGCGCCATCGACGCGATCCAATGGACCCGAAATGCAGCGCCTTGGAGATCGAAGCGCGCGAGTTACGGCCCATTCTGGGGGGAGACTACCATCTCACAATGCGATTAGAGTCGCTCGACGCTAGCGAGAGGATCTACGGTATGGGTCAGTATCAGCAGCCTTTCTTGAACCTCAAGGGTACCGACTTGGAACTGGGACATCGTAATTCTCAGGCTAGTGTCCCCTTCGCTCTGTCATCTCTCGGCTATGGCTTGCTGTGGAACAACCCTGGTATAGGACGAGCGGTGCTCGGAACAAACACCATGAGTTTCGAAGCCTATTCGACCAAGGTGCTGGACTATTGGATTGTTGCCGGTGATACTCCGGCTGAGATTGAGGAGGCATATAGCAAAGTGACCGGTTATGTCCCAATGATGCCGGAATATGGTCTCGGGTTTTGGCAATGTAAGCTCCGCTATTGGAATCAGGAGCAATTGCTCAATATTGCACGGGAGTACAAGCGACGCAACGTTCCCTTGGACGTGATCGTGGTAGACTTCTTTCACTGGAAACATCAGGGGGAGTGGAAATTCGACCCCGAGTTCTGGCCGAACCCAGGTGAGTACCTCACCCGTTGGTAGGAGCGGCGGAATACTAACAATGTGATTGCTTGTGCACAGACGCAATGGTCAAAGAGCTGAAGGAAATGAACGTTGAACTCATGGTCTCCATCTGGCCAACGGTCGAGAACTTGTCTGAGAATTACCCTGAAATGCTCGAACGGGGTCTCCTCATCCGGCACGACCGCGGCCTTCGAGTGGCCATGCAGTGTGACGGGGACATCACCCATTTTGACGCAACGAACCCCGAAGCTCGGAAATATATCTGGGAGAAGGCCAAGAAGCATTACTACAACAAGGGGATCAAGGTATTCTGGCTCGACGAAGCAGAGCCAGAATACTCGATCTACGATTTTGACATCTACCGCTACCAAGCTGGTAGCAACCTGCAGATCGGCAACATCTATCCTAAGGAATACGCCCGGGCGTTCTACGAAGGGATGGAGGCCGAAGGGCAGACGAACATCGTGAACCTGCTGCGGTGCGCCTGGGCTGGCAGTCAGAAGTACGGTGCTCTTGTCTGGAGCGGTGACATTGCCTCCTCCTGGGGCTCGTTCCGCAACCAGCTCGCCGCGGGACTCAACATGGGGCTGGCGGGGATTCCATGGTGGACAACAGATATTGGAGGTTTCCACGGGGGCAATCCAGATGATCCCGCATTTCGGGAGCTCTTCACCCGATGGTTTCAATGGGGTACATTCTGCCCCGTAATGCGGCTCCACGGTGACCGTGAGCCCAAACCTGCCGGCCAGCCGACCGCTTCAGGCGCTGACAATGAGATCTGGTCGTACGGAGAGGAGGTGTACGAAATTTGCAAGAAGTACATAAACATCCGCGAGGAGCTGAGGGATTACACCAGGGGGTTGATGAGACAAGCGCATGAGAGAGGCACACCGGTGATTCGGACTCTGTTCTATGAGTTCCCAGAGGACAGGAAAGCCTGGGAGATTGAAATGCAGTACCTGTTTGGATCCAAGTATCTCATCGTGCCGGTGCTCGAGGCTGGACAGCGGAAAATCTCGGCGTATCTGCCTGTAGGGGCATCGTGGAAACTCTGGGGGGATGACAAAGTGCACGAGGGAGGACAGGAGGTCGAGGTCGCGTGCCCTATCGAGACGATGCCAGTCTTTGTCAGGGTATAAAGTCCGTCGCGGCCTATCCCATAGCCCCCCCTCTTCCCATCCATCTACCAATCCATCTGTTGCAATAGCAATGAAAAAGTGAATAGCCTCTAGCTAAGCCAACACCTGGTTACCAGATTGACCCCAACCCTCCCAGAGCCCATAAGCTCCATACTTTGAAATCCGAATCTCCGCCACCCCAAGCGCCATTCACAGCCCAGGGGTGAAAGTAGAAAAAGAAAAGAAAAAAATAAATAAATAAATAAATAATACCAGCATAGCCAACGCGGATCACCAACCAACACGAATCCTTCCAGCCAGCCAGCTGCCAGGATTGCGGAGGATCACATGTACGGAGTAGATTGAACTGTAGACACTAGTCTAGACAGGCAGTAGACAGTAGACACTATTGCACATTCAGCCAGCTGCAGACTGCAAGTCATGCCGACACAATCCTTGACATCCTAGTGCACAGTTGCACACACCGGACGACGTAATTGCGGGAAACGTAGCCATGGCCATGCACGCCATCAGCATAAGCACCCAGGGGGGAGGGGGGAAGGATAATTCGGCAACTCCGACCATGCCCCATCATCGCGAACCCCTGTCCAGGCGCAAAGCCATAACCAAAACCGTTGAAGGGGCGAGGGCTGGCTGGCTGAGTCCGGGGGTTCCGGGCCCCCAGTCAAGTCCTAGCTCCCTACGGCGTAGGGAGTTAGTTGAGACTTGAGACTAGAGAGAGGAGAAATGCTGAGCTAGAGAGCATGGTGGGTGTGGATTATTTGGACAGGATTCTTCTCCTGTGCTTTGATTACAGAGTACGTACGGAGCGTAAGTATGAAATATTGCGTCGGGGGAGGGAACCCAGGATCAGACAAATACAGAAAGAAAGAATACAGACGTAACAAAACCTAGGTACACAGCATACAGTAAAGTTATGTCGTTCCATCGTCGCAACGGCTGGTATGTGACAGACCCACGTGGGTTGACAGGGAGAACCCCTTGGGCGCAAGCAGTTTGTGCTTTGACCTCGGGGCGTCCGTGAAGGATGCTACTAGGTCCTGTGCACTGTGTATCTAGTATCTAGTATCTACTGTGTAGGAGTACTTGTAGTGGCATATGAGGTTGCTTTGATTCGCCAGCTAGTCGTGTAAGTGTGCATCTGATAGACACTCCACGGCGCTTGCAAGTCACTAAATCTTGACGTAGGGAGCTGTATCAAGCTCTTTTCTGAGTATCTATGGACTTGGATAGGCTCCACAGTGACAAATACGGAGTCCTGCCTGGATGATGTTGTCGTTGATTGTCAGTCGGCACTTGGTACTTGGTAGATCAAGTCCAAACCAGCATGGCACAGCAAAGGGGCTGTGGCTGGATCTAGTGAACTCGCTGAATGCGCCCCGAAAAAGGGAAGGTTATTCGCTGGTCTGTGTTAGTCTGGTAGCACACAACACACACTCACACATACAGTAGAAACTAGATAGACTACGGAGGAGTGACTAGGAGTCCGCCAAGCAGGCCAGGCAAGGCGGAACAGAGACCACCGGCTGACCAGAGCGAGGCTTGTGTGATTGACTCGGGGATAGTTGCAGGCGGGGATCTAGGTTTTGTATTACCTGCTGTGGCCTGTGGGGACTAGGGGATCATGGGACGATGGCTTAAGGGCAAAGAAAACAGGAAGATGACGGAGTACTGACTACGGAGTACTGAGGTTGGCTTTTGACTGACCTGTTTGCCTTGAGTTGGAATTCATTTCCCTACACAGTACTCCATATCTGGGGTGTCATAACTGGTGTACGTTACTAGTAGTATACCTCCTCATCTTAATTGCCCGGATACGGATACTGGTTTGCGAGCTATACAGATACAGTAAGATACAACTGGCCTTGTAGTACGGTACCGACGTATGAATACAATCCTACCAACCATACCATACCCCATACTCCATACCATACCCAGGTCATGGATGGTCGACGAGCGCGGCTGGATCCGCAAGGCGGGTACACTAACCTCATCCAGCATAGCCCTGGTAAGGTATCTTCGAGCTTCCCGAAAGAGCCCAACACCCAATCATCCCTCACCCCATTTCGCTCGAGATTAAATTATTTACTAGTTAGACGTCTGCTTGACACTGACAGAACTTATTTATTTGCTACTTTACCAATGATCCACTAGTACGGAATAATAAACACATACGGAGAACTCCGTACTGTACCACAGTCAACAGAACTAGCGATCATCGGACGTAC
Source organism: Aspergillus clavatus NRRL 1 (assembly GCF_000002715.2). NCBI lineage: Eukaryota > Fungi > Ascomycota > Eurotiomycetes > Eurotiales > Aspergillaceae > Aspergillus > Aspergillus clavatus. The sequence continues at coordinate 3,962,090 of NW_001517094.1, read as the reverse complement.
TCGGTATGATATACCAGACGCTAACTACGTAGTACTGAGGCAGGGACATGTACCCCTGTCAGTGTTCCAGCCTCCGCATACAGAGTACATACGGAGTATATTAAAAAAATCAATAGTCGTGAGGCGAAGAGACCTATCAGAAGTCCCGGGAATACTCTCTTCGTCTCTGGAGTCTCATCGTGATCGAATAATTGGGACTCTGGACGGAGAGCTATCCGTAGATTTGGATGCCATTGATGTATGTAGTAGTATGCATGTCGATCGGAAGAATGGATTCAGCCCAGAGACCAGACTCGGAGTCGGGGGTTGATACTGGATCTATCCATCTACCGGATATTTCCTGACTGTAAGAACCTACCGGATACAGAGTACTGTGTAAGTTGATGAAACACAGTTACAAAAAAAACAAAAAAAAGAAAAACTGATATTTTCCCCAAAGCCCTCTCCATTCATTATCCGAGATCCATCAGTCAAACCGCCCCACAGCCACCTCCAACCGATCACGAGTCACGACAACCATGGACTCCCCCTCGCCTGGCCGTTTCACATAAGAAATCTCACCAGATAAACTGTAAAAGTATGGATCCTGGTTCTGGTAGTCTAGTCGTGAGCTACTGGATAGTCCGATAGAAAGCACTCCGTAGAAATACGACGAGTGCAACGCTGCGAGTAAATCGGGGCCACTCAAAGGATCCCGGCCCGTAATGGACCCAGTACAGATCCATTTTTACTTAAGGGTTTACGAGGTACGACTGCCATAAGGAGTATATACTTGGTCATTGTATCTAGTAGCCGGATGGAGATGGAGATCTTTTTCCAGAATGGGAAGGGAGAAGGGAAGAAGTTTTCTCAGCTGAGGATGATGATGATGATGATGATGATGATGATGATAGTGATAATAATGGATATCTCCAGATCGTTGTTCGAAATCGAGTCTACTTACTGCACAGTGCCTACCTGGTGATCAAGGTTATTTCTCAATCTGGAACAGAACGAGTCAGCTCCTGCGTGGTGATGAATCTACCGACTATGTACGCCGCGAGTATCTATATTCTATCTACCAAGAAAGAATTTGAGTTCTACACTCTGTAGCTCCAGAATCCAGGGGTCTATTGTTGACTGTTTAACCAACAGTAACGACTAACCGCAGTACTGCACAGTGCACACAGGTCGAGGAGAACGATCTCGCTTATCGCTTCGATCCCCCATCTGTGTGACAAATGAGAACCGCAAGTGGGATCGAGAGGAATTCCCTCGGGAAAAAACAAAAAAAAAATCAAATTGATAAAGTGATCTACGCAGCGGTTGTTTCGAAACACCCAACACCCCAAAACAAAAAAACAAGACACTCTCATGCAGGTCAGTCATAGTTATTTATATCTCTGGGCCTTTGTTCTTCGAGCACCACCACCGTTTCAAAGAGAATCGGCAGTTGAAAGAAGGATACCAGCGTCTCAATGATTTACCGACGATTTTCCATGGTAGAAGATCTCATGGTTTCTTGGGTGTAGACTGTAGTAGACTGTAGATAGATCAGAGCCATATATATAATCGACGTCACAGTGCGCCGAAGCGAAATCAGACTACTCCGTAAGCAGTCTAGAGAGAACGACTAGTTACTTGGGAAGAATTCCAAATTCCAGCGTCAAAAGTCTGTCGGTCGATTCGCGCAGATCACGTTTATCTTGCAGTCGACATACATACATAGAGGGATTCAAGCTCTTGGAGAAACAGGACAGGGCGTTCATCGTTCTCGATCCGGGTATGCTAGACGAGGTGCATATCTCTATTGATTGTTTATCCCTTGGATACCGGATACACTAGTGGCAGAACTCTCCGGCAGTGATCACAACCCAGCTACAGATCGAATCGGGCCTCCCCCATCAGCTAAGAGGGCTGAGAGTGAGACAAGGAATGCCGTAGCGTTGAGGCGCTGGCTGGATCTCCCTAGCAGCCACACTTATCCAGGCGATACCACAGGCGTTAAACTTTTTTTTTTTTTTTTTTTTTTTTGTTTGTTTGTTTCCCCCTTTTCACTAGTCGCCTGAAAAAGTGGCTGGAGGGCTTGCTCCCCATAACTATACTGGGCTCTGTTAAGGCCCGACCAACTAGTAGTAGAGCTGGGGGCTCGTTTCATCCTTCTCAGCCGTGGGCATTGGACAATGGGGCCACAACGATCTTCCTGCAGGGATCAAAACCCTAGCGAGCTAGACTGCTCAGTAGTCAGTCCTCGCTGTGTTGCAGCTGCAGGCTGCGGTGGCGAGTCATTCTGCCACAGGAAGCTGATGACGGATGACTGGAGGAGAAGAAACCAAAACGAGCTGTGTGGCTGACTGACTGGAGTGGCAATGCCACCAGTCCCAGGACTTTGTACGCCATATGGAGTAGACTCCACAGCCGATGAAGCAGACCAGGAGATCGTGGATCAAACAGGGAAGGTCAGTTAGTCTCCATACTCCATAGCCCATCCATACAGTAGTTAGTCCCCTTGAAGCCAAAGCCAGGCTGAGTAACAGACATGTGCCTCTGCCTCTGCTGCACACACGATCCGGCTTCGATTTGTTCGCAAGAGAAAAGAAAAGAGAAAAAAAAAGGAGCAAAGCAGCAGTGAAGCGAAGTAGCAAACAAGGGCTCCGCTCAACCTGAACCATATCCATATCCATATCCATGTCCATGGCCTTGATGAACGCGTCCCCATTCCCACCACATCCCCTTCCACATCTCTTTCCACTCCCAACCCTCGCCAGAAGACCGTTGGATAAAAAAAAAATAAAAACAAAAAAAAAAATACCCAATTCCCCCTCCCCATTGGTTCTAGTCTCCTGCATGCACAAGGCGACAAGAGCAGCAAAGCCCAGCGTCTGCGCACTCGCTTAACCACTGATCCATTTCTGTCCAGTGATCGCAGTCTTCTGACCCAGCTAGTCCAGGTCCAGTCCTAGGATGAACCCTTTCCAGATCGACCAAACCAAACCAAGCCCGATGGGTGGGTGGGTGGGAAAAGGCACAGAAGCCTACTTAGATAGATAGATAGATAGTAAGTAAGATCCATGGAAGGGGAACGGATACCAAGAAACCGTGACTTGTCGTGTGAGAAAGTACCCTCTTATACGAGACCCAACAAGTCGGGGTTCAAGAGATGCGAGGAACATGAACATGAACATGAGCATGAACCATGTCTGCAAGATAGGTTAGGTACTCAGTCTCTCCCACCTGCATAGGCTACCTAACCTATACTGAACTTACAGACAACCTCCGTCACGTATATGGGGAGCTGAACATTTCCTTGGTCTGAAGAGTGGCCACCCCTTGCATAGTCCTCGTGAGCATGTTGGCATTCCACAGGGAAGACATGACAGCCAGCCACAGCCACTGGTGCTCTGAATGGGTTACGGAATATTCTTCCATGTCCTGTTTTGGCCAATCTCTAACCCTCGAACAAGATCTCTAATCTGGATTTTTTTTTTTGTTTTTTTTTGAATTATTGATATCCGATATTCCAGCCTGAACTCGTAAAATAAACATTACATTCATTGGTTCCTTTGGTATGCAGAGCAAGAATGGTGGCGCTCAACAATGGGGGGTATTATAAAGTCCATAAAACACAGTCAACAATTAATGAGGCTCATCACGCCTTGTCCCTTTTCCCTGGGAATCACACATGTAAACAAAACAAAACTGTTCCAAGGAACCACCATCATGCTTTTTGTTAAAGACGTAGGGAGGATTTTCCACGTGGCCCGCCGTGGAGGTAAACCCATCGAGTAAAAGACGAAGAAAAAAAAAAAGAAAAAAGAAAATTGTACAGACCATGAGACAAAGGAAATCAGTGACGGCAATTGATGTAGCGAGAGACAAGAGGTCGGAAATTCATATATACAGAGGCGCTGCCCAAAAGACAAAAGAAAAAAAAAAAAGAAACCTCGAGAATTAGGAATAGTCATCCAATCGTTGCAGACATCATCAGTTAAGCAAGTTGTCGAGGCCCATCCGCGAATCTCGACGAGGCTCGGCCTTGACAGGCTCTGAAGTTGTCCAGCTCTGCGATAGCGATGTGGATGGCTGATTCCAGGGCTGAGGGTCGGGAATCCAGCGTGGCTTTGAGGCAGCGTCGGAAAAGGGTTCGAGCACCTTCAGGCGGGCGTAGGGATGGTTCACGTAGACGTCCTCGAGCCCTTGGCTCTGTCTGCGAAAGTCGCCCAGGAGAGGCAGAAGCTGCGGTGAGGCAACGGTTCGTGGGGAGGCGGAGGAAACCGAGTTGTGATCCGAGACCATCGAGGGAGAGCCGAGAGAAGGGGCGCGGGAGGCGTCTGAGTAGGTTGGGGAAGTCAAGGGCGTTTCAACGGGTCGGTTGAGAGTAGGAAGAGTGAAGATGGGGCTCAGCTGCCGAGAGCAACCAGCGGAGGAGTCTCGTCGGGCCTCGATAGTGGGCGAATCAGTCCACGAGGTGAGGGGTCTGTCGTGGGAGATGGAGTAGCCGGATCGACTGGGAGGGCTGCTGAGGGCCATCGATGCCCGCGGATAGGGTGCTTCCACGCGGCCGTGGAAAGTGCGGGAGGGGCTGGCGGCCGACACCGAGAGGCCTCTTCTCTTCCGGTTCATGCTGCCGTTCCACCAGTTCTTGACTGCGTTGTCGCTCCGGTTGCCCATCTCGTTGACCATGCGCTCGATCATCAGACCTTCCTCAGCGGAGATGGGCTCCCGGTTCAGTGAGGGCTTCAAATTCTGGTGGAATCGCTCCCGGCATTGTTTGGGGGACCGATAGTGCATGTGCTGTGAGATGCGAACCCAGTTGTTGGGGCCTTGCTCGCGCACCAGTTGAAGGAGCAACTGATCTTCCTCTGGGACCCAGGGTCCTCGACGATGAGTGGGAGCCATGTCAAGTAAATGAGTCGGTATGTATCTCGGTTATTTTATTTTATCTCTTTCTTCTGTGAAAAAAAAAGAGTCAGAGGAATGGCATCTCCAAGTATGTATACGGGTTGACAACCAGTATAATAGAAGAGGGTTTTTTGGACGAGGGGCGGCAAGGCTTGGGGCTGGGCTGGTAATAATATACTTGGATGGGCGGAATAGATTGGCTGAAAAGGAGTTGGGGTCTTACAGTGGGGGAGCAGACGTTTAGCGCGCAACTCAAAAGGCTGAGTATTTCTGCTAAGTAACGGTGGAAGGAGAATGACGAACACCAAGCCTTGGACAGGGTGAACGAGAAGGGTGGATGTTTTTGAGTTTCTGATCGATGGAGAGACAGTTCAGGGTCGATGGGCGGTGCCGAAGGTTGTATAGATATAGGCTATGATGATGATGATGCAGAGCTGAAGATACCAGAAGGGGGTCAAAGCATCAAAATGATATGAACAATGAAGATCCGTCTAAGGGAGACGACGATGGCCATGGATTTATTTATTCTCACAATCCAGACAATTGACCAGGGAGACGGGTCAGAGGAAAAGAAATGGCTACTGCTGTGTTGCTCCACAAGAAGAGCACGCTATAGGAGAAGATCTGATCCAAGATCTCGGAGAGCTGACAGTTATCGGAATAATAGATTTTTATTTTTTCAAAAGAAAATATTTTATTTTGATTTTTCTGGGTTCTGTCTTGATTTGATTTTATTTGATTTTTTTTTATTTTTTTTATTTTTATTTTTTTTATTTTTAATTTTTGATTTTCGATTTTCCACCTTCCCTGTACATTACATGACGTGTACTCCGTATGTAAGATTTACAGTACGACAGCTCGCCTGTAAGCTTAGTTTGGACATGGGAGGCTGTAAGAGGGAGACTCGGACGACTATCCTCATGATAATCATCAGCCAGGGATACTTTGATGATAAGTAGCAATATTCGTTCTCCTGGGATACTACAAGAGAGAGCTCTATCGACCAAACAATACCTAACGCAGGTCTTTTGACTCTTAGAATACCTAGGTACAGTACACAGCGTAGTGGGGCAGTAAAGAATGAACAGGAATGGAGCGTCCAAGTGCAGTATCCTCTTTGGGTATGTTCCCACGTACTGTATCGGATTCGGAGCAACTGTTGGGAACCTGGGAACCTACCTAGGTAAACTATAGATAATTTACCAAGCCATCAATGATCAATCTGACAGGGGTACCGATTATCAATAACCGAATCCGAACTCAGCAAACGCAGAGAAGAGAAAAAAAAAATACATTAAAAAATAAAAAAAGGAAGGAAAGATTTGAGAAAGAACCCGGTTCACCAAGCTATCAAATAATGTTCATTGCAGGCCTGCATTAAGACAGACAGAACTCTGTTAGCGAGCAGTAGTCAGTAGTAACTGGGCTTTTTGCAGATCGCGGGGGAAAAATGCCACTACGGAGTACAGTTACTCATCGTAGATTCGTAGATTCGTAGTCTTCCACCAGATCGGTATTGCAACGGGGAGACCTTCTGGTCGGTAGGTCTGGATTACTGCTCATTCGATGCGATGAAACAAAATCGATCCTCCATTGCTGATCCCAATGTCATACATTCTACTATCTTTTTTTTTTTTTTTTTTGGTGAATCCTGCTGCTAGTTGCTATCTACTTGCTGATTGCTACGATGGTTCCGGGAGACTGGACTGAGTGTCCAGATCAGATCCATCCTCGCACTCGCATTCGTATAAAGTCACCAGACTAGTGATGACTCTTCATCTTGACCCAACTCCAGGCATCGACGGTGGGTCACGCTAATTCAGGGGAAGAGGAGAGAGAGAGAGCAAGACGCCCAAATCAAATCCTCCGACACTTGGTAATTATAGAGAGGCGATTAAATAGTATGATAGATCGAGTGAGCGGGTGTGCCTCTTGAATCGATAGTGCTCCACATTTCAGTATCGGAGAGAAGATTGTGTCAGGGGTAGATAGGATATGACTCTCTCGGCCGATCATGTCATGTCGTCAGTTTCATTGATCGATTTGTATATCATGTAGGGGAAAGTTTTTTTGAATCATCTGCTGCCGTGATTCCATCAGCGAAGTCAGTCTGCTTAGGTTTTTTTTTCTCGTTTTTTTCCAGATCCACAAGTCTTGAGATCCGATGGGCGGTTGGTCCATGCTCTTCTAAGTTCAGGCCCTGACAGGAAAACGGGAGCGGCAGAAACGGCCTGGATGGACATCTGGACGAATGGACCCGTGCCAAGAAGTCAATTGGAAGTCAGATTTGAGCAGGAGAGGATATCCTACGAAATGTGAATGATGGTACGTACTGGACTGGACAGGAGGAGTAGCCGAGAGTAATGCGATGTGGTCATCTTCTTTCTTGCTTGCATTGTTCATCCTGGTAGAATTCCATCCTCTCAGGCTTACAATCCCTGAAAGAAAACTATTGTTGATCAAGTCCGAAAGAGGGATGAGTAGAATCCTTGAGAATTGGTCATCAAGAGCAGCGTTCATCTCCTGAATCCTACATAGTAGATAGTGCATACACATGCAGGCTGGAGAGATGACGACCAAAAACACCCCATATCTCATACCCATATTACTGAAAAGGGTAAAAAGAAAAAGAAAATAAAAAAAAAAGAAAAAGGAGTCTTCCAGTGCTCAGCCAGCCATGTCCACCCTTGGGCCACAGCGTACCACCATTGGCTCTGGGCTGCTATCCTGATCTCTCCACTCCCCGTGGACCGTTACCCAGACATGAAGATGAACCGTTGAGTGGGGGTGATGATTGGCGCCTGGTCATCAAGCGTCTTTTTGGGAATTTGGAATCATTTGTCTTTGGCTTTTAACCCTCTTTGGCTGTGATCGTCGGGAATCTGGCCAATCCGCTGCTTTCAATCGACGTAGCTACCTGCTTGTCGGCGCCACCAATATTGACAGGCATTATCCTTACTTACTCCGTACATTCTCCGTACTAAGCTACTTACGAACCTGGTCATTTATGTACTCCGTATGTCTTCATACACATAGATTATTAATTACATATTCATACTATTATCCGAACTTTTCGTACAGAATTATATGCTCATATGCTCATATACAATTATTTCTCCATGACCAACAAGAGAATCAAATGGCATCCTACAGTTCGAGGATGAAATAACACTCTTATCCCAGCCCCTCAAAGCTCAACTCGCACAATTGCACACACAACAACCGCATCGCCTACAGCGCGATCAGCCGCGATGGCGCAGCCCCAGGTTCCCACAACCTTCAAATAGTTCATGTCCGACAGCGCGATGGCGTACAGGGCAGTCCAAAAGCAAAGGTAGAAAGAAGGGAAACAGTGCAAACGCTCCACCAACACCTACCTCATGTTGGAGATCCTGACTCACGTTTCGCTGCAGGGACCGTGCTCGAATTGCGGGTGTCAACTTCGCTTCCGTTCGAGAATGCAAATGGAAGATTGACAGGTCTGATTTCCCCCCTCCCCCCCCCACCTCCTTTCCGGACCCTCTCTCCTTTGGAAGGGTTTTCCCGTGGGAGTCTTTCTCCTGTCCAATGCTGAACAACGTGAAATGGATCGGGAGCGTGATCGATCGAAAAATCTGAGACGAGGAGATCGCGAGGGAGCATGCAAGCGTCTAGGTACCGGCGACAGAGTAGACAGGTACCTTAGCGAGGTGACGCCCGGCATGATGATATATCACTACATACCTACTTAGAAATAGGAAGTCTCGGCAGCGCTGTCCAATCAGGCCGCGCGTCAGCATGATGCAGCCGGTGCTGATGAACTGTCCTACACCCTTTTCAATTGCGTACAGTGTCTGGTCTAAATCCCAACCCTCCAGGTCAGGTCATGATACAGCATCGGGGAGGTCGGGATTCTCTCATAGCGGCCCCCCTCCCTGGCCCTACCAGGCTACCACTCAAGCTATCTGGAAATATCCACATGAGAGGGCCAAGAAGAAAACAAAAACGAGAGTGACATCGGCTGTCAAACTGAGCCACAGTCTCCCCCCCCCCCTCCAAAAGGTAGAAAGCCGGAAAGTCAAAAAGATCACCGGGAAAGTCAAGACTAGATGACGGGACTATGATACCTAACTATCAGCATGAATCGAATCCCAACAAGGTCTGATAACATTGATTGACATGTTGATATAGGATGTGCCGATGGTCGGCTATGGGAATTTGCGCCCCAATGGCATCGGAGAATTCTATAGCGCAATCCGATTCGTACATGGTGATTGATTCATCGAGATGGCTAATCGACTATTCCCTGCTGAACCATGGAACCGCAGCAATGGGCACGGCAATAATAAGCTTTGTCAACGATCAGGACCCAACTACCAAGTTAATGCTCTGTGATCGGAGTGATCGTTGCTGGCGCTTTCCTTGTTTTTTTGAGGGTCGGCCATTACCCATTCATTACTCATTAGTCGGAGCAGGAGTATCCGTAGCCTAGCTCTTAGCTCTGGTCCTATTTCAGAAAGTAGTGCCACCCCCGATTGTTGGTTCCAAAGTGATCGCTGCTACAGACTCTGTGGATCGGGGTTAGCCTGGAGAACGAGATCGAAGATGCAGTTCGCAGAGAGAAGGATTGGATACATAGCCTAAGCCCCTCAGGAACTCAGATTGAAAAGCCGTTAGGGAACCAGATCAATGACCTTTTTCTATCTCGGAAGTGATTGCTCAGAATGGACAGTCGGGTAATCTGACTTGTCTTTTGCAGGGTTTTGTACCTCCGGGGTACCTGATTATCAATACTGCAATGCAAGTATACGGAGTACACTTACGGAGTACCTATATGGATAGAGGTAGCTGGTGACATAAATTACCATGTATTATTGACAAGGATTTCTTACTGTATCATAGAAGAAAGCCACAATTTTCCAAGCATTAAAAACAGAGAGGTAGGGAAAAAAAAGAGAGACAATTAGTACAGGCTAAGGAAAGCACGAACCCCTGAACCGCATGACATGACGAACTCCTCGCTTGAGGAAGCTTCTGATTGGTCAACTACTTTAAGGTATTTGTCATTCGGGGACATTCCCGACTAAGCTTGTTTCAGGAAATGATAGACGGGTCAACTTGGTTGGTCTGGAACCCTGCGTGTCGCGTATTGAGTGTGGAGATAGATTGAATGTCTCTGATAGCTGTGAGCTGGTAAGCTACTATCTATCTCCTATCTAGTAGTATCTAGAGTACAGTATGAAGGACACCGACTGGTACCGACTCTCGGATAAGCGTTGATACTTCAAAGAAGTTGGAGAATGGCCTTGACTGTAAGTACCAAGTGCTTTGTCCTTATTTTCTTTTGTTCTATTTTTTCGATCGCAACTAGACGCATTTGATCGGATAAAATGGTTGTCCTCCATAGGATGTTTGATCTACGCAGCAAAGTAACAGCCGAACATCTCCAGAGTAAGGTTAAAATCATATGGAGGACCGAGGAATTCTATTAACCTGTTACCTGACTGACACTCTTGACAGTTGACAGCCCAGTGAGGGTCTGGATTGGTCTTCATCCTCATACCCCATCCAGTAATCTCTTCGCCGGGCGATGACCGACAGACTGAGTCATCATCAATGGTGTCAAATCTGTCACTCTAGTGTCTACACTCTAGACTCTACTGGGCCGTAGCGGGTTCAACGAGAAAAGCCATGTGGACGGAGTCGTTGTGATCCACCCTCGTGGTACAGTGTGCGACCTACAGGCTACATCAAGCAACAAACGAGATGAAAAACCATGCATCAATAATAATACCGAGTCCCTACTCCCTACTCCCTACTCTTCTGTCCCAAGGATCAGAGACAATAGTGAGAACTCCTCAGTCGATCAGTTGATCAGCGATGAATCCAGAAAACCACGGTGCTCTAGAAGTTCGAAGAAAAAGGGGAGATTGAGAATAGCCGTGGTTTTACGAAACCACGAGTTGACCTGTCATATTTTGGATTGTTTAGCAAAATCATCATCATCATCATCATCATCATCATCACTAGCAACAGCATCACCATTCCTCGATCCAGCCAACTGGACCAAGACTAGAGTTGAACAATGCGCGACTATCATTATTGATCCAGGATAGGATCCCCCCATCTGTCGCATCTGGTGGAGTACGGAGTAGACACATGACCCTGTGCCTATTGCCTAGTGCCTACGCCTCCCCAGCGTACCCTGAGCCTGGGTACCAATCAGAGACACGGGAAGTATTTGAGATTGATCCTGGTAAGTCTGCTTCCTTAGTGTGCGGGTACAAGGATGGTCCCTGTCAGTTGTGCTGACGATAAAACGATAAATGATTAGCAATTGATATTGATGCCTGGGGCCATCGATACCAGCTTTGAGTAGACAAGGTTGAAGGTACTGACTGAGTGAGAGTCAGTAAAATGAGGATATTCAACTCGCATCAGTGCAACTGCCTCTAATCATGAAGGCGGCAGTAGAACAAGACAAAAGAGGAGGCTGAAAATGGAATCGCTGACCTCAAGATAACATCATGAGAAAAGGCTCCTCCAGCGGCGGTGTAACGTACCTGGAGCCCGGGCGTGAGACGAGGGCGAAAAAATAGGATTAAAATAAATTAAATAGCAGATAAAAAAATCAAATCAAGTCAAATGAAAAACTAAATCACTAAAAGGGCAGAGGGCAAAGGGCAGACAAAAAGGAGTAAGGACTAAGGACTGCAAAGAGTGGAGTGGAGCGAACGGTCCTCTCGCATCCCGCTGCTGTTTCCTGACTGTCGGGCCTCCAGCAGCTGCGACTGCGAGCCTGCGAACCTCAAAGGGGAGGGTCTGAGCACCCCACCTGTCAATCCTGCGGCTCCTTGAGCATTCTAGATTTTGAGGTGAAACATGGAAAATGCGGTTTGGAAATACGAGCTTGGGCACTACGGTGGATGGAGAGTAAAGACAGATTTCCACTGTAGTGGATGTATTAATTACCTCGGCCTGTCTTACCATGACCATGATTATGGCCGTAGGAAGATGGAACCCTTGACAAGGGTAATTGATAATGAGCGTTCTGGAGAGTGTACTCAGAGTAACTAGACCACCCCCGATCAATGACCCTAGAAACAGTCGTGCAGCAGATTCCGTCAAACACATGTCATCTAATGCATTGCAGATTATTACTACCTTACCATCAGGTCATGGCCGGAAAAGGTAAGAGCATTTATCCACCCAAAGCTGAATGTCGATTATCAAATATCAAGATCAAGAGTCCAAGAATTCAAATTCCAACCCTTCTCAAGAACTCCATCCCGCTTGACGACATAGTAGTATTCCGATTTGGAAAGCGTGAGCTCTCGATCCGACAACACGTAACCAGCGACGATCCTCAAGGATCGTGCGGATTAACGCCGGCGGGGGAAGTACTACGTAGAACAAAAAGTACGCAGACTATTTGCAAACTAGGGTAGGATCATAGGATGTATGGACGATGGAGTCATGCCTAGTAGTACATTCTGCTGTTTTCTCGGGACTATTTGACTGAGAGTTCCAGTTCATTTTGGCTTCTGGGCCGGGAAACGGTTAAGCGGGGGTCGTAGAGGCAGGAAAGAATAAAAGATCCCAAAGAATCGACTATCAAGAGAGGAAGAACCAGATCCAAGCATACTACTATTTACTGGAGGCATTATTCAGCATGAAAATATTTCTTTACAAGGGATATCAAATGACATTAAATATATATATATATATATATATTAAAAAATTAAAATGAAATGAAATGAGAAGAAAGATAAAATGAATAATACATTAAATACGACGGGTAGGCCGCCTGTGTACGACCTTCCCAGGAGCAGGAGTTGTTCATCGTTGTCATATGTATCACGGTATCTTCCATGTTACAGTCTTACAGAACTGATCGGGCTCCAGTTTTTAGTTTTTGTACCCGCTCGGGGACCATGTGGTTGAGTGGTTCCCGATTCGCCCAAGCGCCGCCGACTGCCGCTTTGGGAAATTACTGTCGCATCCCGTCAAATACGAACTTCAACTCCCAAACCGTCAGTAGGAGTGTGTTCTGTAGTGCTACTCCTCCTCCTACTTCATCGCAGTTTACTGCTTGATAGAGGGCGGTCTTGTGCACAGCCCAGGCTTGTGATGCTGTGTCGCTTTCCTGACTCTACGCGAAGAGGAGGAGGAGGAGAAGGAGGAGGAGGAGTCGGGAGGAGGCAGGTACCTGTCTTCTCCGGATTCCAAATACGCTGTCTGATGGGTGAGACTGCGGCTGCTGTTCCACTTACTTTCCCCTTCTTTGAATGCTTGCGGAGGCATGTGTTTGATAGACCACTGGACAGCGTTATCGCCATCATGGCTATCACCACAGGATCCATATGAGCTATGCATGTTGTGGATGTCCGCTTCAGACAGCGTGCTACTTTCCAGCGCACTCTTGGAGGTCATGTAATTACTATGGATCTGTATTAGGCGTTGTCGCTATGCGAGTACGACCCTCTTCTCTTCTCCTTCCCTAGCCACCAATTGCCACTTCCTTGGTCGTCGAGCTTTTTTTCCGGAGGTAGGATTGGCTCAGATGCAATGTGATGTGATAGCACTACGGAGTATTTGAGTATTTGGATGCTGCATCGCAGTCAACTCCGGATGACTCGCCATGGCTGACAAATGGTGTCCACTTGCATTCCCCTTCTTAGATCTCTTTTGGTATAGATTCAGAGTGTTTGGGTCTGGTTCAACGGCCCCTTTGGGACCCAGAAAGTAGAGACATCTGGTTCTACCGTTTCTCCGTTCGGAAGCGGATAACCTATCTCCAGTAGGGGCAGGCTTTCCGCTGTCAATGTGAAAGTTACCTTGCCAACTCCCCCACCGGGCCGTGCCAGAGATTCAATGGAGTTCGCCTAAAGTCTATGGAGATAGAGACCAGAGACAGTTGTGTTTGTGCGGCTGCATATCGGACACAGCACGCAGTCCAACAAACTCTAACCCAAAAGGTTGAAATCCTCCTGACCCTTCACTGAGTATTCCCAATCGGTGGGCGAACCGAACCGTCCTGATCCGGACCAACCATGATAAGGTGGTTGATGCACCAGAAGAGAAGCCAATCGTCTCCGTCGAAACTCAATCTCAGACCCTAGGCGCAGGTCAACTACCTGATGGAAATCGTATAACCAGAGCTCAAAACACACACACACACAGAGAGAGAGAGAGAGAGAGAGAGAGAGAGAGAGAGAGAGTCAGAGATAGGCACATAATAAACCCCTTGTTATTCCGTATATGTACGAAATACTGGATCCCGAGTAGCGCTAACTGCGAGAGAGATCACGGTGGACTTTGCAGTAGTGGATGGGTAGTCATCCGTAGCTTGGTGCTACATATTCCCAAGAGCGTCGAATCACCTACCATGGCCTTGGGCTACTCTGAGGCCGGGAAGTCGGGGACCATGGAAGAGGATCACACGAGAACCAGGATCCAGACTTCAGGGCGTCCGTGCCGAATCCAATCGACTCTACTAGCGCGGCCTCTTCCTAGTCTATCCTGTAAGGAAGGGCGTCAGTGCGACGAATCCCGCTCCATCGATCTGACATCTTGATCCCAATTCCTGGTAATGGTGGCTAAGCCTAGCCTTGATCGATCGATTTGTCTTTTGTCCTGTTCAGGAGAGATGCGAAGGATTGAGATGGTCGATCCCATACGCCCACTGGAGGATCAGATCCCACAGTCCAGACTATTCCCCGTTAGTTCACTTCACACTTTGCATTTCATAAATTGCTGATTTGCCGCTGTGATCAAGCCAGCAGAATTGATAGCGCCGTTCTTGTATCCACCCTCTGTGCCAAAAGCAACGTCCACGGTCCCACTGGATCCTCTTCTGACAAATTCTCCGCCCTGATATGGACCTGTGTGCATGAGGAAGATGACTCGTCTCGTCGATCGATGGTCCATGTGTTTGACTATTCAGTCTTCAGCTCATTCTAGACATTGCACAGATTAAGCGGAGCTGGTAGTGTCGTAGTTCTAGAGTCGGCAATGAGGATAATAGCATTGTGGATGTATCATTCACGATTGTTTGGGTCAGAGGGAGATGAGGCTTGGGCAATTTTGTCCTTTAGCCTCTTCACTCTGTTTTGTTCTTGTATCTCCTGTATCTTGGAGACTGGAGTATTCTATATTCCGCATTCGATACGCAGTTTGACCAATCCAATGGATGAATCCTTTTAGGTGCTCTCAAGCAGGTACATCATCATCTCTTCAGTTTTATCTCCTATACTCTCCATAATAATAACCATGAGTGGATCACGACTGATAGCAATCTTCAGGAATCAACTTGAATATGGTCTGCCATGGCAGCTCCTCATTAGAAACAATGAACCCAGATTCTATCAAGGAGTCATACAGAT
The DNA here is from genome assembly GCF_000002715.2 of Aspergillus clavatus NRRL 1. Lineage (NCBI taxonomy): Eukaryota > Fungi > Ascomycota > Eurotiomycetes > Eurotiales > Aspergillaceae > Aspergillus > Aspergillus clavatus. The sequence continues at coordinate 3,946,845 of NW_001517094.1, read as the reverse complement.
TCCCAGCAACAAGGAAAACGATAGCACTTCTTGACTTGTTACATCCTGCCAATGCCAGATAGTCAACCACCGTGTGCCTCTTACTATCGGTAAAGTCGATGATCTGCGCCTTTCCGAATCAGGCAACAGATCCTCTTTTTTGGAAGAAATCCTCTGCAGCCAGGTGAGCACTGCCCTTGCCCGCTGGGGTAGCTCTGACATGGATACTGATGCCTGCTGATAGGATCGCTTGTAATTTCTGGATGGCACTAAGCGAAGGACATAGACTACTATGTCAGATTGACCTGTCTCTTCCTCTGACCTATCGTCCAGGTGCTCGCGGGCCTGCTTTCTATCAGACTGCGTGAACCGCAGCACCGTCTGTCTGCGGGTGCCATGATATCAACACCATGTTGAATGAGATACTCAACAAACATTGGGGTCATCCAGCTTGTCATCAGTTAGGGCCCAATGGCCACCACAATATGGGAGCAGCTTCCGGATGGAGCGCTTTATGGTCTCTCGGGAGTTGACGCGAATGATGGGTCGGCTCCAGGATCTAGTAAGGACTCGATTATCACCTATAGCTGCGCTACTTACGGTACTCCATCAGCATCTTGATACACTCCAGGTTTCGCTTGTGGGCCGCCGTAAGCAAAGCAGCTTCGTCCTCGTCTTCATCCGGGCCAGGGAGGTGCGTCAACTTTTGCGATGTAGATCTTGCGGATTGCTCGTAGATGCTCCGTTTCCTACCTTCGCTGGACGGTCTTGCCGTTCTCTTCATGATAGTCTCAGCCTGACATGCTGACCAAGAAGGCGGCAAGCATAGTGTTTCATGGCCATGTTCGGGAGTAAACATGGCGAAAGGCTGTTGCGTGCTACAGGCTGTATTGGGTTAAAAGAGAACGGAGCGGCCAGTACAGAAAGGTTCGAGGTGATGGTCATCACTATTATCATCTACGACGCCTGGTGAAGCTATTTAACCCGCACCACGCAAAATGCTCAGCCCTGCATCCAGATATGTGAAGTCATATAGAGAGAGTAAGAATTGAAAATATATTTTCCATTGAAGCATTGAACATCTATGTATGACTGAGCGCTGACACTGGAGATCCATACTTATCATTAGGCTGGACACCATAGCCAAATCTCGTCACCTACCTCGCAAAGAGATAACATAGTCTTCTGCCAAAGAGAAAGAGAGTGATATACTTCATACACTCGCGTACTGGAGCCAGAGAGCCGAATTCTTCGGCCACTGTGAGTCGACGATAAGGACTAACTTCTTTCGAAGCCTGTCTCAGATTTTGATAGCTATGGCCCGAGAGCCTGTGACGAAAATTGGTTCATTTATCATCATCGATGATGACGGCGTCTTGCTACAGTTTCATCAATCCTGAGAGACAGTTGGGGAAAAGGGGAACATTCTGGTATACCGCTGCCCTTAGGAGCCCTAGTGGCCTCTTTCGTGTCTTTTACGATCACAACCAACTGAGCTTCGCCAAGAGACATGAGGACGATGAGGACTTTTATTGAATTCTGATGTACTACTGGGCAGAAAAGACCTGAGATTTCATAGGGAGCGAAAGTACAAGACAAAACCGAATATGACAGGCGACTTCGAGATGCGTTCAACGATTAGCCAAGGTCTACTCTAAGACGAGATAAAATATCCTGGCGCCCTCCAACAAAGGTAGATTGATGTGATCCCTTGATTTCCATTTCGATCTTCATTGACTCCAGTACTCTGCACCAAAGCCTGGAATTTCATCCAACAATGCCAAAGAAAACCCCACCTGGTTGCGTTGAAGTACCGGTAACCCTTAAAAAGGTCGCTTGAGCACTCGAGCAGGCTATTCGAACAGACGCAGACTTCGATAACGGTGCCAATTTCTCAGATAGGCCGGGTATCTCTCTCCAGCGGCTCTGACATTGTTCCCATTTCTGAGGATGCATTAGCGTCCGTCCATTCTTCGTCTCAAGAGCCAAGACTCCGATCCTGATCACAACTGGGCTGCTTCTGCTTATCTCCAGATCCTCATTCTGCACCGACGGTATCCGACACGCTCAATCTAGATTGCCAATGAGAGGTGCTGACAGAAACCCGAAAGACCAAATCAACACATACCGGACCCGGGGAAAATGCACATTAATACGGAGTACCGTCAAGGGAATTGTGTCAGACTATATCTAGCCGAATCGAGAAACAGGCCTTGGAAGTAGTGCTGACCTGACCTGACCTACCCTCCCGCTGTTGACACCGACGCATGGATGATGATCCCTCGACTGGCATCCTGTCCAGAGCCAGAGCCAGTGGTGAATATGTTGGCGCTTGCGTCTGACGGGTTCCAAGCCAAGCTATCAATTAGTATACTGTGTGCGGAACTACGGGGGTCGGGAGTCCGGAGTTAACGATATGTGTCTGCATGCCTGAGTGTGTGTGTGTGTGAACACATAGTTCCGGTGGTAGTAGCAATTTTGACCATTGAACTGATCCAGGTAGGACAGTAAGTCACGGTTGTGAAGATGAAGCTGACAGGATAATGAGGGGGTCAGATGCTGTCTCTCCATGCTATTCGATGCTAGTAGGGTGTCTGTCTTACATCATATATTAGCAGCCAAGGAAGGATTCGACTCATTCCTGTCAGCAGACGATCGTAGACTGTATAATGATACTGTGAACTTTCTATGCGTGGAATATTTGGAGTATAAAGCGATGCGCCATGATCATTGTTCCTTCTCAAGAGTCTACAGAACCCGGCGTTGCAACAACCTTTCCTTCCCATAGTAAAGTAAGGACTCTGTCAACACAGCCCAACATGCCTCACCAAAACAGCCCCAACACGACCCTCGAGCCATTCCAGCTCCTCAGCAAAGTCCTCACCTTCCCAAACGAGGACCAGCGCGACTGGTGGCACAGCACCGGACCCATGCTAGCCAAAATGCTCCGGGACGCGGGCTATGACATCCACGCCCAGTACGTGCACCTCTGCGTGCACCACAAATGCATCGTCCCGTATCTGGGGCCGTATCCGGCGAACGGCCAGGAGCGGTGGATGAGCGTGCTCAGCCGGTTCGGTCTCCCGTATGAACTGAGCCTGAATTGCTCCAGGTCGGTTGTACGCTTCGCATTCGAGCCCATCGGGCCCCTGAGCGGGACCGAGCAGGATCCCTTCAATGCGCATGTTATCTGGGAGTGTCTTGACATGCTTGCACGGTTGGATCCGTCGATCGACCTCCAGTGGTTTACGCAGTTCAAGGAGGATCTGGTGCTGGGTGATGACGAGGCGAGGTTTGTCCGAGAACGCGGCCTGGATCGGGGCCAGGTGTGCACGCAGAATAAGCTCGGCCTAGATCTGGACGGGAGCAGGTTCGAGGTCAAGATGTATATGTATCCGTACCTGAAGTCAGTGGCGACGGGCGTCCCGATCGATCAGTTGATGTTCGACTCGGTCCGGAAGGTGGACCGGGGTCAGAAGCTGGCTGGCCCATTATCCATCCTGGAAGAGTACATCAAGTCTCACAGGAATAAGACGCTGTCCACGCGCCTGATCTCCTGCGACCTGGTCGATCCGAGCCAGTCACGTATCAAGATATACGTGGCGGAGGAGTCGGTGGACTGGGAGCATCTCGAGGACATCTGGACCCTGGGACACCGACGTCGGAATCCCGTCGCCATGAGGGGGCTGGAGCAACTTCGGGAGCTCTGGGATCTGATCAACATCCCCGAAGGGCCTTCGCACTTCCGAGATGGATACCTGAATCTTGGATCCGAGGTCGATGAACGACTTCCCCTGCTAGCCAACTTTACTCTCTCGCCAAAAGAGCGATACCCGGCTCCTCAAATCTACTTCCATACGTTTGGTATGAGCGATGCAGCGGTTGCAGATGCCGTCGCCACGTTCTGTGCCCGAAGAGGTTGGACGGAAATGGCCGAATCATACAAGGCGAATCTATTCTCATATTAGTGAGTATAGCCCCATACCTTACCTATTGTTTGACTATACGTATGCTTAACCATACCTGCAGCCCAGATGGAGATGTCAATGAAATGAACTATCTCCAGTCATTGATATCCTTCTCATATCGAAACGAGAAAGCCTATTTGAGCGTATATCTGCATACTTTTGAGACAGGTGGTTATAGAAAGTCTTGGAAATTGTGATCGACCCCAAGGACAGGGAGAATCATGACCTGGTTTGCAAACTAGGGAGTGATGGGATGGGGGATTTTTAGCTGTTATATCACGACAGAGAGTCATAGCAGCAGTCTCTTCGATATCAGGTGCTTGAACGTACACACTAGAAGACATTGCTTGCGAAATCGTCCCGTACGAGGTCATTAAACCACTCCAGAAACTCGTGAGGAATCACTGATGCATATCCTTCTGCTTATTGCATCTCATATGCCTCAGTAGCCGCTCGAGTTGAAAGCTGCTGTACAGGTTTTTCAAATAAACAATCAAAAAAGGACGCGGATGATTTCGAGCTTAACGTCCCCTTGAGAAGAAAGACTCCAGGGAAGAAAAAGTGGACTAAGTTGTGATAGACGAGGGTCTTCCTACCCCGGATTACAAACCATGAACTCCAATGGACAAAGGCACAGCCAACCAAGATAACCTCATTGAATCAGTAAGATTTGACCAGACACTGGCCCGTTCCTCTCTTCGTTGGGAAGTCCAACAAGATGACAGACCTGTTCGTGCTGTGTGGTACCACGGCGACGCAGGACCTTCTCGGCTTCGGATGGTGAAGAGAGTAGGGTGTGAGGTCGATGTGGAGGACTACGGGATAGACAAGACGGAGTGTTCTGGGGCCATGTGAAATCATTTGCATCATTTGCTCTATCATGTTGAAGCAGAAGGACCCTCTAAGAAGCATGTCCGTCTGTCGAGATTCATCCCCAAAAGGATAAAACGCCGTTCCCCTATTCTTTAGATCGTCAAACCCGGCTGAGCTGCTTGCGCAGCTGGTCATGGAGATTCGTCATGGATCCGTACCACAGAAAGAAGAAAATAACACCAACACCGGTATGCACATCAGGAATTACCCAGTATTCGCTCTTAAGATCGAGACAGAAACACAGTTTCCAAACCCCTCTAAATAGGGAGTCAGGGTGAAACCAAGATGCACACATGATAAATCGCGAGGCTTGACCAATGTAAACACGCATGGGGGGGAGATACATAGAACAAAGACCCAAATAACCCAGAAAACAAGACAGAAAGAAGAAGAAGAAGAACGCTCAAGGGGTATATTCCAATGTGTAGATCATAACCAGATATCACCTTCTTCGCCATTCACCCATCGTTTCCAAACCTGATCATAAGCATTCTCCAAATCACGAACCCAGCGTTGGGTATCAAATAACCGGCTGCCCCATCTCTCCTCGAACAACATCCGACGGAGATCGGTCAGCCTGCCTCGCGCCTGTCCGCCGCATCCGTTTTTGTACTGAAGGCTGAGGCAAAGGCGGATAGCTTTCTCTTCGTAATCCTCATCCGACACCGCCATCAACTCCGTGCGAGCCTTGTGGCCTGCCTCGGAGTTGGGCAGCGCGCTACTGAGGATGCTGCTCGCCATCCGAGAGCACATCTTATACTTATAGCGGGGGAAGGTCAACAACGGCGTCCCACTCCACAACACATCCGTCGCGGTTGTATGGGCGTTACACTCGGGAGTGTCGAGGAACAAATCCAAGATCTTCGCCCGAGCTATATGCGTGTTCTTCGGCGCAACATCGGTGAAGATGATCCGAGACGCGGTCTCCTGGCCAGCCCAAGCAATGGCCGTTTCGCGGAGATTCTGCTCGCCCAGTTCCGGGAAGCGAAGCAGCCAAAGAATCGCATTCGGGATGCGTGCCAATATACGTAGCCACGTACGGAAAGTTGTTGGCTCAATCTGGGAAGACGTCAGTGAATCAAATCCTTGCCGATCACACAAAAACAACTCACTTTATACAGTTGGTTGAAATTGCCAAGAATAATGGTGTCATCGCTGAGGTTGGGAAACAGCTCTTTGCGCATCCGCCAGCGTCGCTCCTGTTCCTCTTCCCAGGAGATGCGCGCATCTTGCGCATCGGGGGCGCTTTGTCGATGGTCACAGCAAAAGAAGGTGTCGCGCGTAAACACAATCTTCTCCCCGTAGACCCAGTCCTCGAGCTCCTCACCGTAATCTTCCTCCAAGAGTCGATCCTCGATGCGAGCGTGGCGCCTTCCGGGCCCAAGCGTCTCGAAAGGGATCGAAAGCTCGTCCGAAAGAATGTAATCACACCATTCCGCGCCTAATGTCCCTGCAAAGCCCATGAAGGACATATGGATCGGCGCAGGTCTGGCAGCAAAGACTTCGTTGCGTGCGCCTCGTGTGTATCCGTTAAGGTTAATGAGGATATGAATCCCGTCGTCAACAATCTGCTTCACGAGGCGCTCGACCGGCCACCCGCTGGCATCGTAGAACACGGGGGCTTCCTTCTCGATCTGTTGGCGGTGCACCGACTTATCGCTCGCAGTGGTCGCGTAGCAGTATGCTTTAACCTTGGACGGGTTGTGCAGGCCAAAAACGGATTGCATCAGATGTGCGAGGGGATGGTTGTTAAAGTCCGATGACACGTAACCGACCTTGAGGTAGGGGTTCGGTGGGGGTGGGGGTGGGTAGACCGTGGCCGGAAGCCATGGTGAACGGAGGGTCGAGCACGAGATCCGAAGCCCGTTCCTTTGCGAGATCTGACGGATCTGTTTGGCGGAAAGTGGGCAGGTGAAGGTATGGAACGGAAGTACAGTGGGCGCATTCGGCGCAACAAGACCCAATGGAAGTTGGGGTCGCTGGTATTTGGCAAGCGGGTATTCTTTGCCATAGATATAGCGATCTTGGTACCATTGCCAGGTAATTGACCGGTTCGCGCGCTCGACCAGTCTCACGATCCGCGAGCCTTCCCATTTCTGGCCCGCCCAGGACTGCAGGATAGCAGCCAGAGATCCCGACGCCGACCGACGAGACTCCAGCGCGGGGGCAAGTTGAGCGCAAAACTGTTCAATCATAGCCGGTGTTAAGATGCCACGACCCCAGGTTTCCCCTTCTTTGAGCTGGCGATTAACTATATCAATAACACGCGATATCCAACCGGCACCGGTCTCGTTGCTGGACGCATCCCGAAGCATGCCCTGCTCATTGACGTGCCAGCGATCGCGGAATCCGTGGCCCTTCGCAACGCCGCCACGACCAACCCAGTTGCAGACGGAATTCAGGGCATTCGCCAGTCCGCAGACTGCCTCGGCAAAATCAGGGTTCACTTTCACGGCCCGTTTGTAATAGCCGATCGCATCGTTGACCCGACCAGCGTCCTTGACGGCGTTCGCCAGGTTTGCCAAGGCTATATCAAAAGTACCGTCACAATGCACAGCCTGCTCATACATACGTATAGCGGCCTGGAGTTGCCCAATATCTTTGAGCAGACTACCAAGGTTAGTGTAGAGATGCGCGTGCCGCGAATCCAGGTGTAACCCATAGTTGTAATACGCCAATGCAAGTGAGATTCCACTGCCCGGAACTACACCAGGAATTTGTGGGTGTTGAACTTCCCCGCTGGGGCGAGATGGCTGCCTGACGGTTGCATTATTCTGGATCCCCGCGAGCAATATACCGACATTGTTCGCTGTCGACGGGCTCGGCTGAAGAGATAGCGAGAGGTAATAAAGAGCCAAGATATCCCGAACGCCAGGAGATTTTCGGGGGGGCCCTGAGCCAGAGACGTTGGACATACCATCTTGGTAGATTTTGGCCAATGAGAGCAGCGAATTGCTTGTAGTCGACAATGCTGCTTTCCTTGCGAGACCCTCGGCTACAAACATGATCCCCGGGGGAGTTCCACAGGGGGCGAAGACCAGCTTCGAAGTCTGGAGAGCTTTGTCCGGGTAGAGAAGAATGGTTTCTCTGAAATCATGAGAATCCATTGGCGGATAACCTTGACGGGATCCCTGAGAGAAAGCAGCAAAGATCTGTTTGATCAGACTTTGGATACCATGGCGTCTTCTCCCCGCAGCAATCAAAACAGCATCCTCAAACGCTGCCGCAGCGCCTGTATTGTCACCCAGCGCATAGAGCATGTTACCCTTGGCATGCACCAGAGCAAGCATCCTGCCATTGTCACACCCAGGAATGGCATAGCCACTCGAGCCAAAACCAACGGAACTTGCTTCTGATGGATTCCGACTGCCAACCATTGACTGGCCAAGGTCGTCATCATAATCGAATGAGGCCTTTTCGTAAGATCCCACGCTCGACGCCCTGCTGTCAGCATCGCTCTCGGTCTCGCTCGCATGCTCATCGGCGGTGAAACAGTCTCCGTTCTGGGGCGAGCGTAGAGAGTTCTGGACGTAATCGATGATCCTCACGGCTTCTTTGCCGCGGTGGCTGGTGCAGTACAGTCCGATTAAGTGCTCGACAGCCTCGAAGAAGCTAGGGCGCAATTTCACAGCGCGAAGCCAATGCTGCAGAGCGTCTTCGCGGCGCTCAAGCGCAAGGAGCGTAGCTGCAAGGTTCGATATCGCCTCTACATGTCTAGAAGGAGTTAGCTACTCCCGATGCCTCTTGAAGTATTCACCGCATTCACTTACGTTGCATCCCGTGCGATGATCCGCGAATACCATCTCATAGCCTTGTGGTAATCGCCAAGTCCATACGCAAGGCAACCGCCTAGGAGCATCCCGTCGATCCACTCCCAGCCACTCTCCATGCAAAGATTTGACAACATCTCAAGAGCAGACATAGCATTCGCTGTGGGTGAGGTCTCGCGGAGTGACGTAAGGGAGAACCGAGAGGCGGGCGCCGGAACTGCCAATCGACCAGGATGTCGGAGCCTGTCCATCATCTGCGTATCCGACGCCGCAGTGTGTTGGAAATGGCCGCCAGAAGGACGGTGATGGCCAGAAAAGGAGGACGTGGAAGCCGTTGGCCTGTTGTTGCCCATGGAGTTGGCCCTAACAGGCGCATCATACTGGCTTGAGGGGTAGCTGTTGTGGCGATGGAATTCCGGAGCACTGGTCTGAGAGAAATCTAGGCCAGGTTGACGTGGTGGTTTAGGATATATTCTTGGTTTCATGAATCGCTGGGCTTGCCCATCACCATCGGCAGTTGAGACACTGTTTCGTCGCGCATGATGGATGGATGCAAGTAGATCAACATAGACACCATGAGCCCATGACAGAATCTTTTCCTTGAATTCAACGTTTGCAGTGCGTGAGTGCAGCACACTGGTATATGTGTTCGGGTACCCTTGCCCGTTCGACCCAGGCAGTGCCGAGAATTCAGCGCCATGTTGCTGTGTTGCAAAGCTGGCATTAGGATCAGTACGGGTATGATATGCCAAAATGCGGTGATTCAATGTGGAGTCCAGTGGCTTCTGATCAGAATGACGAGGAGGGAAGTTTGCTTTCACTGACGCATCGTGACAGAGCATTCCCTGAGGGGTGGCATTCCACCCGAAACCCGCTTCGCCATGGCTATTTGGCAGAGGGATCGGGTTCAAACACTGCTGCTGCCCAGTATCGAAAAGAGGCAGGGCGGAGTGGTGATTTATTGTTTTGCTTAGCGAGACCGGGAGGTTGTAGCGCGTATCCCGAAAGGCCGCCGGACGATAAGGAATGTACACACCGTCGGGCCAATATGGCCCGTATGGACCAGCTCCGGCCGACGCTGTGGGGCCGAGACATGGTTGTAAAGTCGCTGGTAGAACGGTGGGGACGTAGGAGCCATTTTGCATGAAGAATCTCTGCTGCGCTGGCTGCATTGGCAAGGACTGGTTGAGCATCGAGTCTGCCCCTGGCATATAGTTCAGTGAGCGGACCCAGCTCGCCCCGTTGAAATCCGGTACTATCTCCCCGGGTGCGACATTAACTCGACCAGGATCATTTTTGTAAACAGGCGGGAAGTTCATGTGTTTGGCGGTAGAAGATTGGTCCATCATCGCCTGCTGCCAGTTGTCCAGGGCGAACCCCGCCTGAGGGGGCACAAGCTGGTTAGAATCCAACGGTGAAACCAGGATATGCTTTGTCGCCGGTGGTTGAATCGCAGTATCGCCTGGGGTCCCATCGTATCCAGCAGCCAGAGTTCCGTTCGGCGTTTTCCTCCTCAATGCATGTTGAGCGTCGCTTTTCGAACTGGATTTGGGGCTAGCAGGATCATGAAGTCCCAGACGTTGAACCGGATGTGGATATTGGAATCGGGTGCGAGAAAGCGACAGCAAGGACTCCTTGCTATATGCACCGCGAGGAAGCGATGGGAGGAAAGATGCAGCATTAGAGTCGAAGGGTGGATTAGCGGAGTCGGTAGTGTGATAGTGAGGAAGATGATGATGCGGTTGTACCGACGGAAACGCCGCCACGGAGGGCAACATGGTCAACTCGAATGACCACCAAGGATATCGATGAAAACTTCCGACGAGCGGGAAAAGGGGGGGGGGTGAAAAAAAAAAAAAAAAAAAAAAAAAAAAAAAAGCAATCAGAAAGGGCAGAGGCGGTAATAATAGTTAAGGTGGAAGTAATTCGACCGGGATCTTCAAAAGAAGCAAAAAGCGAGAGGTTGTTGAGAGCGGTCACAAAAAGGTTGACAGACGCACGCTCGGTGCTTGCTGGATCGATCAACAGGCAACCTCCTTGAAACGTTTCCTACACCTCATCCTGGACATAAGCCGGCACTCTTGATGCTCAACGGAGCCCCCCACCGCTTGTCGCTTGGGTCGACATGAGAGCTGTTGATGATGGTCGGAAGGTTTCGATACCGATGTGGGCGGGAACAGATGGTAAAGGAGGGGGACGGAGAGAGAGAGAGGAGATCGGTTCAAGACTAGGGAGCATTCACGAAGAAACAAGAAAGAAAATCGCTTTGAGATCGAAGTGGAAAGGCTGACAGAAAGGCGGATCCGCGCCGAGGACACTATTGTGATTTGCTATTTGGTCGTCGTGAAGAACGAATGCAAGGGAGGAAAGGGACTCCAGAAGAAGAGTCACCCACACTGACGCAGGTGCCCGTGAGACAAACGATCGACAAGCAACTGGGGAAGGACAACCTTGACCGATCTTGGCAGAAATGCTGGGCCCGGGAGTCGGGAGTGCAGAAATGATGAAATGAAACGCGAGCGCGCTCAGGGAGAAGATATGGATGGAGATATGGAGGAGAGATCGATCGATGGAAGAAAGATGGGGAGTTGAATTCAGCAGGCAGAGAGGATGACAGCACAAGAAATAATGATGGATGGGTTGGTTGGTTTGGATTAATCTGAATGGTTTAGCGAGTAAGGTGTCCCCGTCTTTATTTCTCTTGTCCGGCTTGTCTCATTCGACCGGTTTTAATTCCACTGGAACAGAGGATATGGTTACTGCTGTCGTGGTAGATGTACGGGGTAGACGGTAGACATGAGACAATCAAACAAAATTCATGGAGAAGCCGATGCAGGGAAAGAGGCGGCAGCGAAGGTTATGCAACGGTGGGCGGACAGATGAAGCATCGGAGTACTCTGTTGATACGGAAGGAGGATGTCATCTAGATTCTAGAGGGAAGAGGAAGTCCGGGGTAGAATAGTAATTAGTATTAATAAAGATGGGATAGGGTGGGAAATGTGCCCATCCAAGTGCAACAAATCGCAAGTCTGAACAAAGAGAAGTTCAACAGGAACCTTAAAAAATAGATGAAGGTGAAAGAAAGAAAGGGAAGGGGAAAAGGGGGGGGGAAAAAAAAAGAAAGAAAAAAAAAATGATAATGATAATGATGGAAGAATCATAAAGGTGATGATACCACGACTTTGATGGGCCCAGAGTGGAAGCGGGCGGAGCTTCAAACGAAAACAGTGGGTGGCCTTAGAGCCTGAGATATCTATGGAACTACAGAGCATCTTAGGTACTACCTACACAGTACTTACTTACTTACTACTAGTCTACTACTGTACCTAGAATCCTACTAGAGGCTAGATAGTGGTGACTGGTGGTGATGTTGTGATATGTGCGAATGGAGCAGCGGAAGTGGAGCCAATGGGAGAGAGCTGAGGTTTACTCCGTAGTCGATGGATGCTGGAGACGACCTGAACCTTGGGTGATGAGATACTACTGTATATATCGAGATCCTCAAGAGGGAGTAAGTAGATGGACATATCATTCTAGGGATCATACAATATTAAATCCATGATTATGCTGAGAGAATTGATAGAGATCTAGAATAGCCACCTCCAAATTGACCACCTACATAGATAGTACTACTATGATAGTAGTACTATTTCCACCCCTCCAAAATCCCCTAAAACAACTAAAAAGAAAAAGAAAAAGAAAAACAACGACAATTTCCACCAGACCCACCTTTACGATCCAACGGCCAGGATTGAAGACGGCGCTAGAGACTCAGCCAGTGTGAGCCACCGACTGAGCGAGCTGGGCTGTCCAACGTCAGTGGACCAGCGCCCACCAGACCCCCGGTCCAGTGGCGCCCGCTGGGACCAACCTAAGCCTTGGAGAGGGGGTTTCTGGGCATGCGGTTGGTCCGTTGGCCGGCGGAAGGGCCGATCTGGCACTCACAGTCACAGTCACAGACTACTAAAGGGCTCTAAGCTGAGCTGCCGTGTTAGTTGCTTTGCAATCTGGCCTCTGTTCGTTTTGTTGTTCATATCGAGTAGGTTGTTGGCATGTGGGAGTGGGATTTGGTATGTACCTAGTAGTATGTAGTACCTTAGGTAAGGTAGGCAGGCAGTCTATCCATTATCATTGGTTTTGAGTCATTTCTCTTGGGAAATGATAGACACATATCTTTCTCATAAGTCATAGAGCTCTTTACCTCCGGTATTCTTAACACTTAGTGAGACCGGGCTAAGATTCCACCAGCAGTCGGCGCCAATGCTGTAGCCACAAAATACATCCAGAGGCTGAAAGACGCACATGCCATGGCTGGAGCAAATCATATCTGCCATTATCCAAGAGTAGTGATGGGGGATCAGCACAATACTCCAGAGACAACACACACACACCCCCCTACTATCTATATGACTATCAGCCTTTTCTGGGACTCTTACATCTTCTAATTAAAATATTCCCTGCTCCCCCCACGATCTCAAAGACAACGATATCCCCATATCATTCTTGTTCTGACCAAGTGAAAGACATACTACTTCCTCCCCTTCATAACTAGTATGATTATACACAGTATGATAGTATTCTGATTTCTGACCTGACCAAGAAACCACCGGGCCCAAACTCAAAATCCATATCAGGTGGAGTGGCTTGACTAGTTTAATGGCTTTCTCCCCCCTCCCCTCCACGACACCAATAGTTAGCCTGTAGATGGTTCCTTTCGGCTTTTCCTTCTTTTTCCATGATTTGCTCGGACTGGGAGTCTGGAATCTGGATCGTAAGTCGTAACTCGTAAGAAAAACAAAATCAGGAAAAAAAACAAAAAAAATAGTGTCAGAAACCCAGATGGCCAGATCAGCGCCAAAAGTCCACACTAGTAGAACTTCCACTTGCAGCCTCAACTCCCAGTGTCTATCTACTTGATATACTCATGAACATGAACATGAACAACATACACAGCAGAATAGATGACTCCGTACAACTTCCCCATCTGCATATAGATAGATAGATAGATAGATAGACCACCCAGCCGCTCACCAACCAACCAACCAACCAACAACCTACCTAATCAAAATCTCACAACTCCCGCCCAGATCCCTCTGCAACCGCGGAATGTGAAAAGGATCCCTCCTTTCCGTGTCACCGCTTGGCAGATATATATATTTACATAGATATATATATATTTTACCAAAAACTCCCCCCCACCCTTCCCCCCAGCAAAAAACCAAACAAACCCAACTATCGATGTTTGTGTTCCGCGAGACTTGGTTCGGCATCTAATCTCGCCTCGCACAACCGACCCTCCTGTATAACAGAGACCCATGAAATTTGTTCTCCCGGAGGCGGAGGGGCGTTTTTATTGTCGTGACTCGTGAGTCGGGACAAGCATGGGAGGGCGAGGGATTTGCGATGATCGTCCTACTGAGGTTCGGTGGGGATTTGATGGGAGATCAAGATCGGCGTGTCTATTTGATGTGGCCGTGAAGGAGGTATACAAGTGGATACCAGGATGACACATCAGCGATTTTCCATGATTCGTGTGTTTTATCACATGGAGACTGGAGATTTGTGGTCGTGAGTCTCTATCAACTCTCCAGTCAATGCGACGAGTAGAAAAGCCCTAGGATCATATCACAGCGACATCGCTCCACTAAGTTCAAAGAAAATTGATGATTTGGATTGTTAGAAGAAATGACTTCAGATTGTATTGACTATGGACAGCCTACGAGGTCAAATAACTTGACAGCCTACTTGGTAGGAGTGTTGACCCAAAATATGGACCACTGTATCCACAGACGAAAGCAAGCTTCCTTCCAAGAATACCGCGGTGAGTAGAGGGTCAGTTTGATCTTCTTTGCGTAAAATAAGCCTATACCACGTTGCAATAGTCCAGTCCGGGCCCGAAGGCGGGAAAGAACGGTAAGAGCCAGAGTGTTGCAAAGGTCATCTGAGAGGGTGCGAGTCGTCATGATCCCAGCTTGCATATGGGGAAGCAAGGGAACCAGGAGAAGCATAGGATGGAGGAAGAGAAAAGGAAGATGGGAGTGTCCAGCGACAAGCGTAGGATTTCTCGAAACGAAAACAAACTGGGAATCTTATGGAGGTCATAACTCGTTAAAAAAGTTCTTGGTCCAAGGCAATGATCATATTCTATGCAACTAGCATGCCGTTACAAACTGAATTGACGACCGCCATGAATTTCGATCATTTATTCCTCAGGAACTAAGCCAGAATTAGTGCAAATTCGTCAGAATATATCCAAGTCAACACTTACCATCGATCTCGCCAGCCTTGACGTCGTCGGAGACATCCTTGGGGCTGCGGCCATCAACTTGGCAACCGACGGAGAAGGCGGTACCGAGGATCTCAAGGACGGTACCCTTGAGCTCCTTGGCGAGGGAGCGGTGGCGCATGGTGCGGGCAATCTCAACAATCTCATCGAAGGCGATGGACTTGCTGTGCTTGATGTTCTTCTCCTTCTTGCGGTCACGAGGAGGCTCCTTGAGGGCCTTGATGACCAGGGAGGAAGCCGAAGGCACAACCGAGACGGTGGCCTGACGGTTCTGGATGGTGAGCTTGACAGTCACACGGAGACCCTTCTATAGTGCCGAAGATAATCATATTAGCAATTGATCACTGTGACAATGCTTCGATGTTTTGTGCGGAATCTTACCCAGTCACCAGTGTTCTTGGCAATGTCTTCACCGATCTTCTTGGGAGACAGACCGAGAGGACCAATCTTGGGAGCCAGAGCAGACTGAGCTCCGACCTCACCACCAGTCACTCTCAGGTGACTTATCGTCTTGTTAGTATCGTCATCGCACACTTTTTGCGCAAAAGGAACACCAGGCAAAACTTACATGACCTTCACCTCATTGGGGTCGAACTTGGGAGCTGCCCAATGGGTGTTATGTTAGTCGCCATTTTGCTTATAGCCAAGGAGATGATACTTACGCATGGCGAGTGCGAAAGGTCGTCAATCGTCCTTGGAGAGTTGGTCGGGGTGGATGGTTCAAAGAAGCAAAAGAAAAGTTCCCCCGAATTTTCTTAAGAAGTCATGGATGTTTTAGCTCGACCCGCAACTCAGCCTAAGCGAAGACTTGATTGGGAAAAGCTACTAGGGTTGAGCCCGCCCATGGTCACGTGACATGATATCAACTTGACCTCGATTGAAATGTTCAGATGGAAGGTACGACCTCGCGGGCATCTACGGTTTTTTTTTTTTTTTTTTTTTTAAATTTTCTTGAAGTACCGACTGGTGGGATTTGGATGGTTACTGTATAGTGGGTAAAGGGCAGAAAGATAAAAGAAAAGAAAAGAAACCAAAATCACCGCAAATCACCGCTAAAGATACAAGAGACCCGAGGACCGACGTCAAACCGCCCTTTGCTCTCGCTACGGCCATTACCTCGTCACATCTAGCTGGTTCCGGAAACCGCAAGCCTAGAACAACAGTTAGCACAAATCATTGATCGGGGGTCGAGAATGAAGAGCTTACTTCATCAAATGATCCATGAATGTCTGCAACGAGACATCGTCGGTGAAGATAGTCTGCGATGTCACGCCTCCGCCGTATCCTCCTGTCGTGTGTGTAGTTGATGGGTTCAGCTTTGACAGGAGGAAACGTGCTTGCGAACCACCGGCGTCACAAACAATGAAACGGGGTAGCGGGAAACGGTCCGCAATCAATTCCTATTTCGCGAGTTAGCGTAGACTTTGAATCGTGCCAAGAAAGGGTCAACGAACCCTAGCGTCCTCCTTAGGTTGCTCCAGGAGAGCCTTCAGGTTCTCATAACCCTCCTGATCCTGGTAACCGGCCTTCCTCCATTCCGCAATCGTTTCTCCGTGGAAAATGAGAATATGGAAGAAAGTGTCGAGAAGGAGGATGTGGGTAGGTTGGATCGAAGCCGAGTCCAGAAGAACCGGCTGGCTCCCTTCGTGTTCAAGGGAATACGAATCCAGTGTGGGCTGGATCATAACCAGCGAGTCACCCACATCCTCGTGGTTGAGAACGTGTCTGTAGAATGCGGTCTCATCGGGCGAGTTGTTGAACACCTGCAGGAACTGGCTTCGACGGAGATGGAACATGAATTGGGGATAAAGAGTGAAGTTCTTTTCCAGGCGGAAAGATGTAGGATCATCCTTCCGGTAATCTGCGAAACGAGAGCAGAGTCTGATAAGCATGCGATCTACCCATCTGATGACATCCGGACCATCGTCGACATCTGCCTTGTAGACAGCGATACGCGCCATGAGCACCGCAGCGGCTTCCTGATCGAAGGATTGAGCGAGTGCGGGGTCTCCAGTGGGACCGCTCAGGGGTCGGGCAACTGTCGTGACACGAAGATGATAATGACCGGACGAGTGCTGGTAGTAGGTGAGGAACTGCATCATTCCTCTCTGAGGGCCGGGCTGCACTGCCGCAGGACCTCCCTGGTTGGCGATCTCAAAGTAGACACCGTAACTCGACGCCGGATCAATGCCGCACATCTTCCAAGCACAAGTGTTGCCGATACCACACTCTGTCTCTCCAACCGAGCTTGACTTCTTGTTGAGAGAAACGGCATGACCAATGAGACCAGTAACCTTGAGTTCCTTGGTGGTCAATACCTCAAGAGAGGCATTGAAGCCCATGAGAAGGTTGTCGTTTGCATCTTTATCGAACACTCGGACGAATGATTGCTTAAACTGCGAGGACGTGAAGCTATCTGTGAGAAGCATGTGACCACCGGTGAAATTGGAGAGGTTCTTCATTTCCAGAAGACCGACTTGATCCAGACACCCGGCAAAGATGTCGACAACATGTCCATTATTAGCTGCACGCTTAGCCAAAGCGTCGTAAAACTAGATGACATCAGCGCGATAACAATCTGTACCGAGGCTAAATTGGTGCCTACCTTGACGGCCTTCTTATAATACTTGATGTTATCGCGATCAATGTCGTGGTGGGACCGAATAGGTTCCTTGAGTTCAGGTCCAACAACATGGCCAGGCCCCTCTGTGGCCGGACCGCTGGTGAAGACCATGACGCGCCCACCGGCGTTCTGGAAGGATGTTTCAAGCAGGCCAACGGCAACGCTCAAGGCCACACCGGTGCATCTGAGGGGACGCTTGTCGTTGGCAACGGGCCAAGGGTCACGCTGCAGCTGCTCAAGGACGTTGGTGATTTGGAACTCAGCTTGCTGGACGGGGAGAAGGAAACGCGCGGCGGGGCCGACAGGCGGACGGGCAGGTTGCTGGGGCACGTTCGGGCGAGGACCAGGGGCAAGGAGCCCAAGCATCTCCTGGACTTGCTTCGCAGCGTAGTCCTTGCTGCCTCTGAAAACATATGACTTGGCACACTCGGTGTAACCAAGCTCATGAACTTGAGCCTATACGCACAGGTCAATACGTCACTCCATGCGCCTCGGAAGCTGTAGTTCGTACCATTGTGCCAAAGGTAATCAGTCCGACAAGGGCGTTTGGTGGCAGCAAAGATAAACTCAGAATCAGAGTATCCTTCAGCGCCTTCAGGCTGTCTTCCTCTTGACAGGTATCGACGACATAGACGAAGATGGGGGGAGCGGGGGCGGGACGCGCCAGTTGGTATTCGATCGTCGTGCTTTGAGGGTGAAGTTCCGGCGGTATCGCATTCTCGGTGATATCCTTATAATGGGGAGGGAGGGGGTTGCGCATCAGACAGAAGGGACATATCCAGATCCGAGCTCGGACATCAACATTGCTACTCTTTGTCAGTCATGTCGTCGAGATTCCGCAGCCAACAGGGGCACAAATCATACGCGTAAGGGTTCAAGACGGCCCGGCAAGGTGCTTTGCAAGTCACCGGTTCGTATTGTAATAATGGGGATTCCGGTTTCTCCTTGAGGGGAGTGTAGACAGCTGCAATGGGAACAACAAGCCGGGATGCTTCCTGTGCACGGATGTGGATGAGTAGGGGAGCGCATAGAAATGAATGGCTGCCGTTAAACCAACCATGCGAGTACTGGGAAATGTATTCCAGCTGAGCCTGATGCCATCACGTTCCTCGACATCGCTCCATTGATCCTTCAACGCTTCATAGTCCATCGTGGGCGGTGATGGGGGGGGTGTTCTTGGATAAGGAGGGGGTGTTTATTGCTCGAGATCCAATATACTCGGCAGGGGAAAAAAAGCTCTATGGTCCCGTCAATTATAGAGAGTAAGAGGTTCCCGTAGCATAGTCTTGTCTTCGAATAGGCAGCTCCAGCAGCTATTGTCCCGGGACCAGGCGTAGATCTGGGGATATGTTGTGTGAAGCTGGTACTGTTGGCATAAGGCCAGGTTGCAGCGTCCCTGGTCACTGCGGGCTGCCGCAGTATCCACTAGCGCGGCCGCACTGCTATAAATTTCGAACTGTCCGCACTCCCGTACCCTTCTCTTCTCTTCTTTTTTCCAAATTATAAACCGCCGACAACATGTCATTTTATATGATTATTTTGGCAACTTCTGTCCACCTCCATGATGAAGTTGTTTTCGCGTCGCGCGAAGAATAATTTGACCCGTCGCTGGGCACCTGGCTTTGAAAGGTCGTTCCGATCCTTTTCGATAAAACGGGAATCAGCAGTGGTTACAAATCTCTTCGTACAAATTGGTGCTTGATATCTTAGATTATATACATGAAATTGGAATTGATTTTTTTGGAAAAATCCTGGCCAGACATAAGCTTCTCAACATCTAGCATTCTTTACTCAAGCCGAGAACTTGTGCGACCTGCCGTGCCCATCCCCAAAAAACGCCTCGTGGAGAAACAGGAGGAAATAAACAGGAGAAAAGAAAGCGTAGCTTCGTTAAAACAGTTTCAATGCGCTTCAAGAATCCTTGGTCGGCTTCCTCATCTGTTTAAGAAGATAACTGCGCTTGAAGTATGTGTTCGGGTGCACAATGGTGTCCAAATCCGTCTGACTCCAAGTGCCATCTTCTTTGACTCTCTTGATGTCTGCCTTGTGTGCCCACTCGAAGACTCTGTTGCAGGCGATGTGATAACGGGTCTTTCCAACGTCTTCTCGCACTCCGCGAAGTACTTCCTTGTCGTTCACACCTGTGGCTTGGAGAAGTCCAATCAGGTTATCCACCGAGAAATGACGATATGGACACCCATGGGTCTGGCCGACCCCGGGATTAGAGTCGCTGAGGATTTTCTGGCACGAGTATGGAGGATATCCCCGACCTCGTCGGTTAACATCACCACCGACGTCACCATAGGCGTGACGAATATTGTACTTGTATCTCGAATTGAATTCATCGTCCGTAAAGCCTTTGAATGACTGTCGCCAAAAGAGAATACACTCTTCCAAGGATAGACCGATTCCCTTTAAGAAGAGCGTGTATTGAAGTCGACCAAAGTGCTTTAAATGATTGTCTTTGCGCAGAGTCATGTGGAGATTGCGCATGCAGAGGGGAAAATGTTGTGAGAGACGATCGATATTGTTTGCAGTGATAGAGGCGCCGTCGACAACGCCCTCGCCTTCCGAGTAGACAGACTCTGCGCTGCCAAAGTTCTTCGACAGGTGGTTCAGAATTGGAGTCAGACGGTCGTCTTCGTCCAGACGGGGTAGTGCTCGACTTGTGAGCTAGTAGCTGTTAGCTGTGAATCAAGCTCAACACACTGCTAGTACATACCTCCAGGGCGCGTTCCAGGCGAGCCGTGAACTCAGCCATTATCATGCTTAGCTGTTCTCTGCCAGGGACATAGGCCTTGCCTCTGGACAAGAGCACTGCCCGTCTCTCCACCAGCTCCGGTACTCGCTCCCAATCTACTTTGTACCAAGATTCCTCGTCGACACGGCGCAGACCGGGAGTTGCATTCGCCAGCTTCTCCGCGAGTTCACGTCGCTCCTCGTCACTCACAGACTCCCAGTCCAGATTCAGGGACTCAATGAAGGCGCGTCTTTCTCGAGAATCGTCCAGTTGGAATCTAAATTTGAACAGCATTGTCTCTGCGCGAACGAACCGCCGGCGAAGATCTTCCGTCGCCGAAAACGCCAGGCGGAGGATGAAATGGGAGTAGTGATCTTTCTGGCGCTCATTCTTCAGTCGTTGATCTGCCGCACCGGAGGAAGAGGATGTGTTCGACGAAAGTGGAAGATATTTCTGGAGGAGAGGGGTGATGTGTGCGGCTGTCTCGGTAGCCGATTTGTTTCGATATGAACAGGCTTCGATTTCAGCCAATACTGCGAACCTTGTGAGCCTAGGGAGAAAAGTTGATCTCGAAGCTAGGGTTCATACTCTTCAGCCTGTCAATAGCCCATTGCTCAAATTGCTCCAGAGTGATTTCTGCAGTGGGTGGAACATCGTAGAAATTCAATCGATGTGGGTAGTCCTGCTGTTTGTATACCGGCGACGCGAACTGCTT
Source organism: Aspergillus clavatus NRRL 1 (assembly GCF_000002715.2). NCBI lineage: Eukaryota > Fungi > Ascomycota > Eurotiomycetes > Eurotiales > Aspergillaceae > Aspergillus > Aspergillus clavatus. Next base: position 3,925,891 of record NW_001517094.1, on the reverse strand, counting down.
CTTTTTATGGTCCAGCGTCGCTCTCCTTTTTGGATCAACCCTTTGAAAGTCTTGTCGTATCATTTTGAACTGCAGTTGTTATACAACTGCCACTTGAAGCGTTTCGTTGTCTCCCTACTCAGTCGTCAAAAAGTGTACCAATATTGCTCCCACTGACTGGTTATCGGCTGGCTTCACGAAGATAACGCGAGACGCGCCTCTCACGCGTCAGACATTTAGGCACGTGATATCATGTGGTTCTTGCCGTCTCTGCCTCAGGCTGCCAGGCACTGCCTTGGCCAACAGCCGAGGAAGCTTCAAGTAGTGACTCCAGATGGAGTCGGGGACTTTTGAATACGGGATTTGTCCGGGTGGAGTCTTGATCACCGGCAAAGGCCATCATGATTAATGACAAGGTATGCGATTGGACTGGGACTGGGGAAGTGTATCAAGACACGCATGTGAAAGAATGTAGTTATGCTGTATATCCCCAGAGTGACACATCTCTACCCCTCTCAACACTGTAAATGATGCTCAATTCGAACTTTTCTTTTGGCATCGCCTGTATAACTAAGGTCCTCAACTGCTAGTAACTGGTTGAGAGATCCTCCCGGACTGTTCTCCGAACTCCGCTCACCGATTTCCTAATACAGCAGACATCCCCAAACCCCACGGAAACGTCGCGACTTTCCCCAATTTTGGCGATAAAGTATCGGAGTGGAAAAAAGTCACCCGTGCATACAACAATATTCTCCAACAAACATCTTGTATGCCGTATTCATTGTATATTAGCTTGTCCACTTCTGTCCTGCTCTACCAATTCCGCCAACCAAACTCACTTTGAGATTCCTTCAGACTGACCATAGACGGCACTTCACCTAGTCTCAACATCCTGTCGCATTCGATTGAGTATATTGAATAGCAGTGTATCTCACAGCGAAAGAACTCCCTATCCTGCGACGACTTGAACATCGCATAATTTCGAATTCAATAACACCGAGAGCGTTTCAGGCACACGAAAGAAGGGGATGAACTCCATCACCAGGCAGCTGAGGAAGGCTGCCCGCATCATCCTCATTGGCGCTCCAGGAGTTGGAAAGGGAACACAGACAGAGAGACTACTCGCCAGATATCCGGAATTATCCTCAATCAGCTCAGGAGATCTTCTGCGCGAAAATGTGCGGCGCAAGACCCCCCTAGGTATTTCACCTCGCCTTCTCACTCTCATCCAACACCTCTGAGAAAGATGACTTCTAAGCTGCTCCCCCTGCGCAGGTCTCAAGGCCGAGGCTGCAATGCAGTCTGGCAACCTTGTCCCCGATTCCATGATCCTCGAACTCATTTCCTCCGAATTTCAATCCAAGGGTTGGCTCCCAGCGACAGCACCTCTCGCAACAGCCTCATCACATCACACCTCGCGCCCAGTCCCGTCATTATCTCCCTCCGCGTCGTTTATCCTGGATGGGTTTCCCCGAACGGCGAGTCAGGCATCAAGCTTGGACTCCGTTGTCCCCGTCAATTTCGTCGTCCATCTTGTCACACCTCCCTCTGTCATCCTCTCTCGGATCGGATCGCGCTGGGTCCACGAGCCATCCGGAAGAGTCTATAATACCGATTTCAACGCCCCCAAAGTTCCCGGCAAAGATGATATCACCGGTGAGCCCTTGACGCAACGACAAGACGATTCGATTGAGACATGGAAGCAGCGTTTACAAAAGTTCGAAGAGACCAGCAAGGCGCTGCTAGAGCACTACGAACGGAAGGGCTGCTTATGGCGAGTGGAGGGCAACTCCAGCGATGAGATCAGCCCGCAGGTATTCGCAGAGGTTGAACGCAAGTTCTGTTAGAACTTTGTAGCATTTGGACATATCGTTTTTTTCGCGGGCTTTTTCTCTCACTTTTGTATCATATTCTGCTGGTTGGCAAAAACCACGATTACGGCTTCCATTGTTATGGGTTGGGTACAACTATTTCATGAAATAATGCATGTCGAAACCCCCTATCAAGAGGGTCTTGAAATCTTTCGTTCTCAGGGCTTCTATCGCACATCAGTCGCTACGGATATTATTATAGCACCAAGTGATCAATCAGTCGGTGCAGATCTCACTGCATAATATAAGAAATGCACACCCTCCTGTCAGACGACGGCATGCATGCCAAATATCTGCGATCATCAACATTGCGAGCCAGAGGTGTCGTACAATAGATCGTTCATTCATCATAAAGTCTATTTACTGATGCCAAAGCATATACCGCGTCATGGCCTCATTTCTTACTCTCCACCCGAGGCTGTACAGCCTCTTCCAAGCCCATCCGCGTCTTATATGCCCTAGGACTCTCCCACTCTTTCTCATTCCGGCGAAAATCCTTCCACAGTCCAGTACCCCTGAGCTTCGCCCACCACTCTGCCTTCCTGTACTTGCGCTCCATAGCCTCGCCGCCAAATTCCGCACCCCACTTCGCCTCGTAAACGGTAGCCAGTCCCTGCTTCAACATCTCATACGACACGTCGCGTCGGCGGAATGGTATCGGAAAGTCCAGAGCCCGCCGCACGTAGACAGTGGCTACCGCACGCTGGTACTGGTCTGGGCGATGGATATAGGCGCGGACCCGACGGTTGAGGAGATACGAGGTCAGCCACTGGTGGGCTTCGCGAGCAAAAGGCTGTTCGGGACGGCCGAAATGTGCGAGCTCGGGGGCGTCGACTCCGGCTAGACGGATATGCACCTATACAGGTAGTGTTAGACAGCCAGTTCCCCAATTTTGCGCCGGCGAGTGTGATGTCAATCAAACAGAGCCTTTGATCTCGGTCGACATACCGTCTTATCTCTCAACTCTTTCTTTGACGTCGGAACCTTCTTCCACGGCAGCCATCCCCACCCCGCAAGCCTTCCCCCGGGCGTATGGTACAAGCGGAAATTGTCCCCGTCACCAACACTCGTGACCCGGCCCAGCAGACTTCTGCGACGGAAATGTGACGGCGTGATGCTCCCTGCGTCGGGGAAACGGCGCAGGTACCGGCGGTGTATGTGGAATGCGCCCAGGAACCCGCTTGTGAGGATTACGGTAGGGATGATCGTTCGAGGTTCTGCAAAGGCAGCCCAGTCAATTGCGGTGACCGAGGATTCCCAGCTCTTGCTCTTGGAGCCGTGTTCTTTCTCATTGTGTTCGATTGGGGGTTTCGTGTTGTGTTGTTGGGCTTGTGATTCGGAAGCCCATGGCGGCCATCTCATGACGGCTCATGCTCTCGTACCTTTGCGGTCGGGGTTTGATAGAAAATTTGTGCCTGGTTGAGTATGTGTTATGTGGTATGAGTTTTCCCCAGACCCGGCGTCGAGAAACAGAGGACAATTGTTTATGGGGTAGAGTGCTCCATGGCGGTCAGTCCCGAAATATAAATATGCGGGCATATGATCCAGCCTCCCCGCAACCTCTATTATTGTCAAACGACTTGGAAGGTTTCTAGTCCCAAAATTGTATATACGCTCCCTTATCATTCACTTTTGTTATTCGGAGGTTGCAGTGTACAAGTCTATCTTGGTAGTATGCTTGAGGTAGAGGTCATGCTCTATAAATCGTGGCTGCCTCTCAGAAAATACACGAAGGTCAAAGAAACATTGAAGGAGGAAAGCCCAAAAAAATCTACAACCCAAGCGCCATGTAGAGATAAACAGAAACAGTCGCAGATCAAGAGAGTCGTATGATAATGGACGAACAAAAACCAAGAGATTCAGAATGTTTATTTCAGGGTCGCAGGGAGACTCGTCTTGGCCTTCGAAGCAGCGGTATCAATCGCCTTCTGAAGCTTCTTTTGCTTGAGTTTGCGCAGATATGCGAAGAAGAGGATAAACATAAGCTCCATCCGTTCTTTAGTCATCATCAAAAGACCCTGGACCAGGAGCCCCTTGGTAATCTGAGGTCCAATACCCTTGAACAATGAAAGCGCTCCTTCTTTCTCGATGATATAGCGCATGACTTCACCAAAGGTCTTGAAGGGCTTTCCTTCGCGACCTGGAGGTGGGCGAGACTGGAGACCGACTTTCGCAACGATTAATGGTTGAGTTGCAATGGTAGCAAGCGCTTTGGAAAGTGCACCAAGGACTGCAAATATGCATTAGTTTTTCAATGAGGTCCCAATTCAAAGAATGGTTGACACTTACTAAAAGCTTCCCATGGCTTGAGGTTGTTCTTTCCCGGAAAGATGATCTCCTTCAGCCGCTGGTAGGCTCCATAGGTGATGGCGGGGTTAACAACGAGAATCAAACTGGCCTTGAGACCGCGCCATAGTCCAGTCCAGCCGTCCTCACTGTTGACAACTTCCTTGCCGGTTTCGATCAAGCCTTTCTTCTCTCCCTTTGGCTGAGTTTGCTGTCTGGTTGTGATAACAGCGACCGGAATAGTGAAAATCTGAGCAACAGCACCTGCGACAGCACCCAAGCTCAGCTCAGCGGCGGTACCAGGAGTCTTGCTTCCCCGGCTTGACGCCATATAGATGGATCTCACAATGCTGTACCAGTAGAAGTAGGCGAAGTTGGTTGACGCGACACCAATCAATGACCCAACGATTCCAGAGTACAGACCCTCGATTCCCTCGCTTTCCATAATTTTGTTGATGGCATCCCAAGTCGATTTATAGTGTACCGCGCCGTCTGAACCCTCGGTCTCTTCGCCTTTCACCTGGACTTGCAGCCTCGTCTTGACTCTGTATGTCCATAAAGATTTTTGGTATTAGTCTCGCATCGTTCGTAACCTCATAGTGAGAAGGAACCTTGACGTACATATCTAGAGGATATACCATGGCGTTGGCGAGGACAGCACCAGTTGCACCTGCAACGGCACTCTGCCACGGAGAAAGGCGCATCGGCTTTGATTGACCCGTCATTGTTCGCTACAAGCTAAGTGCTCCCGGATATACAATTATGAAGATAGAGTGGAGAGTAAAGAAGAAAGGAGAGAAGAAAAGAGATAGACACAATCTCAAGAGTCTGTATATCCGCTTCTCAGGTTCCCACTGAACTCTAGGCAAACCAGTAATTGGCAAAGAGAAACAATCTCAAATGTGGAGTCCGATAAAGAGGCCGAGAACAAGAACGATTATGCTGAGTGACTCGTGTTGCCAATAACGTTCAGCTGGAAGAAGGAAGCAAATGCACTGGACGCATATCACTCCGAGTTTAAAAAGAAAATATGCGACAATATGCGCAAGGGGATAAAAAAGATCAGAACTGACCCCAATGCAAGCATCTGCTCTAACCAGATACAAAACACTTTAGGAGTTGTTCGTAGCACCTCGGTGGACCACGCATGACGAAACGAGCCGAGGTATCTTGTCGGAGGTGTGTCCAACTCAGATTTGCTTGTCCACTGGCAGTTTCACCGCCCACCGACTCCCGTTCCTCCCCGCCGAATTGCCCACTAGTACTACTTCGTAGTAGCGTAACTACTATCATCATTGTACATTGGAATGGGATCATCCACATTCTCAGACTTTCATACAAATCAAGTGCATCTCTTGCTTATTATCTCCTATCTTGAGGCTCCAAGCTCATTTCTAAACTTGGTTTCGCTTATAACTTGTGTCATATCACCCACACTGTTTATTCCTCGCCAATCAGAAAAGCCTGGTTGAGAGATCGAGATACTTACTACTAACACACCCACAGGGAGGGCAGTATTGACCTCGGATGTCAATCTCGGAGGAATCCCCTGGGACCTTTCGGAACAGTCACAAGCAGAGTCTACCACTTTCATCCTTTCGAGGTTCTGATAGGTGATTTTTGCAAGCTTGTTTTTGTATTGCGGATGGCTGTTGCGGGGGTTACAGCTCTGACAGGTCATTACACGCTGGGAATCTAGATACTGTGAATAGACATTTCGATTTCAGACGCTTATTTCGCGATAATAACCCCTCGTGGGGCAGGATGTCTAGACCCCACACCTCTCCGCAGAAGTATCTGATCTCCCAGGCTCTGGTAGGTACTGCCTCCACCATTGGCGATCCAAATTTAGAGATGATCCCAACTAATGCGATGACTAGAAAGCTGAACGGGATGTATCTGCAGCAACCTCTCAACGGCAAGCCCTGGAGGCTGCTATTACAGTTGCTGAGCATTACATGAAGGCGTTAAGTCTGGCAGATAATACCAAAGATAGACAGACGCTCGACACGAAATGCAAGGAGTGGCTTTCCAGAGCAGAAAAGATCAAAGAAGCAAAAGACTGGCGATCTGTGAGCCGTGCTCATGCGCAAAATACATCTGAACTACAAACGCCATCGTCTACACGCACCCTCACTACTAGGGAAGAAATCATTCTTCTCGAAGGGGCCAAGCTAAATGGCTTCATATTTCCACCATGGGCAGGGCCACCCAGTCTAGAAGAATTTGAACTTCTACAGGGGTCAGCTTTGTTCACGTAAGTTCATGTGATGTATTACTCTGGATTTCTGGGCTCTAACAATGGCTAGCGACAAGCCCGACCTTCATCTCTCTGAGAAGCAGAAGGCCATATTTAATGGCTGGAAGCGGCCTTATGAACTACTGTCCAAGTCTGTAGTCGGGGCAATGTCTGTAATGTCTGCCCCAGAGAAAACCGACCTTGTACAGGATGTCTTGACAGACTGCTCAGTAGTCGCCAGTCTATGTGCTACTACCTCGAGATCTGAACGCGGTTTGGACAAGGTAAGAGTTATTCCGATATTTGCGGCCTTCTGTTTCGGGAATTTGACCTGTAATAAGAACTATCTCCCTGTGATCTATCCTTGCGAATATTACACAAGCTATCCCAAACCTTCACCTTCAGGAAGATATATCCTTCGTTTCTACTTCAATGGGTGCTTCAGAAAGGTGATCATTGACGATCGTTTGCCATCGACAAAGACCTCGAGATCACTTCACGTAGTGGATCGAAACAACCCGAACTTTCTGTGGCCAGCGCTCGTGGAGAAGGCATATTTGAAGGTTCGAGGAGGTTATGACTTCCCCGGGAGCAATTCCGGAACCGATTTATGGGTATTAACAGGCTGGATACCAGAGCAAGTATTCCTCCATCATGAGGACGTGACGTGCGAGCAGCTCTGGAAGCGTCTCTTCAAATCATTCCACCACGGCGATGTATTGTTGACAATTGGCACTGGGAAACTAACGGAAAGGGAGGAGGAAGAACTGGGCCTAGTCAGTGAACATGATTATGCGATTCTTGATATGAAAGAAATTCGAGGCCGTCGCCAAATGCTTGTGAAAAATCCCTGGGCTGGAGCGGACATTGCTACCGGAGAAAGGCACTGGGAGCCTAGAAACATACCCGAAGACCGGTCTGCTCTCTCACCTGGGACTTTCTGGATGGATTGCGAAAATGTCCTACAAAATTTCGAGAACCTCTATCTCAACTGGAATCCTACACTGTTCAAATTTCGAGAGGACATTCATTTCACATGGGATCTCGCAAGCGGTAAGGGAGTTCCTGGTTGTTTCGTGAAAAATCCGCAATTTGCAGTATCCACCGAGACTGGAGGTACTGTCTGGCTGCTACTCAGCAAACACTTCAAGACCGTTGAGCTTTCCGGTCATTCCTCGCCAGAAAACAGCCAAACTGGCTTCATTAGTCTGTATGTTTTCAATGCAGATGGCAAGCGAGTCTCCCTGAGTGACGGGACGCTCCACCGTGGGCCTTACGTGGATTCACCCAACACGCTCATGAGACTGGAAATGCCACCTAAAACGACTTTCACTGCAGTTGTCTCCGAAGAATCTCTCCCTGCTGCGAGCCAGAGTTTTACATTGTCTGCCCTCGCAATTGCACCTGTGTATATTGCACCATCACAGAATAAATACATGTGTGTGAGCAAGGTACAGGGTGCTTGGACGCCATCAACAGCAGGCGGTAATGCAGAATCGGCCCGGTATCCTCTAAACCCGCAATTTAGCCTCATGCTTTCCAAGGCGACTGATATCTCCATTTTGTTGGAATCGTCTGACACTGAGCTTGCCATCCACGCCAAGCTTTTTCATTCGAACGGCAAGCGCGTGTCTAGAGTTCGCAATCGCGATATCATCACTGACAGTGGCGACTACCGACGTGGCGCGGCTCTCGCGGAAACAAAACATTTAGAAAAGGGCGTATACACGATTGTTTGTTCCACCTTTGCTTCAGACCAACTTGGTCGGTTCACGCTATGGGTCTCGTCAATGGTTCCTTGTGAGGTCAAGCCACTCGCTCCAGAAGCAGCAGGGCGACGAGCCGTTATCTCAGACATTGGCATCTTGTCACCAGGGAGAGACAGGATGCTGGCTCCTCTTCAAGTATCTCGCCTTACGAGAATTAAACTTATTGCGAGAAGTCGTCAGTCCACGATCGGAAGCCATCCTGTCGGCCCTTCGCCAGTGCTTATGACAATCGAACTGGGCCAGGGTCCTTACAAAGAGATTTTGGCCACCTCAGAAGACGGAGATCATAGCGATGCCATATCCGGAGTACGCATCGAAGACTTTGACCTGCAACCGGGTCTAGAGGACAGTGGCGGAGTCTGGATTGTCCTCGAAAGGATCGGAGGCCCTGGTGGCCAGGTAGAAGATCACTTTGAGGTGGAAGCCCTGGCCGAAGAACGAGTTGGGATTGGAGAATGGATTATTGAAGACGCTTGAGAAGGACTTCTCAAATGAATGTCTAGGTTGATTAGTCTTGTCATGACCATGTGCTTATCAAGTCAACCTGGGATATGGAACGATAGCATGATAACGAGACATGACCTTGGTCAGATGCTCCGCGCGGGGACAATTGAGCGATAATGTGAACATTGCTAAACTGAAGTGAAGACGACTCTTCGACCGCGCTGTAACTGTAAATTTATTTCTCTGCCTTGTATGTAGTTTGTAGATGCGGAGGAATACTTAGTATGTACACTGAGTGGACGTAACTCCACCAAGCTCGGCACAGAGACTAAATTGGAGCTTCAACGTCATCCCCGCTTTGGGTGCGTCTGTCCCGCTCCTCCACCCAAACAATCGCCCACTCTACCCTGCAAAATTGCTGTTGAATCCCCTTCACTATCTCCATGACGAGTCATATTCCGGCCAGTCTAAAGTCCGCGGACATTGGGCGCTTTGCCATCCGGGCAGCCCAAATTGAGCGGGTGAAGCCCGTTGTGGCCTATTGGTGTGAGTGTGCTGGTTCATCGCTTTTAAGGAGATACCTGGACTCACAGATACCCTTTTACGGTTGCAGGTAATTTCTGGATCGTGAATCAGATAATTGAGCGAGGTCTTCATACGTCCGACGATGAAGTCAAGCTCTACACGACGGAGCTGGTGGAGAAGCTGGAACAAGTACGTTGAGCGGGGGAGTTGTCGAAGTATCTGCACCTTGCCCTGGAGCACTGACTTTGGTCTCCAAGTTCAAAAGTGAGAACCCTGATAACGACACGGTGCTTGATGCTGTCGCTGCGAATGCCTACGTGGAGCAGTTTGGCCTGGAGGTCTTCAACCGGGCGGAAGCGACGATGAGAGCGAACAAGGTGACCAAGTGTGTACAAATCGGTAGTGTTGCTGCTTGAAAAGCGACTAATGGGGTAAAGACAAACAGCAGATACCTTCCAGGCCGCCGCTACGTTTCTCGAACTCTGCCAGGTCTGGAACCCCCTCGAACCCGAAATCGCCGCGAAAGTCAAATTCGCCAAATACCATGCGCTCAGAATCGTGAAAGCGCTCAAAGCTGGAGAGGATCCGAACGCGTCAAACCCGGTCATTGAGGAGGATAAAGATATAGAAAGATTGCCAGTGGATGAAAGCGAACTCGATGTGCAAGCGCGACAGCCGTCTGTGGAGGAGGTTCCGGATGAATCAGACCGTATCCAGCATGACATTGCGCGGCAGTCATCTTTGGATGAGTCGCTGCATCCTTCAAGGTCCCCCTCGACGGTTCGGCCGCAGCATGCTGACGGTTCGATCCATATACCGGATGTCCCGACAGGCGCTCCACGCACGCCTGCTGGAGAAACAAGCCCCAGTATTGACCATGGCCCGACGTTGGACCTTCCTTCCGCGCCGGCCACTTTCGCGTCTTCTTCAGCATCGATACCGAATCTGCCAGATACGCCCGTGGACCTGAGTGCTCATCACAGCACTGCTCCCGATTCGTTCCAGTCATTCCCGCCGCCGTCGAACATCCTCCCGCCAAGCGCTCCTGCTTCTTCTCATGATCCGAATGCTTTTTATAACCAACCCAGTGCCAGAGTCTTAACCCCGCCACCTGCGCAATCCCATTCGCGGTCGGTACCGGTTTATTCACGACCGGCTCAGCAACATACCCCTGCACCTGCGGCTTCAACCTCGAGTCAGGTGAATTCACACAACGTCAGTGACGACGCCATATCATTGGCACAAAAGCATGCCCGCTGGGCAGTGTCTGCACTTACATTTGATGATGTCAACACCGCAATCAAAGAACTCAGGGAATCTCTGAGATACCTCGGGGCGGAGTAGCAGAGCGAAGGAGTAATGCCCTTCTGGGAACGTCGTTCCGAGCAATTGCCCTTCAGAATGGTGCATCCTCAGCCATATTACCAAGCTATGTGTGAATGATCTTGCTCTTAATGTGTTCTCTGGAAGACTTCTGTTCATTGTAAGAATGAATAATGATGACAATGATAGTATATAGCTCTTTTACCTTATCTAAATACATTAATCCAATCTCAGCTGAAGGAACCATGAGGCTATCATACTGAGTGAACACTGTTGTTGAGTCATGTATATCACGCGCAAGATCTCAGGTATTGGAAGAACTAGGACTCAGCCCCATTTTTATACAATCCTGGGCTTCTTCAAACCCATAGACTACCTGAGTCCGCCATAAGCACAAGAGTAAATCGATCACTTCTCATAACCAAGTCTGGCGCATCATTACAAAGGAGCAGAAGGGAAGAGAAGAATAGCAAGCTCTTTCGATGCACACTGAAAAAAGCCGAAACTTTTGGCACGGCTCAATGATGTCCGCAATAAATTTGCACCCTTTCATTGCAACACTTCTTTCTTTCAGGCAACACTTTACTCTCTACTCCTCTGAGTTGAAGCTCATGTTGCCCCAAAGCAGATCTTAGTCAAGATACTCTGCACGCTCTATCCAAAATGACTCTCAACACAAGAAGCCAGGAAACCGCGTCGACTGACCTCTCAGATGACAACTTCTTGGGGAAAGCTCTGGATGAGGGCGCCCTGCGCATCAACCAGCGATACCGCGACTTTACCCTCTTCCTTGACCTGAAAGGCAAGCACCATAAAGAGTTCCTCTCGCGCCTCTTCGACCATGCCGAGCATTTTGGCTACAACTGGGAGATGCTGCAGCATTCTGAACTCGAGCGTAAGTCGTGTGCTGAGAGTTTCTTGGACCAGTATGGTATGCTTTACTGGGGCACGGAGTTGAACAGGGAGCGGTATCTGATGGGAGATTCGATTGAGAAGCCGCAGATACTTTGTGTCTATCCGGAGAAGAAGGATGAGTGAGTATCCTCCTCCCTGCTTGTTGGTATAGTATGGAAGATTTTTGGCTGATTTTCTCATCGTGAGAGCAGTATCACTAGGGTGCTTATGATGTTGCTGGAGAAGAAGGCGAGGAGCTTTCTGAGGACTAGTATGGTCAGTAGAATAACTATTCCCGGAGCCTGAGGTATGGGTACTGATGCGCGAGAGACACAGGCTTCTGTCCCCACGTCTGAAACACCAACGAACGCCGTGCTTTCTTCTTCGATGCACGCTCTCACGGCAGGACGGTCGACAAGATTATCATCGAGAGCGGGCGACAACAGTGACAGCTTACGCAAACGAAGAGCTCCAGATGGCCCCGATGCTTCACCCTCTTGGCTTGCCAGTGCTGGCGGCAGCGAGATACGACCTTTCAGCTCGATTGCCCACACAGGTGGCAGCGTTGCGGGAAACGAGACCCAGGGCAATCATCAGGAAATGGACAGAAGAGTTGCAACCATGGGCGGTCTCACCAGAATACAACACTCCAATGGGGGCCTTTCTGCATACGCGCACTCAAGCTCGGACATATTGAACGTTGTTAAGAGCTTGGAACACAGGTTCAGGCAAGAGACAAAATTCCTCGTGTTAGCTTCAACCCAGAGCTCAATGGCACCAGTTTGGGTCCCGTTCCAGGCCTACCAGTCTGCATCCTCGTTTCTCACCCACATGGCGGATGAGTGCGAATTCCACGAATGGGACCCTAGCGCTCAGTTGCACAACGAGATCTCAAAGTGGGACGGCATCCCCTCGGCACCGCAGACCGTCGTTGCGGCTTCGGTGAAATTTGGCTGGTCCGGGCTGCACATTCGCGTTCGCCAGGACCGGGATGAAGATTGGGAACTTGTAATGCAAGAACTTCTCGATGCGTGGAAGCTCAAGATGGAGAATGGAAGTGAGGGAGTGGCCCAGCGGTTCCATATTCATGTTATGCTCCATGTGTTTTGATGGACATCATGGCAGTTCGAACGCAACGGGAACAGGAAATGTGAGGCTAGATAGTTGGGCATGGACGGCGGGAGTGTGTGCTGCGATCTGATCATTGTGGATGGGATATTTGACAAGTAGCTCTAGCCTCTGGCTAGCTTAGCTCAATTTCTACGCCATATTTGAGGCATACACAGTACAGGAACCGGATCAAGATTGGGAGTGGTTGGTGCGACGGCCCGAGAGAAATCAATAGTTCATATCAGACCCGAGACAATAAATGGCATGGTCTGCCTACAATCAATTCAGATTCAGACAATGGTTCGATTGTTCAATTCCCAATCTCTTGTCTAGACAAAAGGGGTCAGAAAATGGAGTTGTATTGCGACAGACTACAGTAGCGCGCACCGTCGAGACTATCTACGGGATTTGAATGGCGCAGTTGTGGCTCAAGCCCTATTGAAGTCAAATTGATCGGTACTAGAGAACCAGATTCTTGCTCAAGAGTTCAGATACCGTGCGCTGTTTATGCCACAGAGCCCAGAGGGGGCAACCGGCCAAGATCCGCGACAGTGACGAGTTAAAATGAATAGATGTCGATCATATGAATGTGAATCCCGAAATGATCAGCTTTTCCCTCAAAAGCTTGACCACAACTCGAGTTTCCAGTCCGCCAACCAGGATTTATCCTGTGCACAGGTGTCCTGTATGAGCGTTAACCGGTGGGACAGTACTCCATATCCAGTGAAGTATCCACCATCGTGTCCTTTCATTTTGCGTATTTTTAGAAGCCCCTCGCTCTGTCACGACGTTCTTCACCGAAGAGGAGGACCTTTGCGACGTTGCGTCTTCTTTCCTCTCACTAAATACTAGATAGACACCCCCCTCCCTGCGCGACTACCTCTCTTTCGGATTGTGGCTTCGCACCTCCTGATCGCAAGCCCACTCAGTAGCGGAACTATGGTCGCACGGTGTCCCTGAAGAACAGAGGGCGTCCCACTCCGCGCGCTTGGCAGGGGAAGAAATGATAAATCATTTACGGGGACTTTTCCAGAAAGCGAGAATGAAAAATCTCCACCATGCTGGCGAAATTTCTAGATGCAGTGCGGACGGAGTTTGGAACTGGGACCTAAGGCCTTGGGATTGGGGGGTATGGAGTTTGGACAACCCTCTAGGCCTCTGTCCTTTCTCGCAGTCCCTCGATGCTAGTGATACTCATTATAGCATTTCGTGTTCTTTTAGGGGACAATTCACGTTTCAATGACTAGACTTCGGTTTTGGAAGAGTCAGTAAGCTCAAGAGTCAAGAGTCCTGGTGGAACAGAATCCTAACCATGAATAGTCTTGAATGCCGGTTCCTTGGGTTTGGCTCGGCTCATACCGTCAACTAGATAGATGTTTAGATAACCAGAGATTTTAGTCAATCCAATCCAAGAGAAACAGCGGAAAGATTATGGATGGGATGCCGTCATTGGGGGTGATCATCTCCATGGTGTTGTCGACGCGTCTCGAGTCAAGGCGATCTTTCAGAGAATTTATAGAAGGATGAAGAAGGCATTATCCATTTCTCCGATTGTATTTTGTATATTTTGTAGGAGTCCAACATGGCAGCCATCTACGGCTGATCCGAATCAAAGAACAGAAAGAGGACTGTTTCAGAGGCCTGGCGAGTGGATGCGTTGGTGGTTAGTATGGACTATGGAGTACTTGGGCTCTGACTCCCTTTAGGCTTGCAGCTGATACGCCCCGGCTCATCAAAGCGTCTCGTTAGTCCCAAAATGGCTGCCCCCGAAGTCCCCCCCCCAGTGACTCTCGTGCCTGGCATCCCCTTTTTCTTCCCTCTTTCTTTTGAGAGTCGACCGTGTTGTTAATATAACTCCTCATACCGGAAATAAAATAAAATAAAATAAAAAAAGCGGTTTCCATTTTGATCTCGAATCGCCGACAGCTTCATTTACCCGCGATCATCCAGTCCAGCCTCATCGTCACTCTTCTTGTCCGGTTGTCCCCCTCCCCCTATTCCATCTTCCCCCCACGTTCTCCTGCTTCTTGAGTCTTGGTGCGGGGTGTTGAAGCCATTATCGCTTGTTTGAGATAAAGTATTCTTTGCTCGAGTCGACTTTTCGATTCCAATCTGACTATACTGCTAAATACACACCGAAGATAAGAGGTGGTCGAGCCGGAGTATTTGTGACCGCATCCTGGAGCCAATCTGTTGCATACAACCATGGCTAGTGATCAAGGGAAGAAGCCGGCCGTGCTGATTGTTGGAGGACTAGGTACGCTTAATCGATTTATTTTTTTCGAGCACAATTCTCAGGGGGAAATGGTCAGATCCGGCGACTAACCTACGTACGATTCTCTAGGGTTCATTGGTCGCCATCTTGCTCTTTATATCCATGAAAACAATCTCGCATCCGAAGTCCGGTTAGTGGACAAGGTACTTCCCCAGCTCGCCTGGTTGGCACCGGAGTTCGAAGAGGCGTGCTCGAAAGAGAAGTTCGTTCAGGCAGACGCCAGTCGAGAACGTGAGTGATTGAATCCGAATATCAAGTATATCCATACAATGTATTGCTGCTAACTTTGCGGCCTTGTGAACCGAAGAGCACTTCTCACGCATATTCGACCGTGCTAACGGGGAGCAATTCGACTATGTGATCAACTGCGGCGGTGAGACTCGACACTCTCAACCCGACGATGTCTACGAATTGCGAAGTTACAATCTCACGGTGGCTCTGGGTCGCGAAGTCGCCCGTCGGGGCATCGGCTCGTACGTCGAATGCTCAACTGCTCACGTATACAAATCTGGATCTTCCCCACGGAAAGAAAACGACAAACTGGAGCCGTGGCATCGGCTCGCCAAATGGAAGATGAAGGCTGCCGATGAGTTAAGCAAGATCCCCGGCCTCAAATATTGTCTCCTGCGGCTCCCCCACGTCTACGGTGAATACGACTCGGGTTATTTTGCCATGGGTATCTGCCTTGCGCGAGTCCACCTGGATATGGAAACGGACCTGGAGCTTCTCTACACCAAGAATCTCAAGATCAATACGGTCTATGTAAGGGACGCTGCAAGCGCTCTTTGGAAGGCAGCTGAATGGAGAGCGAAAACCGCCGGTGACGCCTCCGTCCCGACTGCATTCAACGTCGTCGACCACGGCAACACTCGCCAGGAGCATGTCGCAGAAGCCCTGTCCACAGTCTTCGGGCTCAAATGCTCGTTCCTCGGCTCGCTGGTCTCCCAGTTGGCCAAATTGAACCTGGACGATGTCGTCGACGATATGAACGAGGTCAGTCTGCAGGGTTGGGCCGAGCTGTTGGAGAAGAAAAACATCGCCCGCCCCGGTCCTATCAGCCCGTTCCTCGAGAAGGACGTCATCAAAGACCAAGATATGTCGCTCAATGGCTCATTGTTCGAAACAACAACCGGCTGGAAACCCACACGGGAGCGCTTCGACGCGGACGGGGTTCGGGCAATGGTCGAAAGCTATAAACGGATGGGCTGGTGGCCTTAAGAAGAATTTTTTCTTCGTCTTCCTTTAAACTACTTCAATAATCACCTTGCTTCCGAGGAGCAAGAAACCAAAGAAGAAACTTTCTTTCCTGAAGCCTCCAGCCAGACCAAGGGATGAGCGAAAAATCACAACGACAAATCCCAGCTTGTCTCATGATCCCTCGCCTAAAAAAAAAAGCATCATCCAGGCAGAAGACGCACGAACTTTGACCATCCCCGTCAACAACGACGCAAACTACCCGCTTTCCGCCCGTCAGATAACGATATTTCTCTATCCTGACCAAATCCCTTTCTCTGTAATCTAATTCTTCTTTCCCAAGCCCCCTCTTCTCAAATCACCCAGCATGTCCAAGATATCCGGACTGCGTTCTGCATCATCATGCTTCACCCCCTGCGCATGACCCTCATGAACATTTAGACCTAGGTGTACATAGCTTCGCACCCTAGCTGCGCTGAAACCTCCCATCTCTCTTTGATATACGTCTTTTCTTGTAGTTGAAAATATACATTAGAGCATTGTTGTCTTTATAGGATATCATGTAGAAATGCTCGCGTTTCCCCTGATATGTTGTAACCCTGGTGAGATATGGGTAGGGCAGGGCAGCGTTGAATCGCAACAAGGCATCGGGATGATTGCACTTGTTCTGAGAGAAAGCTCTACATCTACATTTTATACTGAGATTGTGTGATTCCCGTCGACGATTGCATTGTTTCAAGGACCCAAGAAGACCGTATGGCTGGTTAATACCAACCAAGTCAAACGGAAGGAAAAAAATCCAAATCTGGATAGAGCGCTGTCTAGAATCCACGTGCCATCCATATCACATGTAATGAGCAGAGCATGGCAGAAGAACAAGGCGATCAGAGAAAAAAGGCATGAAATGCAGAGTATGCTATGGTCCATTCCATCTAGTCGCTATGAAGGGTGATGCTGATGAGGAAGAAAAGCAAAAATGGGTTCATGAAGTAATACAAATGTTAGGATATGACTCAGGTGCCTTAAAAAAGTCGGCATCTAGAATTCCCAGTTTTCGTCGACGGACTTGATCGCCCACTCGAACTTCTCCCGCAGCGATTTGGAGAAGAATTTCTCGATGGGTACGTTGAATTTCTTGCTGAACACGACCGTGAGACGAGGGTCGATATAGTTCTAATTGGTGTTAGCTGAAGCCCCTTTTAATAAGGTAGAGACAAAGTACTCACGATCTTGGACGTTCCCAAGGCCACTTCTTTGTTGTCTTCCTTGTCCTGAGCTTGGAGCTCCATCGTTTCGATACGTTGCTCGAGCTTCGTGATGGCAGCCTCAATCCTCGCCACGCTTGGGCTCTTGCCCTCGGCTTCCACTTTACCAGTTTTGTTCTCCTTCTTGAACCTGAGCTCCATCTCCTTGACCGCTTCGAGCCGGCTATCGAGTTCGCTGGCTTTCATTTCTTTCTCTCCTTCCGCGGCGAGCTTCTCATTCTCTTTCTCGAATTTCTTCTTGATCTTTTGTTGTTGCTCTTCGAGCAGGAAGGCCTGGTGCTCCTTGACCCAGTCCATGTCCATGTCCTCATCCATCTCGAAGAATTTGGCACCCTTCTTCTTCTTGAGAGTGGGCTCCAGGTTGAGCATCTGCTGCTTTAGCCGCCATCTCTGGTAACGCAGCCCTTTAATCTATTGAAGGACCCTCAAATCAGTATTGAGAATGGTAGCAGAATACTGCGGATTGATCGACTTACACGTTCGCTCATCTTCTCCATTTGATTGGCATGTGACGCGGTAACGGTCCGCTTGTGGTTGCAAAGGATGGCAACTCTGCGATTTGCATCGTTGTATGCCTTTACCTTCTCTGCATTGTTGCCCGTGGCTTTCATATCCTTGAGAAGCGTGGCCATAGTATATGAAGCATTGTATGTACGGAAGACCTTGGCGGTCAAGCCCTGCATGTAAGTAGAAAGATGCTTGTTCAGGGCGGATGTCTGGCAATGAATCAGCATTTTCTGAAAGAATTGACCCAACCATGAAGAAACGTACCGTCAACCTGTCAAAAATCTCATCACCCTCTTTCTTGGGCGCCTTCTTGAAGATTTTCAAATTCTTGAAGACCTGAGCATCGACCTCAACCTCGTCATAGAATCGGATACTGTCTTTACCCAGGAAATCAAAGATGACCTTATTTGGAGGCTTGAGGGTCACATTCTCGTATTTCAGAGAACAGCAACCGACTGTATCAGCCTCATCCTCACCCTTTTCATTACCCGCACGCAGAGCGAATTGATCAATGAGATAGACAGCTGTTGCCTTCTGGCGTTCAACCATCAACTCGTGTTTCAAGCTCTTCTGATAATCCTTGCGGATGCGATCGATGTGTTTCTTGAGTTCACGGGCCTTCTCGAATTTCTTAAAATCACTCTGACCCTTGACATCTGAATTGGCGGCAAGCATCACATATTTGTAATTGCCATTGATGTTCTCCTGCCACATGGCGAGCCATGTGCCTTCTTGATCATGCTTGACCTCCTTCCAGCGATGACCTTCAGGCGGGGGAGGCACAGGTGCGCCCTTTCCAATGTTGATTGTAATCTGTTCCGGTTGGACTCGCGCCTTGACACGGCCAGTCTTGGGATGTTCGCCACGGCCGCGGAACAGTGATGGGGGTTCGACTCGGAAGTTACCAACCTTCTGCTTGCGCCCATCCCAGAGACAGTACATATAGGGCGCTTCAGCGGCATCTTTCTCAGCCTTCAAGCGTTTCTTCTCAGCTGGAGGAATATTCCTCTTTTCAATCCGCTTGGCATCGTAATAAGCGAAGATTGACTGGAAGTCGCATTTCGAAAACTCCTTGATCTCGATTTTGTTGCCTTTAGGGTCTTTCGCGCCGCCTGTCTTCTTCAGGATGTCCTTAAAATCCGAGAAAAAATTCTTTTGGAAGGTCGGATTTTCCACATGCTGAGTCGCGTTCAGCATGCTGCCGAAGAATCCCGCCACTTCTTCGGCTTCGGGGTGAAGGGTGACCGGAATACCATCGTATTTCATCTTGACATCCTGTGGTAAAGGTTCATAGGGAGGAGGGAAAACAACACCATTATGTTCTAGGGTGGTCCACTTGATGGTGCCATCACCCTTGGTCGGATCGTCCCACCACCTGTACTCTTCTTCTTCTTCCTCACCTTCTTCGACTTCTTCGCTTTCCTCCTTCTTTACTGGAGTCGCCTTTGCTTTTCCGTTCCTGGCGGAGGCTGCAGTCTCGGTCTTGGTCGGTCTGGAGGCCTTCTTAGCGACCGGTTTCTTTTCATCCACCGGCTCCTTCTTCACTCCATTGACCTGCTTCCTCTTCGCGGCAGCAGTGGTCTTAGTCGCTTGCGCTGCTTCGCTCTTTCGAGCCACCTTGGCTTCCTTCTCAGCCTTTTGCTGGATTCTCAGTTTTTCCGACGCGAGCTTCCGTTCGATCGGAACATCGGAGTCGGATTCTTCGGCACCAATACGAGTCTCCGAAGCCTTAGGAAGTTTTCTTCCATTGAGCGCAAGGGGCACGTCTTCATCCGTCTCAGGATCTTCATGCTTCACGGATGTGCGACGGCGCTTGCTCTGTCGAACGGTCAGCCGCTGAAACCAAACAGCGACAAATGCGTCGCGACGTAAGGGTAACGAGGGGGATGGCGTAGGCAGGACTGGCGTACCAAAGGCTGATCTTCCTCCTCGCTGCTCTCCGGTTCTGCATAGGATTTTCTCTGACCAACACTCGTCCGCACCTTCCTCTTGCCAGCCAGACCTGCGTGGGCATCTGCAGCATCTTTCATCTCCACATCTCCCACGCTCTTCACAGGGCCAAAACGGAGGGATACGCCCGGGTCCACATGGCCGTTAGTCTCGGGGGTGTTATCCATCTTCATGTCCGTAACGGGGCCTAGAGTGTACGATAGTCAGAGAGAGGGAAATCGGTGAATCCAATGGATAAAGAGTTAGATTAGAAAATATCAGTGAGAAGGCGCGCGCTGAAAAATCGGGTGAGAAGTGAAGGGGCAGGAAAAAAATAATCCAGTCATGCGCTCAGTCGCGGAAAGTTGAGGGCTATGTGAGATGACGGGTACTCACCTGCAGAACGACCATTTGTCTTAACGAGCGGGGTATCATCTTCCGAGGAACTCATGATTGCAAAGCGCTGAGCAGTAAATGGCCAGTTCGAATACTGCAAATGCAGGTAAACACGGGCCGGAGAGGTGCAGAGACTCGGTGCTGGTCGCCTGCCAAGTCTGAAGGACCGAGACAGCGCTTGACAGAATGATGAGGTCAATGAGACCTTGAACGATGAAGACGCGAAGAATGAAAGGATGATGGCGAGAGATAATTGTACAAAGTCAATGATTGACGAAAGGAGAGAAAGGTGAAGGGGGAAGAGCCCACACTCCAGCGAGGTTTAAGGTTGACGAGAGGAAGAAGAGGAATTGAGGGAAAAGAAGGAGATGGAATGGAACCTGGAAAACGAGGCCTGGGTCTTTTTGGCGGCCTGAGGCTGCTGCTGAGGCGATCTTCACGTTTCTCCGGAATCCGGAGCGCCGCCACTCGTGTTATCTGCCTTGGTGCCTTGGTTCACTACTACGGAGTACTATGACCGTATGCTTGGCGGCCTGAATGCCTGGGGCTTGCTACGTCACGTGTGTATGTGTGTGGACTGCGCACTTGGTCTACTTCGCTATCCGCTCAGAGTTGCCTGATCAGGCTTAGTGCGGCTGTATTCCCGTCTCGCCGGCTTGTCGGAAAGAACGAACAGAAACAGGAGTCCAACCTCCAAAGTGAACGACCTTCTCTTCCCGCAAAAGCAGAGGATTCTCATCGCCCTCCACTCCTCCCGATTGACCTCGCGGCTCTCCCCTCCGCTTTCGTTACTACCTGGTCTATCTTCCCTTTCGGATTCGCCATGTTTTCTCGTGCTATTCGTCCGGCCGTGAAGGCTGGCAGTGCCACTCTGACCCGGTAAGTTTCTCTTCCGGATGTCCATAATCCACCAAGCCATATCATATATACGCCTTTTGTCCCAAACACTCCCCCACCTCGAATCGGACATCCCGTCAGCATTATAATAGGCCCAATCGATACGGATGGAATTGTGTTGTGAAGATAAAGCTTGGAGGAAATGTGAATGCTGATATTCCTGGAAGCACTGCTCCCCCCAATGCCGCCAACTTCGCGACTCTGCGTGAGATTGAGGGCCGCCTCAAGTCCATCAAGAACATCGAGAAGATCACCAACACGATGAAGATTGTTGCCTCGACCCGTCTTACCCGCGCTCAGAAGGCTATGGACGAATCTCGCGTCTACGGTCAGACCTCCAACAAGGTCTTCGAGGAAGCCGAAACCAAGCCCCTTGAGGACAAGAAGACCCTGCTCGTCGTTGCCAGCTCCGACAAGGGTCTTTGCGGTGGTATTCACTCGGGTCTCAGCAAGGCCACTCGCCGTATCCTCCAGCAAATCCCCAACGCCGACATCGTCGTTCTCGGCGACAAGGCCAAGGCCCAGCTGTCCAGATCCAGCGGTGACCTTCTCGTCCTGAGCTTTGCCAACGTTTGCAAGGACATTCCTACCTTCGCTGAAGCCCAGGCCATTGCCGATCAGATCTCTCTGCTGCCTACCGATTACGCTAGCATCAAGATCATTTACAACAAGTTCATCAACGCTCAGAGCTACGAGGCCAGCACTGTTGAGGCCTACTCCGAGGAGGCCATTACCAAGTCTGGTCAGTAATCCGTAATGTTGATAATGGTCCAACTGGGATACTAATATTGCCTAATCAGCCAACCTCTCCACTTTCGAGGTCGACGAATCTGCTCTTGCCAACCTTCGCGAATTCGCCCTTGCCAACAGCTTGTACTGGGCTATGGCTGAGGGTCACGCCTGTGAAGTTTCTGTAAGACCTCTCTGCTCCTTGAGATAGAAAGAAGAATCCGTACTAATGTTCTCAACAGGCTCGTCGCAATGCCATGGAGGCAAGTATACCTGGGGGATGAGAGTGAAGATACAACAAACTAACCAATATTTCATTTACAGAACGCCTCCAAGAACGCTGGTGAGATGATCAACAAGTAAGCACGCTATCTCCTGGAGTTATATATATATATATATATATATATATTCGCGAGGCTAATGATTCCCTTAGGTTCCAGATTCTGTACAACCGTCAGCGTCAAGCCGTCATTACCAACGAACTGGTCGAAATTATCACCGGTGCCACTGCCAGTGAGGACATGTAGGAGCTTGCATGAAGCTTCTGTGGGAAGGAGTCGCCATTTGTGTAGACTTACTCAACAATACCTAGATTCTTTTTCCGCCTGTAAAATCAGTCTCAATCTAACTTTCTTTTGTGCAATTCTTTTTCTGCATCAATTCAACATATATCAACAATCACAACAATATCGCTGGTACCAGCAGTGAGCCTTTGATGTCCCAAGTCTGATGCTGCTTATTCCTATCTTTGATCCTTGAAACACCCTTTGTGAGTTTTGATGGATGGATGTTGACTTCACCATCTTAGACCACCTGGGAGTCTGCAACTGCGATCTTATTCTTCACTCAAGAGAGATTATCGATAGCTGATGCTCTAATAGGACTTCCTTGTT